>NW_021604576.1:16965133-16987162 GCF_004785775.1 Grammomys surdaster
CCCCCCCCCCTTTGGCTTCAGGTCACTGTTTACTCAAGACTTTCAAATTACTTCACTAGCCACTCCTATTTCCTTCCTTGCTTCTGCCTTCCTGATCCTCTCGTGTTAGAATGGCCAAGGGTATCTCCCACTCGAAAATCTTCTGCCTTTATGCCTTCTCTACACAGTCTCATTCTATATTTTAAAATAGACATTGACAAGCTGCTGCTTTTCCCTAATTTGCCTCTGCAGCCCAATCTCCTTAGCCCCAGTCTCATTTCTTCCATCTTCTTCGACATCCTACAGATGTTTAATAAGCTTAGCGTGCCTACAATCTTAATTCCTTACTATCTTTCCCATCCGTATGCATGTTCACAGCAGCTCTCGGCTGCTAGCAGCACAGACCAAAATGCCTTAGCGCTGCCCTTGAGCTGCTCCTCCCTCACACACCCTACCCACCAGCAAATCTTGTTGGCTCTCATTCCAGGGTCTCACTTCCCTCCTTCTTTATCACTAGTACCTTATCATTGGTGGTAGCATTTGTTATTAAAAGCCTTCTAAAGAGCTTCTCTATTTCTCTCTGGTCTGCACAGAATCAAGGTGATACTTTTAAATGTTAAATCCAGCTGTATTAAAAACCCAAAGTCCTTTTAGTGACATATGAAATCCCATAAACAGAGCCTATCACCACATTTCCTGGTCTCTCTGTTTCACCTGTCTTCATCCATCTCTCTCCAATTGCATGGGCTTTACTGCTGTTCTCCTAACAAGCCAAGCATACTCCATCCTTGGTGCCTTTGTATCAGCTCTTCTCCTTCTGGGTGCAAACACCACCTCCATGATTTCTTCCTGACTCTGTCAACAAAATGAGTCTCATAGACGTGATCAGGGAGACCTTCCCTAAGTATCCTCCACGGAAGCCATGCCTCAATATTTCATATCCACCTTCTTTCTTCACAAGCTTTATTATTAGTAAATATGATTGGTGTCTTTATCTCTCAAGGCTGGGTCTTCTACAGAAGAGGTATGTGTTTGGCCAAATGTTGTACGGACAATTCAGTAGACATAAATCCTGGCTTCCTCTAGCTTCTCTAGCTTTATAACACATGATTTAAACATATGTGGCCAGGATGCATTTTCCAGCCCATGGAATTTTCTGCACATGGAATAATACCAAGGATGGTCAGAGCAAACTTGAGGAAAATCAAGGACAATACTTCACAGTGAGTCAACACATAAATAAAGTGTCTGTCATACAATAAGGCCCGAGCTCAGAACCCCAGCACGCCTATGAAAGCTGGTCACAGTAGTGTACATTTGCAATCCAAGCATTGGAGATGTGGAAACATAAATGTCCCTGGAGTTTGCTTGTCAACTAGTCCTTCCAAAGCTGTAATCTCTGGTTTTAGTGAGATATTCTATCACAAAACATAAGGTGAAAAATAGAGGAAGACAGGATATATCAACCTTTGATCTACACATACACACACACACACACACATCCCATACATTCACTAATGCATATTCATATGCACATGAACCTGCCTACCATACACACACATTCATGTCATTTAATCTACAATGGTTTCTTTAGCCTAAAAATGTTGAAATTAAAATATTTAACCCCTCTCCTTTTCAGGCTGCAACCACGGAGGCTGTTCCAGAGAAGAAAAAGAAGGTTGCCAGTGTGCCAGAAACCCAGAAGAGAAAAGTTCCTGCTGTGCCAAAAACTCTTAAGAAAAAGGTTCCGGCTGTACCAGAAACCCTTAAAAAAAAAGCGAAGGAATTTTGCAGAGTTGAAGGTGAATCGTCTGAGGAAGGATTTTGCCCTGAAGACACCCTGAAAGGCAAGGAGGAAGCTCATCTATGAGAAGGCAAAGCGCTATCACAAGGAGTACAGGCAGATGTACCGGACTGAGATTTGGATGGCCAGGATGGCAAGGAAAGCTGGGAACTTCTATGTGCCTGCAGAACCAAAATTGGCGTTTGTCATCAGAATCCCAGGCATCAATGGAGTAAGCCCAAAGGTCCACAAGGTACTGTAGCTTCTTCGCCTTCGACAGATCTTCAATGGCACCTTTGTTAAACTCAACAAGGCTTCTGTTAACATGCTGAGGATCGTGGAACCGTACATTGCATGGGGGTACCCCAACCTGAAATCAGTAAATGAGCTCATCTACAAGCGAGGCTATGGCAAAATCAATAAGAAGCAGATTGCCTTGAAGGATAACTCCTTGATTGCTCGGTCTCTTGGTAAATTTGGCATCATCTGCATGGAGGATCTAATTCATGAGATCTATACAGTTGGGAAACGCTTCAAGGAAGCAAATAGCTTCCTTTGGCCTTTCAAATTATCTTCCCCACGAGGTGGAATAAAACTCACTTTGTAGAAGGTGGAGACGCTGGCAATAGGGAAGACCAGATCAATAGGCTTATTAGACGGATGAACTAAGGTGTTGCCCGTGGTATTTTTGTAATCTGGTCAGTTAATAAACAGTCACAGCTTGGCAAATTTGAAAAAAAAAATTTTAACCCAAAATATAATCCTGCAACATAGTAGTAGATAATTTTGCATTGCTACCAACAAAAAAGAGCACTCATGAGCAATAGGTAGTGTGACAGTTTTTTGGTTGTCAACATGGCTACATCTGGAAATAACTAAAACTCCAAAATTCCTGAGCATACCTGTGATGGATTTAAATCAGTTGAAGTAGGAAGATTCTCCTCTAATCCAGATCTCTGAGGTGAAAAACCCATCTCAGGCCACTCCTTCTGGTGGTAACCTATATAAAGACATGGATGAAGAAAGCTTGCTCTCTTTACTCTTGCCTTGGCTAGCCAGTCCATTCCTTCACTGATTTTAATTTATTCAAGATTATGGCATATACTGAAGAGCATCTGAGACATACATCCTTGTGAACTAAAAAATTCTGGTTTCTCTCAGACATTCCATTCATAGGCAGCTATTGTCGAATTAGATGGACCACAGCCTGCAAATCATTCCAATAAAACCCATTTTATACACAAAGAGAGAATTATTCTATAAATTCTGTCAGTCTAGAGAGCCCTGATTAACACAGGCAGCATCCTTGTTCTGGCTCACCTTTGCCTCCTTGCTATTTTACTCATATGTAAGATCTAGATGATCTCTTCAGCCTTCCTAATGCTATGATGCTTTAATACAGTTTCCCATGTTGTGGTAACCCACAACCATAAAATTGTTTTCATTGCTACTTCATAGATTTAATTGTGTTACTATCATGAATCATAATATAAATATCTTACATGAAGGGTATCTGATACTCGACCTTTGAAAGGATCAATGGAACCCCCAAGGGGTAGTGACTCACATGTTAAAAACAACTGATCCAGACAAATGTTTCCAACATAAGTCAATAGTTATTTTCAGGATTTACTGGGTAAGAATGATTTCTCATGTCATCTTCCATATATTTCATTTCCCTAAGGTTCTGCTTCTAAATTCTTTATCAGCTCAAATCTCCATAAAGGACTAAGCATATTGTAATTGCAAGTTGAAAATCTTTACATGGTAGTAGCTTACATTCTCATTTCTTTGACTACTTCAAGTTTCCACAAAAGTTCAAATTCTTTTTCTGGTTTATTTATTTTACAATTACAAATACAGCAAGACTTAGTTCATATAGGCTTCACCAATCTGGAATTTGGAGATATTCTGACAAGATGAAGTCTGGAAGTTTTCCTTGATTACAATGCTTTTTTTCCTGTAATAAAGTTCGTTTGGTCTTGAAACTAAAAATAAAGAAGAAATATATTGATTGTAACAATTTTGGCCCTACTATGATGCGAAGGGAGCTACTAGGTTGTGCAAGATGGGAAAGGAAGAGAAGCAGAATGATTTGAGCACTATGAGAAGAGATTGAACTGGAGATGTGAAGGTGGAGAGGAACAGCCTGGTGTGTGTAACCTGCCCAGCCACCTGAGGCCATGGGGAACTCTGGCCCTCTACTGCCACTGGGGACCATAACTTATATTACCACCAAAGGCCATGTAGATGTCTCTGGTCTGTGCCTCTACCTAGGACCATATTGATGTCAAAGGACTGTATAGAGTTGGCCCTGCCTTTCACTGGTTGTGGCACTTATGAGAGTGGACTCCACCCCTCACCAGATGCACCACTCAGGGAAAGCAGGCCTTGAATCATGTCTGGACAAAACAGTAGATCTGGCTCTGGTGGTGAAAGTGTGATTGAACCTGCTGGAACCTCTAGGGCATGAGAATAGGAAAGCTGGTCCTGCCCCTTTCTGGCTGAGACATTGGATAAGCTAGCTGGGGCAATGCTGGAGAACTTACTGTTACAGTGTGTGTGCTGAAAAACTATCAGGCTGCCCAACTCAGCTACCACACAGGCCCAGATCCAGAATTCAGAGTTGAACCACACCAACACTGGCATCATCTATGAATTGCTGGAGTACATGAAAGGGCCAGTTCTGCAGATCCAAAGCTATAGGATCTTCAGGACACAGGACAACAACAGGACATCTGAGAGGAGTCTCTGTGAGGACCCAATATTGATAGTATAAGAGAAACCAGAGGCTTGAAACAGACCAATGACTCATTGTAATGAACATTTGCAACTAAAGATCTGCAAACAAATAGGTACACTGTGGGGCACACTGCGACACACTACAGCTTCCAGGATGAGATTGTCTGTTGGTTTGTTTTCTTTTGGGGGAGTTGCAAAGGCAGTGGGTACATGTCAAGGGATGGGGAGATGATTGGGATTGGGAAGCATGGTGTAGAATTCACGAAGAATCAATAAAAGAATTTTTAAAAGTAACCATTTTGAAGATATGTTGGAAGTATTAAGGACATGTTTTATGGATAGGGGGTTTATCTTTCCATTTTGTTTGCTTTCATTTAAGATTGTTATGATTTAAAGATGAAATGCTTTCAGTAGACTCATGTGATGGTTGGTTGGTCCTCACCTGGTTGTTGGGGGAAGTGGTAGAATACTTTAGAAGTGGGAGTTTTCTGAAAGAAGCAAGCCATTGGGATGAGCTACTGGTCTGTCTTGCCCTGCATCTTGTCTCCCTGCTTCTCTCTGCTTCCATAAAAGAGAATCTCCTCTATACACTGCTATCACTAGTATGGTCTGCCAAGTAGACCAGGCTCACCAATCACAGAAAAACCCTATGAAACCTTGACCTACAGTTTTCTTCTAGGTATTTTGATCGAGTCACTAGCAAGTTAACTAATCTAAAGGGAACAGTACTTAAATGTCTGTTCAATTACTTCATCACCATTTAGTAATGTCTTCAACCTCATAAGAAGTCGTTTCAGCTTTGATTCAAAGGTTTTATAATCAGTCTAATTTTTGAGTTTGTTATTTCATTTTGTAAGTTCACCCTTTGGGCTCTAACCCTGTAGCTTACACCAACATACAAGGGTATTGCTTGTAGCTTAGAACAAACAGCATCACTATCAGCTTAACAAACTATCATAAATTTGGGGGCTGAAGCAAAGTCTCTGCAGCAAAGATTACTTGTTCTTGCAGAGGACCTTAGTTTGATTCCCAGCACCCACATGACAGCTCAAAACCATTTGTAACCCCAGTTCCTAGAGATCACATGCCTTTTGACTTCCAAAGGCACTGTGTATGCAAGTGGTTCACAGACATGCAGGCAAAACTCACATACACAAATAAAAATAAGCCATTTTTTTAAATAAAATATGTATCATCAGTTAGGTAGCTCATAAGCAACAGAAATTTATTTCCCACTAAGACAGATCAAGACACCAGCATGTTTATTGCTTCTGGTGAAGCTACTTGAAGCTGAGCTCTGGGAAAAAGGAAGGTGGCTTCTTAGCTTCAAAATGGAAATGAATTTAGGGATTCATTTAGAGATTCTTTACCTAAAACCGTAACCCCTGGGAATTAGGATTTCAGTGTGGGGATTTTTATAAAAACATAGATGTTCAGACAGCAATGAAATAAATTTGAATTCAATATTATTGTAGAGGTGCTTCACCCCATCTGTCTGTGCTGGTAACACATAAGTACATAATGATTCTCCATGTTCTCATGCATGCCTCAAAGACTATAAACAGTTTCCTAGTGAAACAACTTAGTTGCAATATACTTTTGACAAACTGTTCTCCTCAAAATGAAATTAATTAGCCAGACATGGTATCACGTGCCCTTAATCATAGTACTTAGTAAGCAAGAACAGGCAGATTGCTGTAAGTTCAAGGCCAGCTTGGTTTACATAGCAAGTTCCAGGCAGCCAGAAATATATACTGAGACCATGTCTCAGAACAAAACAAAAACAAACAAACCAAAAGACAAAAACAATAACAGTAAGAAATGGGCAAAAATAATTAAGTAAATTTACTAACTTACTGTGTTGCCACTTTGACGTAAAATGGCTTTCTTTTTTTCTTTGCTTATTTTGGTTTGGGTTTGGGTTTGGGTTTTAGATTTGATTTAGGTTTGAGTTTTGGAGCTGGGGTCTGACTATGTAGCTATGGCTTTCCTGAAACTCAGATATTTGCCAGCATCTGCCCACCAAATACCAGATTTAAAGATACGTACCACCACTACCAGCCTTCCAATGATTTTCTTAAGGACTTATAAAAATTAATTACATTCTAAAACTATATAAAAATCTGTGTATTCTAAATTTCTCTGAAGGAGTCACTAAGATTTTTAGTGTCAACTCCTAGTGTGACTTTAACAAAGACAGCCTTTCAAAGCTGACAATTAACTTGGAAGACACTGCTTTAACCTTCTTGTGAAAAACACAAAAGGACATATTCCTCCTGATTGGCCATTAATTTTTATTAGTTCACTATTTGTTGGATTGTTTGTAATTTTCATTACTTGAAATACCCCCAGGAACTGTCAGATTCACAGATCAAATGATTTAAGCATAAATTACATGAATTAAAACTACCTCCATGGACATAATGCTTGGATACGGGGAAAAAAATATTTTGCACCTGATGGTCAACAAACTAGCAGTTTGCTTTTCCAGAAGAAAAGAGACTTTCTGTGACAGGGGTCCTCACAAACCTTCTGCATCTGCTGCCCTGAGATTCAGACGTGGCCATTTTTATCCTCCTAGAATCTTCAGGCTTCAAAGTCAGCCAAGTGCCCGGGAACAATCTGAAGTCAATTGGCTTACACCCAAATTTAATAAAACTTCCTAGGGGGAACCCGTTTGCTCGTTATCCTTTATGTAGATAATATGTGGAATTAATTCTCCTTCCCTGAGCTATCATCACATCAAGCAGACAAACACACAGTGTTATTAATGTAATGGAAGAGTGCAGCCACCATTAATGCTAATGTTCTGAGAAATCCCTCCACCTCACTGTTTAGCAGATTATAGGTCAAGGCTAAGGTCACCAAAGTTTATGCTTATTCTCTCAGCCTTGAATTTCTTGAACCTGGGGCAAGCAGACAGAGTTAATGTGAAAGATTTTTCCTGTTGTGAAGAGAAAAGACATGGATCTTAGCTATGAAGTATAAACATTCACATTTATTTGGCAATGTAATCACAAAATGAAATTTTAGATTTGAAGTGAAATTATAAAAATTATACCTAGGATGTTTTTATGTCCTATGGAGTTTTCCCTTCTGGGTCTTGAAATCAGTGTTTCTTCTTTAATATTCAGCATTCATACATACAGGCTTGTTAATATTCAGCTTGCATAAAGGCTGGGTAGGTAACACCTTTACATTTTAAGCATCAACCTTGTCGCTCATTTTGTTGAAATAAAACCTAATCAACCTTTCTTTACTACAAAAATACGCTCTTTGCCAAGCATCACATAGCTGTATAAAACGGAGGACTACAGAGCTATACATGCAATATAAGAGAGTAACACATGTAGTTACTAGATAGATAGAAGATAGATGATAGATGGATGGATAGATAGATAGATAGATAGATAGATAGATGGATAGATAGGTAGACTCTTACCTTTCTTTTTATTTTTATCCACTCCAAATTATTACTAAAAATATTTAAAAATAAACAATAAAACCAGTGGACTCTTAAGAATAGAATGTCTGAGGAAAGGAATAAATTTAAATAAATATCAATAACTATAATTATGAGAACTATTCAACTCACATAAAGGTCTCTAGCAACAAGGCAACAAAAGAAAACCAAGAGTGCCAAGAAATAAAGCAGTTATTTACTTTATTGATTTAGTTATTTACTTTACATCCTGATCACAGCTTCCCCTCCATCCTCTCTTCTCAGTCCCTCTCACTCCCGCTATCCCCCACTCCTCCTCCCCTTCCCCTCAGAAAACTAGAGGCCTCCTAAGGGTATTAAACAGTCTTGGCATATCACATTGTAGTAAGACTAGGTGCATCTTCTAGTGGGCCCCCAATTCATTCTTCTGTTTTAAGTAACTAAAATGCCATATAAAATATATAAACTCATGATAGTAAGTATTTTGGAAATGAAGATAAGTGTTCTCTGAGAGATAAAGCAGATGAGGCAAGCCATGGTTTATTTCCTGGACAGTTGTGCTCCAGGGAAGGGAAATCCAAGTAAAACATGTGAACTACTTGTGTTGAAGAAATGAAACAAGGAATCTAAAAAAATCAGAAGCCATAGTGTCTGCAAGGAAGAATATACAAGAAGACAAAGAGTGTTCCTCACTGAGTACAAAGGACTGAAGAAAATACCCAGGGCTAAAGAGGAACTGCTCAGAGGTGTAGAAATGACAATTCTCAGAGATCAAGGATGGCCAGAAATCACACCATCAGTAGCCATGGCGAGAGCTTCATAGCTCTCTGCTTGAGTGAAGGATCTAGAGGAGGCACTGCTTCAAGACGGACAAGCCCTCGCTCTAGTGCACATGGCAGAGCTGTAGAAAAGGAGCCTGAGGTTAGCTGCAGCCACACAGAACAACTCTTGAAATAGAAACACACTCAGAAACCGATAGACCACAGTTCAAAATATCTGGCAAAAAATTAAAAATCGCCACATACACAAAAGAGAAAAATAAGTTGGCTAATCAAAACGAATCTAGATATGACACAGAGGGTATTAAAACCACCATTACAGCCTGAGTTCATACATGCTTAATGTGGAGAAAAGATTAAAATTCTAAATAAAAGACACAAAAGGCCCCAATTTGAATTGCTAAAAATAGAAATTATAACTTCTGCTTTGTAACTCGGGCTGCAATAATACAGTGTGACACTTCAGAAGAAAAAAACTTGAAGACACAACAATATGAATGATCCAAAATGAAGCACACACAAAAATATTAGTTAAAAAATGCAGAAACATCAGTGAAATGTAAGATGATGTTCAGTAGCTGAATAGCTGAGGGACTATATCTCTTAAAGGGAGAGAATTGTGGGGCACAAAAGATACCTAAAAGAATATTAGTTGAGAAACTTCCAAATTTGACAAAAATTAAAGACCTACATATTTAAGAAGCTTAACAAATAAATGCACAAGTCTGTTAGAGTTTGGTTCTCAATTAGCAATGCTAGAAATATGCCAGCACTCTGAAAACATTATAAGCCAATTTGATAGTGACTGAAAGTTACATAATGTTTAATAGCTATCACACACCCTGTTTTCCTGTGTATGTGTAGCACCTACAAAAATAAACCCACATTCTGGGCCAAACAACAAATGTCAATAATTTTAAATAAATTGAAATAAATAGCAAAAGGTACCGAGAAAATCTCAGAGCACTTGGAATTCGTTAAACATAGCTAAGAAATATGTGTATATATCAATGTTAAATAAAATGGAAAATATTACACCCTGACTAAAAGAAGTGTAATAACATATCAACACATCAAAATTATCAGGACGTCACCAGGCTGGAACAGGTATGGAGATTTATAGCACCAAACTCTAACTTAACTTCTCATTAAGAAAGCTAGAAAGGGGGCTGGGCGATGGCTCAGTGGTTAAGGACCAAGTACCCTTGCAGAAGACCTTCATTCAGTTCTTAGCATCTACAGAGTGGCTTACAAACATTTCATAATTTCAGTTCAAAGTAATTTTGCACCATCTTCTTATGCCCACAGCACCATGCATGTACATGGCACACATACACACATGCGTGCATATAGGCAAATTTCTCACAAATGTAAAATAAAAATAAATATTAAAAAAAGTAAGAAAAACAGAAGTGATATCACAAAGCTGTAATTCCATTTGGGATGCTGAGGCAGGGAGATCACCACATCCAGGCTACATAAAAGTGAAATCTATCACTAATACATAGTGAGACATTATTCAAAATCAAGATAAATAAATAAACATTGGCCCATAAAAACAGCTCAGCAAGTAAAACTTAAGTTCATTCCTCTAGCCTGCAGTGGAAGAAGAGAACCTGTACTCATAAGCCTTCACACCCTAATGGCGTGCAAACTTCCCACTCTTCCCAGAATGCAGCGGGGGAAGCAACCATACATTTATAATCATACACGATAATAATAAAAAATATATTGATAAAACAATAAGAAGGGGAAAATTAGAGGAAATCAGTGTTGGCAATCAAAGAGACAGCAAATAATGAACCAAGAAAAGAACAGAGAAATAATGAAACAATAACTTGTTCTAATACACAGAATACATACCAATCTCAAAATAATTAATCTGAGTGAAAAAAATCAGATTTAAAAAGGGTACATAAAGCAGTGCATCAATTATATAAAAATTTTACAAAGTGAAAATTAATCTATAATCACAGGAAGCACATCAGTGATTGGAAATGATGGGGGTGGTGAAAGGCATCAAGGAAACATTGAGATGAGGGGCGATGGATGGATGTATTATTTACCTATAAGAGATATTTTCATAACAATATGTATTAAAAACAGTGTGCGGTAAATGGTAAGCATGTACAGTTTATCAATATTACCTCAAGAACATTTTTATTATAAAATGTAGTGTGTATTTTAAGTCTGTGTCTGTCTGTGTATGTATGTGTGTAATGTTTGTGTGTGTGTGTGTGTGCATGTGTGTGTACTGTTTGTGTATGTGAATTGTTAAGTAGTGTGTGTACTGTGTGGGTGTGAATTGTTAAGCTGTGTGCGTGTGCACATGCATGTATGTGAAGCTGAATGCATGCCAGGGAATGTGTTGAGATCAAGGACAAACTTCAGGAGTTTGCTCTTTTCTTTATGTCATTTCCAGGGGTTAAATTCAGGTCATCAAGCTTTAGTGGCCACTGAGCTAACTTGCAGATCCCCAGAAAAGGTTGTGGAATTTTTGTTTTGTTTTTTTAAAAAATCAAAGGATTGCTCAGTCAGTAAAATTCTTACTACATAAGAAAACCCAAGTTCACATTTCAAGCCCCCACATAAAAGTGGACATAGTAGCCTGTGCCTGTAACTCAAGCTCTGGGAACAGCGATACACAAGGATCCCTAAAGTTTGCTGGCAGTCAGTCTAAGCCAATCAGTGAGCTCCACGTTCAGTGAAAGATGCTGGAGAAGAACTAAAAGAGATACTTCTATGGACTTCCGGCCTCCATACAACATGCATATACATGTATGTGAACCCACACACATATGCTTACTGAAAAATACTTCTACCTACATATACTACACACATACATAACAAGTAATAATAAACAGAGCTTAGTAAGTTTACAGTTAAATGAGATTGAGGTTGGAAATGACTTTCTCATGCATTGGCAAGGGAAGTCAATTTCTGGTCTTATTCAGAACATCCAAAGAAGAATGAACAGATATGTAGTACAGATGTCAGGCCCTGGTACATTTCAAGAAAATAATTTATTCAGAGGGTGAAGACATGTTAGAAACAGCTCAAGGGATAAACAGCCCCTGAAAGCAACTTGAAAAAAAAATGAGAAAAATGAAGCTAAAGAATAGGATCCATGACTTCAGAGATACAGAGCTCCAGGCAGGGTTGCTGGTATATGGAGATCTCAGTATGTCTGGAGACAGAAGAGACTCATCAGCCACAAGGCAATCCAAGAAGCCAAAGATAAGAAGAAAAGGGTGGATGTGTAAAGTTCTAAGTGGAAAATTCGAAACAGAACTAAAAGTTGTGTAGATAGAGATGCCTCATGAAAAGAGGCTTGCTCTGTTTGTTTCAATGAGAATGGATCCCTTAGGCTCATGTATTTGAATACTTAGTCACCAGGGAGTAAAACTTTTGAGAAGGATTAAGAGGTCAGTTCTTGTTGGAGAAGATGTAGCCTCTTAGCTACTGGTCCAAAGCCATGTCTACCTATTAGGACACTCCCTGCCATAATGATAATGGCTAACCCTTCTGAAGCTCTAAACAATTTCTTCAGCAATTAAGCAGTTGCTTACAAATACAACAATAGAACCGTAGCTAAGACATTTGCTTTCTAAAGAAGGAAGATTGATAAATGTTCAGAGAAGAAAAAAGAATTGTGAAGAAAGTCAAGAAATTTGCAAAATTATACCAGGAAGCCTAGAGGATGGCTAGAAACTTAAAAGAGAAGAAAAGTTAGAAAAAAAAAAGTTTGTCAGGTAAAGGCTCAACCAAGTTTTAAAACCATAAATTACCCTAAACTAGCAAATGGGATGCAAGGTTTATTCAGGAAATAAAAGTAAGAAAAGCAAATGGTTTGTTTGACCATGATGTGAATGCTAGCCATGTGGGTACACCCAGAGGTCAAAGGGAAACAGTTGTGGTTGACTGTTAGCATGTACATTAAATGGTTCCTCAGTTCTGACATCTCTATCTATTCACTAGGGAAAAGAAAATATTTGTTTGGAATCTTGCAGAACCTGTGTTGCAGAGCATACAAGAGCAATTATCTTCGATGAAGGTTAACAGTATATAAACCGTGGAGAGTAAATACATTTATTGATTCCTATTCTTTGCTGTGGACATTAGGCTGCAATTGAATCAGCACATCTCACAGCTAGGAGATATTTTAAGGGTTATAAAGTTCAACACTGTCATTTTATTGATGAGAGACAAAGAAACAATAGAGACTCTTCCCGAAAGTAGTAGGAGATATAACTAGGTCTTTCTGGCTTCCAGTTAGTATTCTAGTCACTTCTTTTTCAACATTTTTTGAAAATGTTGAAGGCAACATCAGTAACTATTTACATTATAGTTAAATTTAGGAAGTATTAAATTTGAGGCAATATTAATGCAAGATAGTGCTAGTGCATTTCAAGTTGGCATGTTTCTTTTTTCATTTACAACTGAAAATATAAGACAATTTTATTGTGATAGCTATATTTTCCAGTTTCAATCACTTACTAAATAAATGGTGTATGTGGGGCTGTTTGTCATTTTCTTAATTATAGCAACAAATCATATTAAGAAATTATTTCCAAACGAGAATATAAGGTTTCTTGAGATCAAGGACACGTTCTATCACCTAGCATTTAACACACTCAAAAAGTGATCAAAATATTTATTGAATGATGAATTACTAAAATGTGCTACAGGGTCACACCTGAGATAGTCAGTGTGATGGTAAGGTCAAGCTCAGCTCTTCTGGGCCCTAAAGACCACAAAGTAATTGATATCGGGTCAGTGTTGACCCTGCAAAGGAAATCTCAATATTCTGTTGAAGAACACCTCCATAGGAGAAGGAAGAGCCATAGGATGGGAAAGAACACATCAGCCAGGACTTCACTGCACACTGGGAACTGGTGAACAAACTGAGGCATAAGCAGAAAGTGGGACTTGGAAGAGAAATGTGGTTAAGTAGGATTGAGTCGGAAGCTTTGGGTTCAAGGTTTGAATACATTGTTAACTAGCAATCTAGACTGAGTAGCATCAGGCTTTGACTCACTGCTATTCTCTACCCACCTTCTTAAGAATACCCCAGGTCACCAGTGATCAGTGAACTTTAAAATGTAGGGGACATTTTTCTTCTTTTATGTCAGTTTGCATTGTTCTGTCTGCCTAAATAGACTTGTCCCTAAACCTTTCTGTGGCCTTCCTGCAATTTTCTCTATATACTCTTTATACCTCATAATGATATTTTTCTCCCAAATGCCATCCTTAAAATTTCTTCTACCTCTTTTTTTGATTCTGTAGAGTGTTCCCATTGATTTTATCTGCCATATTGTTTTAAATATTTAAATTTTAGCCTAGATACATCCAACATCCTACCAAATATATCCAAGTGCATTCTTCCTATTCACCCAAATCAGAGAAACAATGTGAATAGTAGAAAACTCATATTCTTTTCATCTCCTCCCTCTGCCTCCATTTACAACTACATTCTCCTCTTCCTTCTTCGTTTTGTCTCAAGTAATCTTCCTGTTGCTCAAACCAGCAGCATTTGCAGAGCCTTCTATGTTCCTCAGATTTGCATCATGCTAGTACCTAATCCCTCCTATGCTACTGCCTTCCAAGACAGCCTAATCTTAACTTCCCCCACCTCTGCCACCACCAGCACACACAAACACATATAATATTATGTCACTTACGGTAACAATGCTCCTCCAAAGAACTACAGACAATCTAAAACAAATAAGTAACCAAAAAAACTAGTTCCAGGCAATGGAAATAACATTTCAAGTTGTTGGTTCAAAAAAAAAAATCTTAGAGACTCTCCAAATGATATAACCTGTTATCTTGGTTGCTGTTCAGATCTTGAAAGTAAGAGCCCATTTCTGAAAATATCACATACTTTGGACACAGACTTGATAGAACTGATCTATAACTGACCTGAAACCTCTTCCCTGAGGACTAGGAATCAGGAGATGCTCTTCAAGCTGCCAAAGGACTAAAGCAATCAATAATACTACCCTGCTGTAATGTCTACCAAACAAAAAGATGATTGGTCTAGCAAGACACACCTAAGCAAGCAATACTGGCACTTATGGGAGTGGCCAACAGTTGTCTAATTGGACTTAAGATCCTCTCAACAGGGTGGCATTAATTCCTGGTACTATCACTACTCAAGGCTAACAAGCTCATGGACCCTAGAGGAAGGCTACTACTTTCACTTTCCCAAACCAGTATAATTGCTAACTGTAATTTTTAAATACTACCCTTATAAAAATAGATAAATAGCTTTCATCCTCATCAAAGAAGTTTCTTTTCACATCATATGGAGTCTATTAAAGTGATTCTCAACTGGTCAAAGTTCAGAGAAATGATTTTGGAGTTCACAATCTCAATTGATACAGCAACATAATCACTATATCTAAAGCTCGAGGAACATTGAGAAATAGGAGACAGAAACCAAAGTACTGGGACATCTGCTGTGACATAGTGCTGCCCAGACTTCACCGAAGCAGCAGCCCTTCAAATCTCAGCACTATCGTTGCTTAAACAAATCACGCACAAAAACAACATCAGTTGGCATCATCACCCGAATAGGTTCAATCTCATGTGGACCCACTCGAAACGAAGAACTACTTGTAATTAATGGCTTCTGAGAAAGGGGAAAATCAGTACTCTTTACAGAAGAGCCGTTAGATAAGTTATTCAAGCCAACTGTTCAGCCCTAAATAGACACAAATATGAAGAGCACTTCCTGCTTAACATACGTTAATTTATTCTTAGCAGGTGACTCTATGTTATAGTTACTCTGATCTAATTGTTAATGTCTTTCATGATATAATAAATATGTAATATTATAATAAATCTACTATAAATTCCAAATTCACTGTCATTATCTGTTAAAAAAAAAAAAGCCTTTCATGATCCAAAGCTTTTGACATTTAATCTTATCTTCAGCCACCTTCTCATTTTTCCTGTTCATACTGAATTAATAGTCCTTCACATATGTGCTCCATTCTCATATGGAGAAAGCCACATCCTGTACGGGCCGCAACACACCCCCCATTCATCCTTTTACCTTCAGATCAAGGATTTTCAGGATGCCTTGCCTGGCTTTCTTGCTATCTCTCATGGGGATGGACCAATTCCGTTTTTTGTGTGTTTCTGTCTCTTTTATCTCAGTTGCTCATAGACTTTCTTCTTTTCTTTCATGTCAGTGTTTCTGCGATAGTGATTCTTAGAAGTCAGTCAGTAGCTATATCTTATTTAGTGCTAGACTCTCAACCCAGAGCACACTTCCTGGCACATAGAAAGTGACTGACAAATGTTGGTAGAACAGATAATTGAACCGGTGAACGTGACAGTTCTAAGTGCTAAGAAAGTTGAAATTAGCACAAGAATTTAAGACTCAAAAGGCAAATAAGTCAACATGGAGAACTCTGGAGTGTTATTTTCAAGGATTGTGTCTAAGCTTTAATCTTCCAATTCAAATTCCATTTAGGCATAGATGCCTTTGGCTTTAAAATATCACCAGCAGCCTAGCCACCCTCTGGCACCACTGGCTCTCACAACAGGATATCAGGGAACCAGATGCCTGTAGGATTTTCTTAAGTCAATTTTCAATTAAAACGGTGGGAGACTGCCATTTAAATAATTTTGTTGTGCTCACATCCCAGAAACTAGAATGAATCAAACTTAAAATTAAATAAACAGCATCAATAATAATGAGTTTGGGAGCTTTCCTTATACCCACAAAAAAGCTGCATATCTTCCCAGGAAACATTCACACTATTTATGGTGGACCTGACTCTGGGACGATCCCTGTTTCCTTAAGTGGATATTACCTAACCTCTAGGGCTCCACTGGACCTGAAAGACACTGAAACCCATCCCATGGTCTTCAATGGAAATTGAAGACAGTAAGCAGTTAAGACATCTCAGACTCTTCCTAGTCCTCTTCAGTAGCCCTATTTATTTAGTTTGACTCGGTAAAACTGGTGTAAATGAGAAAGTACCATGCCAAACTTAAACCCTGCCAAAACTCTGTCATTGTTGGAAATTTTTCTTCACTAGAAATACTTTCAACATCACACAAATTGTTGTGAAAGAGTAAGGACAAGTTTGAACAAAATGTCTTTATTACTTTTTTATATTTTAGTGGTGTGTGTGTGTCCAAAGTAAGTACTCTACAACTGAGCCACCCCTTGCCACTCCTGTGTGTTATTCTGCCATATCTCTTTGCCCTACAATCACTGAAGCCTCTATGAAAAGAATTGCCATTTCTTCTTCCCTTTTGCAAACTGAGAACCATAGTGATACTTATAGACTTTCTAGTTTGTGAAACATTCCCTTTACATGAAATAATGACCTTTCTTTTAATATCATCACTCTAGAATCCACAATCCATCTCTTGTGTGAGCTGAAAACTGTAGTAATGACCTCACCATCAGGTATTTCTTGGGAATTAATGATGAGCTGAGGTTAACGGCCCACAGAACAGCCATAGTCCATCAGCTCCACCCAGCCTGTCATTAATCCCCAGCAAACATCCTGCTTCCCGATTATTATTGTTTAATTTAGACTCTCTTTATTCTCATCAAGCCTTGCAATATTACTACATTCGCCAAGAGGCTGTATTTTATTTTATGAGTCTATGTCCCAATGTTTCAGCAAGAGCGGTTTCCCTAACTGGTTATTAAATAAAACTAAAACAGACATATTAAAAGTTATCTTAAAGGATATTAAACATTTCTAGACACTTTAGCATTTTACACATATTTTGACCTTATTTAAACCCAACAGTGCTTGAGGATGCTCTGCCCCTAGGACATTATCTTTGGCACCCTTTCCCCAACATTCTTAGCCTTTTCTTTACTTCCCAGAGAAAATCTAATCATTTTATTTATCCTTAGACCTTACTCTCCCAGGCTTAAAGTGTTTTTAAACACTAAATGGCTTCATGAGTTGTCTACAACACTAAATGCTACTTCCTGCCTCTAAGCAGTTTGCAGCCATTGGAAGGCGCATAGCAATCATGCCTCCTCTGCTTGTGGTACACACAATGCTAGATCTAACTTAAGAGTGCACCAAGCTCTGCTAGTGCTCTTTTTTGTTAGTTTCCTTCTTCAGTTTGACCAATGTAACTACAGCAGATCTGAGGGAGTTGGGAGTCCAACGCAAGGGAACAAGGTCTCAGAGCATCATTTAATGAAGTAAGGCTCTCTCTATCAGCACCAAGACTAATTTAAACAAATGCAGTCTATTGTGGGGAAAAATATTTTTTCACCAAATAATCCTTAACAAAAATACAGGAAAGGGGTATCTGAATTGAAAAACAGAGGGTGGAGACACAGTAGGTAATGGATGCTTCTTATTAAGTTCATAATCATTTTTAATGAAGATATGATGCAGTTACAAATACTGAAGGACTCAAAAGTGAGCAAAACCAGACAAGCATAGGCATCAGCAGGTCATAAAATGTCAGTCATTGGGCAGACCAGCTTCAGGGGTAGGTGTTCCATTAGCTACATGGCCTTTGACAAGGTGACTGTCTTTACAGCTCAGCTTCCTCATACAGAAAACAAGGTATGGATCTAGCTAACGGCAGTTACTCTACATCAACAATCTATGGTTCTCTGAGTCCATGTCATAACTAGTTGTCATAACAGAATTTCATATAACATGGATTTTTTCAAACATTTATTTTCTTTTATTCCAAGCTCATGCAATGGCATCTGTGTATGAAATTTCCATACATGAGAACACAATGTGAAATAAACAGAATTACAGAGGACATAGTTATATTGATTGTTTAAAAAAGACACCTGTACGCGATTGCATACCAACTAGCTTACAGCTCAGTGGTGGAAACTGAAAACAATATTCATCATGAAAAATGGGGATGAGTAGGGGAAGAAGAGGCTGAAAAGGAAAAGTAGAAGCACTGAGTGTGGAGGAAGTAGCTGGGAAGAGGAAAGAAGAGAAGAAAACAGCAAGAGAGTAACTTTTAAGTAACCATTGGGCAAAAAAGGGAAGAGAGTGTGAAAGCAGGCAGAGTCAAGACAAGTTAGAGCACAGAGCTCATAGCCATAAATTAGTGGGAAAGAAATACTAGAAATTTTTTTTTTTGAGGAGAAAGGGATTTATTTCAGCTTATAGTTCCACATCATAGTCCATCTTCCAAGGGCACCAGGGCAGGAACTCACCAGGCAAGGAACCTGGAAGTAGAAACTGAAGCAGAAGCCATGGAAGAACCGTCCTTAATGACACGCTCACTCATGGCTTGCTCACCCTGCTTAGAAATTTTTAATTGATTATTATCATTTTCATTTTTGACCTTACCAAAGTAGAATATAATTTTTTCCATGAAAAATGTTAAGAACAGAAAATATTCCAGGCTACGGAAGCTTAAACTTCACTTTTAAACTTAAAACACATTATTAAAATATGATAGTATATACAGGTGAACATTAATTCCAACAGGAAATTCCTGAGTTCATAAACACATTTGGTAAGGCAGCTGGATACAAAGGTAACTTATCAAAACCAATAGCTTTCATATACACAAACGACAAAAGGGCCAAGAAAGAAGTCAAGGAAACAACAGTCTTATAGTAACCTCCCAAAATATGAAATATCTTGGAGTAACTCTAAGAAGGCAAATTATAAAAATTGTATGGTTTTTAAAAAAATATGTAAGCATTGAAGAAGATAGAAGAAGATTGAAAGGTCTCTCATGCTCATGGATCAGGAGTAATATAGTAAAAACGGCCAACCTACCAAAACAATCTACAATTCAACGCAACTCCACCAAATTCCAACACAATTGCTCACAGATCTGAAAACAACATGAAGTCAAATCGTGGGTCCAAGGGTTCCCCACCCCCACCCCCCGTTATGCTTTGCTCTGCTCTAGACAGCTTTTTCTTGCTCTTCTAAAAACTCTCTGGGCCGGTTGTGGTGGCACACACCTGTAGGATATACTGAAGGAGACAGAGGCAGAAGAATCACTAGTTCAAGGCCAGCCTGGGCTAAAAACTCTCTGGATAAGACATCTCTCTCTCCTTGTAAAAAATGTAAAAGTTATATGGATAGCTCGTGGGTTTTCTGACTAAAGTCAGAAAAGCTGCTATAAAAAAATTATTGGATCTTCCAACCCAGTCAGAAATCCTGTTAGAAAAATTCTTGAGAAGTTGTTTTCACTCTCCAGAGATCTCCAGACAGCTCAACTCTCTCTAGAGAAAATTCTAAAGAATTGCTATCACTTTCTGCTAGCTCATCTCATAAAGACCAAAAGCCCAGTGTTTTATTTGAATATCAATTCAGCTATTTATTTCAGGTTCCCTTTGATTATTCTATGAGTCAGCATCTAGTGACTCCAGCCCCTTAATTCTTCGGAAACAGCAAGCACACATTTTAACATTGCAAAAGGATTCAGAGATCTGCCTCTCTCTGTTAAACACAGAAAAACTAGCCCTGTCCAGAAATCACCATTTCTACTACACTTGGGCTAGGACTCACTGTGTCTCAGGCTAACCTTGAACTCAGGAATCAGCCTGCCTTTGTGTCTCCCTTGCCTTTGTACCTTTCTGACAAGCTGGCTCATGGTGTAGCTGTCTTAGTTCTTTTAGATTGATGAAGCCCCTCATAATTCATATTGCATTCTTATTTTTTGCGTAGTTGAAAAATTATATATTTTTAAACTCATGTGTAGAGCTCTTTCCCATAACCTTAAGGACTGTCCAGAAGGTCCCAGTGTTTACCATTTTGCTGAGACACAGCCACATCTTTACCTCCTGGACTCATGCTTTCTGATTATCAAAGAGTCATTAACATTAGGATAGAGGAGATTCCTCAGAGAAATGTGAAATATGTACACTATTATCCAAACAAGCCTTATGCCCAAGGCAGCCATTCACATTCATGGAGCTCACATTAGGGCCATCCCAGGGGTAGGAATCATGTCACTCAGTCCTCACCAAGGTCTGGAAAGGCTCAGCTCAGATCAAAACAGAATTCTCAAAAGAAGAAAGTTAAATGGCTGAGAAATGCTAAAAGAAATGTACAACATACTTGATCATCAGAAAATGCAAATCAATGTTGAAATTTCATCTTACACTGATCAGAATGTCAAAGATCAATTAAACAAATGACAGCTGTTGGGACAAAATACTTGTATAGCCACTGTAGAAATCAGTGGGCCACTTCCTCAGGAAGATGAGAATCAATCTACTTTGAGATCCAGCTACATCACTCTTGGTATATATACCCAAAGAATGTTTCATCCTACTGCAGAGATACTTGCTCAACTATATTCATACTCTGTATATATGGCTGCTCTATTCATACTAGCCATAAACTGAGAAAATCCTAGATATTTGTCAGCAGATGAATGAATAAAAAAAAGTACATTTACACAATGAAATATTACTTAGCCGTTAAAAATGAAATCATAATGCTCATAAGTAAGTGGATGGAATAGAACAAAACAACCTGAAGGATGAATAAGGTATATATTTGTTCACATGTGGATATTAGCCATTAAGTCAATGATAACTAAGCTACAGTCCATAGAACCACAGAAGTTAAGTGCAGAATAAGGGACTGGAGGACATGGGTTGATCTCCTGAGAAAGAAGAGATGGAATAGTTATGAATGGATGGGGATAGAGGACAGTGCTGGAATCAGAGGATCAAGAGGATAGAAGGAGGGAAGAGGGGAACAAGGGAGACGTACTGAGAGAGACAGCTAAAATAAAAGACTATTTGAGTGGTAGTATGGAAATCTAATACAACAGAAACATCCTAAAATATGTACATACACAAAGCTGATTTAAATGAAATAGCCAAATGACAGGGGAGACAGAGCTTCAACTGGACATCATTTGTCACCAAATGAAGCTTTCAGCATTGAAACTTGGTTACATCTAATTAAGTTATGGTCTAAGTAGTCCCATTGGAACTAAAAAACAAACAAACAAACAAAAACAGGCTGTGGCCAAGGCTACAAGGCTATAGGTTACTCTCCACAAACTTATGGCAAGGTCCCGTTGCTGAATACATCTCTACAACTCCCTGAAGATGAATAAGTCAAGTAGTGCCTGTTAGCATGTCGTCTAGCCTCTGTCCCACAGTTACCTGGCAACAGCGAGATGTGCCTGACTCACTATAAAAGGGGCTGCTTGCCCCTTCCTCACGCTCTTGCCCTCTTGTTCTCTTGCTCTCTTACCCTCTTCTCCCTTCTCCTCCCCCCCCCCCCCCCCCGCCGGTTGGGGGCCGGCGCGTTCTCTCTCTCTCTCTCTCTCTCTCTCTCTCTCTCTCTCTC
>NW_021604576.1:16987262-17094465 GCF_004785775.1 Grammomys surdaster
TCTATCTCTCTTTTACCGGTCTTGTGGCAGGTACTTCAGAGGGAAAGGATGTCTCAGAATTGGCCCACAAAGGTACTTCCTTCCCTCTCCCCATACCATGCCTCTAACAAACATACAATCATACCCCTGGCATCTTTTTCTTTCTTTTTTTTTTTTTTTTTTGTAAAACACAACAGTGTCTACTTAGAGCTTTTGTCCCCTACAGACTAATGTTCTATGTTCGTGAAGACACTATGCACACTACCAAAGGAGAAATGTAAATATCAATACATTTATAAAGCCTTTAATCTACCCTGGTGTCCTGCCTTCCAAATACACTAATGCTCTAGTAATACAAAGCTGTGGTAGTACTCAGCCAATCTATGATTGGATTTAAGGCCTACTGTATGAGACGGAACCTATACCTGAACAAGAACCCGAGACTAGATACTACAGGGACACAGGGTAAAACCACAGGAACACAGCAATAAAATGATTCCTAATGACATTCTTCCACATGCATCCATCAGTATCTTGCTCAGCCACCATCAGTGAAGCTTTATTCTCCAGCATATGGAAACAAACACAGAGACACATAGACATATACCACACAGAAAATGAAAGACTCTGGAACATTCAGCCCTAAACCGGATGTTGTCACCACATCTCTCCTCCCAGGGCTCAGGAAACCCTGCAGAAGAGGAGGCAGAAGGATTCTAAGAGCCAGAGCAGATGGAAGAATCCAAAGAAACAAAGCTTTCTAAACACAACAGGACCAATAAACATATTTTAGAAAACTTCTATTGCTTTAGGTTTCCATACTGACCCCAAAACGGCCCTTTAATTTTAGCTGCCTCTCTCCATAGTCCCTTTTTTTCCCTGTCTCTCCTTCTCTCCTCTGAGTCTCCCTTAGAAACCTGTTTGTTAATCCTGATGGAAGGGGTATTTAGATAGTTTATTTCCCCACATCTGTGTTTTTTTTTTTAACCTATACACAAATATCAAAGTGCTGCTATGTCTAACATCCAAGTGCGAAACATTCAAATCAAATATCTCACAATTACTTGTAAAGTGTTTAGAATTCAGTGTAAGTCAAATGGTTTTACCAAGAGGCAAGAGGCAATTCACATAATACACACAGATAACAACTGACAGAGTGTTCAAAGACAAGAGCAAAAAGAGGAATGTCAAGGAGGGCATTCATGACAAAGAGAAAACTGTATCTGGGCTGTACTGTCTCACAAAGGACAACCATTACTGAGATTCTAAGTTTTCAGAATTCTTTGGTATGTGCCACTCTGTTCTGCGCAATATAACCTTCCTAAAGGACTCCACATTAGGGACTTTTAAACCCAGGCTGGATAACTGATTAGGAAGAATTTTCAAGGAGATGGTTCTACATGGAGAAACATGCTTTTTGCTACATGAAGACCTTTCCTGTTGTGCTGTCAGATAAGAATTTAAAAATGGGAGAAGATTATTCAAATTCTTTTTATTCTCAATTACATCTTTTTTTTTCCCTAAAGGGTAACTATTCTAGTACGACTAATGCAATGAAAGAAATAGTTTGATTACATAATTGTAGGTTTAGATGTACAACTGGTAAGATGATTTTGAGCAAACAAGCATAATTCACATTTGACTAGAACTTAAGGGAGGTTGGGCAAGTAAATCTTTTGGCTTCCTTACAATTCAAACAATCAGCTGTGAAATGGATGAATAAGAGGTAGACCCTTATGCACTAGGTTCTCCTGTTAATCTACATTTTATAATGCTTATGACATTTATCAAACTATAAGATGTTTATAGCATAAATTATATATATATATATATATATATATTACTGAGTCGAAACATGTTCTTTAGTGAACTGAAGATGGCTTCCACAACAACAAAGGAAACATGTAGGCACTATAGCTTTGTTAAAAGGCAGTTTACCCCTGGATTCAGAAACTCAAATGTTTCATGAGAGAACTGTACCTATGCCTAGAGGCTGGGTGAGGTGAGACAGTGCTAGTGAGAGGCACATATACAAAGGCACTGTGAACAAAGACAAACAGCATATCAACTCCAAGTTTAATCTTAAAGTTCTACTGTTAGTTATAGGTAGCTGCATTGGAAAGAGTTTGACTTCTCTTTTTCTAAACATTGTAGATAAATCCAAAGCTGATTCGAGAGTCTTCGGTCATCTGCGAGCCAGGTTACACTCAACTTTCTGCTCTGCTATCTCAAATGTATCCTAGTCCTCCTTTTCCAAGACAGAGTCGTGACCATTACATCTGAATTCCAAGCAATACAAAAGAAGAGAGAAGAAAGGCAGCAAAGGACTCAACAGCATCATTTGGAAGAAAGTCCCTTGAAGCAGCCACACTAAACTAGACTTCCTTCTGTCAGTGAAGCCTGCTAAGCATGTAGAGTTGGCTGGCTTTTATTCTTTGGAGTCAAGTATCACCCAAAATTTAGGGATCCTGTAAAAGAAAGTAGATATACTAGAATAAGAAATTAAACCTTACCATAAGGTTCTATTGAATACCCACAGCAAAACTTAAAAGGTCTGATCAGAATATTTGTCTGCTCTGTTCACTAAATCACATGTTGTGAAATAGTTTCTGAAAGATGCCACAATAGTGAGATTTTTCCATTGTGATCAATTCCAGAAGAAAACAACTAAAAGGAAGAAAGATTTATTTGGGCTAATAATCTCAGAGGTTCCAGTCCAGGCTCAGCTAAATCCATTGTTTTGGCCTGAGGTAAGGCAAAATATCAGGGTATCAGAAATGTGTGACACATGGTAGTAAGAAAGCAGAAAAAGAAGGTCAGGGGACAAGATATATCTTATCCAGGGCACCTAACCAGTGACCTATTTTCTCCATGTAGACAGAACTTTTAATTTTCCTCACTTCTAAATAATGCCATCATATTATGACTACTCAAGGGAGAAACTCATTTGTTTGGTCTGAGTGGTCAGGATGCAAATACTTTCCCAAACATACTCATCTCCTAGCAGGCTTCACTGCATGAGTTTGTGAGGGACAGTCACCTGTGAACCGTCACAGACAGTAAGCACTCAGTCAACATTTGGTAAGTAAACATTTGTCAAGATCTGGGAATGCAGGTTTCCATAGGCACAAAACAATGTAAACAGGTTAATAGTGTAGCAGCTTGTCAACACACTTTTATAGACTAGAAAGAAATAATCAGCTTCTTTATCTACCCCAAGTGCCATGGAGAGCATGCACCTGTGACATTATATAGGCCTAGATTGCTAGCCAGGTTCACCACTTACTGCCTCTCATGACCTTCCACAGGTTATTGCCTCCCGCGAGACTTAAATTAACTCTAAATATCAACCAGCAAAGGATTTTCACTGTGTTGAAGTATGACGCAATACAAAATAATTGTTCAACACAGGCTAAGCACCCAGCATTCATCTCGCCTTTCTTTATTTCTATATCCCTTATAAAATTTAACTTTCACAAGATTCTGCATTTCAGAAGGTATTCTTGGGGAAGGCTGACTGATGCTCAGAGCATGTAGAACCAGGTATTAAAAACTTAAGTTTTATGTTTTTTCTTTAGCCCAAACCTCCCTTTTGTAGATTCCTACATATGTATGTGTTCAAGTGAAAGCTTTCAAAGGGAGCCCAATTATGAGTTAAGCCCTTGAGAAGGATGTTAAATTTTAACACATAGCTCTATTAATCACGGACATATTTTGTTCTTAAGTACACACACATGAATTTTTAAAAAGCATTTAATTTATGATTAATTGCATGCTGTCATATTTTGGTAGTCTGGTAGAAAAAAAAATCTAATTTGAAGAAATGCTAATGAGGAAACAATAGGGAGATTGCATGACATTCCCCAAAAATACAAACACAAATTAAAGTGCAAACACATCATCCCCTTAAGTTTTAAAACTCTCATCATGTTCCGGGTTTCTCTAATTGATGCGGTTCTAGAAAGTGAAAGTAGTCACGTAGCTGGAGTGTGTTTGGCTTGGCCCCGACACACTTCACCTTTGAGCAGTTTATTGGAGTGAATATCTGTGGCTAAGATAATCACCAAAGGCTGAACTTACTGGAAAAAAAAAAAAAAAAAAAACAAGAATTCAGAAGTAGGTCAAGAATTCCTTCAAAGCTGCAGCTTGCCGGGGAAGCAACCAAGCTGTCAGCTGCTAATCGAGTAACAGTGTTGATACTGCAAAACCTTCCCACTGTCACTAGGAAGGGAGCTAAGAGGAACCCAGAAAACGGTCAACATTGTGAAAGCTATAAATTGCTTTTAGGATTTATATTTTCCAGCCTTCTAAAGGTAGCATTTATGATAATAATCTCATGCTTTCTCCAATCTAATTATAATAAAACACAGGTTCCCAAATCCCATTTCTTATTATTTTTCATTGAGGTTTAAGCATTGTTCATCCTCAAAACCACAGTGATTTTTTTTTTTTAAATCAGAAAAGCTATTTGCCCCTAAGCCCAGTACGTATAAATTTTTAAGTATAAGTAGTCATGACCAAATGTTGACATGTTTTCCCTCCTAAACTATTTCTTAGGACAAGCCACAGGATGCCATGAATTCTTGAGGATTTGCTTGGCCTGTGTTAATGTCCTTTGTTGCTGTTTGCTGTGTTTTGTAGGAGAGGCGGGAAGTCAATGTGTGGTCAGTGCTTGAGTTCTGAGCTATACATCAATTTTAGCACTTTATCCTTCTCAGTTGGAGCAAGAGAAAGGCAGTGGCCCTGTTACATTTGGGAAGCTCTTACGCCACCTAGCAGTGCAGTTGCTGGAAACATTAGGGCTCAGGATTTATCAGATGACCCCTGAGTTTCTAATAAAGCCACTATGCTGTGGGACTTACCCAGGATAGAAAGCTAAAGAAAGCCAGGACAACATGAAGCCTTGTTTCCAAAGACAAGTAAGTACCTGCTTAGCAAATAACCCAACTGGTGATCTAAGCGCTTGAGGATTTGAGCTCAGTGGAACAAATTTAATGTTAAGGCTCCCTTCTCACACCTTTACCACACACCCCAAATCTTATCCTGCGACTCCAGCAATCACTAAGGGCAAACATTTGCAACGCACTTCAGACTCACAACCAAGAGACCAACAAGAGCTGGATTTAATTTCATCAGAGTCCTTTCTTTTCTATGATGCGGATAGCAAAAAGCACAGAGTTATGACATCTGCCACCTATGAGCACTAAGCAGGCAATATGCACATGGTAGTCCTAGCAGTCTATTAATTCGTCTACCCTTGTAAGTTACAAACTATTATTTCTCCATTTCAGGGATGCAAGCAGTACAGTTTAATGTATGAAACAGATCAACAGAGAGATCCACATGGCTAACAGCAACGTGGGACTGGCAGGTAGGTCTGGCAGATGCTCAATCCCTTACACACAATCTCTCTGACCTCGCCCCTACTGCGTCCTCTGCCCATTCCTCTCCCAACCTTAACCAAAAGGCAAGCGTAGTCACACTTTGGTCTGGGCACCAGGCAAAATGGACAGGAAATTTTCTCTAATGTATTCACTAGTTGGTCTAATTGTTTCCAATTGATGGGATACATAGAAAAGAAGCCTTCCCTCTGTCAGCATCAAGCTTTTATTGAGTTCGGCTTTTCTCTATTTATACCTTTCTAAGCTGTACATGATCCAAAAATTCGTTCATAATATTTAAAAGCTCCGTGAAATCCAAAGGGAAGGCAGAAGCTCCATTGCACACTCTACTACACTGTCACTTGTGAACACAGGCTCTGGCTTGACTGGCAGACAAAGCTCCTTCCTACCTCCTGTCCATCAGTTGCCTTTGGAATATTTTCCAGTTCCTTTGTTGGAAGCAGGCCTTGGAGTCTTCCTCTTTTCCTTATGGAAGCAATTTGTCACTTATTTTCAGCCTTTGCTTGTTATTGATATTTTCACTAATTTTAAAAAGCAGAGTTACGAGGCTTTTGTATCTTTAGACATATTGTTAGGAATGGTATTGGCCCAGAACTCCCAAAACCAACACAAATTACTGCTTCTGAAGAGAGGATATAAACATGGCCCATAAGAAAATGGCAGTTTATAGAGGTCCAAGGAGAAACCAGAGATAGGATGAGGTTTTGTGTTTGTTTTGCTTTTGTTTTTGTTTCTTTTTAATTGGGCATGTTAATTGAGTGAGCCAAAGTGGGCTTTTGATTGCTGGACTTTAATACTTTGATAGCTGAACCTTGGTAGTCAGCTTCAGGCGGAGGGAGTGGCCAAATAACGGAAGAAACCTTGCTGGCTAGCTGTAGGAAATGTAACTTAACAGTTTTTTGTTGTTGCTGGTTTGGTTTGGTTTTAAGGCAGAGGGGTAGGAGAGAAGCTCAAGGCTTGTCAAAGCCATGCTTGCCATGCTTAAGCTGGCCAGAGTCCCTTCACATCTAATATGGTAGTACATTTGCCTAATTACATTGTTTCTCAGCTTGCAAACCTGAATCAAAGCATTCTGGTGTTAATTGTTTGGAAACACTGGCTTACTTGTTCACAGCTAGAAATAAAAATCAATGGATTGACCTTGTCTCCGAGGACACATGTCACTAAATAAATCCTTGTTGGGAATTCTACTTTACAGAAAAGGAAAGTGCAAGCAGCAAGGTGAATTCTGCCTTGTGCCACCTGATGGGAATGTTTGTCTTTTCTCATGAAAGGCTCTGTTTGGTGTTGAGACTCTCTGAAGGAAGCCGGGACCACATCTTATGCTTAATAATCTGTCAGGCTTCCAGAGTCTCATTTTACACACACTTCTCTGTCCATCAGAGGAAGATTCCACTGCCATACCCCACAATATTCTAAAATCAGTGTCCTGTGTGACCTTGGAAACTTTAGCTGACAATTTTTAAATCATGTAACTTGGGGAAAGAAAACACAAACTATCTCTGCTTATTTTGCCTGTCACCTTGATTACTTGAATCACAGAGTGACATCCTTTTAACTGCTGAAAATATCCTCTCTAATTTGGGCTTAAAGGAGTTTCTAAACTACTTGTATTTCCTTTTCATATCTGAAGAGTAAATACTCCACAGAAACTAAGGAAATTGTGGTGACTGAAGTTTATGAAGTGAAGCAAGTAACTTTCCCCAACCACAGGGAGGTGCTTATGCCAGTTACAAGGTGGGTGTCTCTCCACTAAAGCAGTGCTTCTCAACCTGTTTGTCAGGACCTCATTGCAGCCTAATGACCTTTTAACAGGCTTTGCCTTGGACTATCTAGAAACATAAGTACTTATATTACAATTCATAACAGTAGCAAAATTATAGTTATGAAGTAGCAATGAAAATTATTTTACAGTTGGGGGTCACCACAATATGAAGAACTGTATTAAAAGGTCACAGCTTTAGGAAGGTTGAGAACCACTGACCTAAAGTCAAACATTGTCTTAGATAGGAGGTCTCCAGGCATACCTTTGATAATAATTGAAAAGAATAAATCAGGAAAGAGTAGGGTATTGGGCCACTGGCCTGGAATAATCTTGCTACAGGCTTAAATGGAAAGTTCTAGAAAGTCAAATGTAAATAGCAAGTTTCAGCTGTTGCATAGCCTAGCTGGGAAGGAGGGATTGCTTCTGCTGTTGTCATAGGTAATCTGCCACTCTTTCCAGCTGCTGAATTCGTGTTGAGTCCTTGTTATATAGGTTTACCATGTTTCCAAGATGTAAAAAGGGAAAAGATGAGAACCCTAAATATTCACTACCTTGGTTCCAAGTACCTGTGGCTTCAGGACACCAAGCCAGAGTGAGGAATGATGGAGACACACTACAGTTCTCAGGTGGGAAGGCTGATTCTCCTCTTTGTTTCCTTAAAAGAACATCTATCAATTCCAGGTAGGTTTCAGACCAGGAAAATACACCAAAGTCTTTTGGCACAGAGAAGCTGAGGAACTCTGCTGAATGAAAAGGTACTTGCTCTGTGTCTACAAAAGTTTGTTCACTTGTTTTAAGCAAGATTCTCCTAATTTTGTTTGTTTTGTGAGGCAATTATTATGGAGGCTCACCAGGCTAAAAATACACAAAAAAATCATCAACAAGAAACAGCCATTATATGGCACAATTTCTGTTTCACTTTAAAATTTGCAGTTTTTTTCAAATGACTTTGAGTCTTTACTACATCCCTAGGAGTCTTACAGAAATCTTCAAAGAAGGCAACTAAGTCTCTTTTTGTATGATGTCCATAAATAAATTTAAAAAGTAACTGTAACATTTTAGAACTTTAGAGCATTAGATTAACAATTTGACAATTAAATTCCTGGCTCTCAAACAGACTATTCATTTTCTACCATATATTTTCAGAGAATTATTTTCAAAGTGGTAAAATCATAGCTCTTGGACAAGCATACATTGAAACCAGTGAGCAAATAAAGCAAGCTCAAAATTTACTTAAGAAGATGCCTTCACAGACAAACATACGCAGGTGTACAATTTAATAGGTTGTTGACTTGGATACAAAACTGGCTACTGTTCACCAGTACCACAAACATAAACTGGGTGGTGTGTGGGGGGTGTGTGTGCTTATCTGATCTATTTAACAAATATGTAGAATTTAACCTCCACCAGCTCTTTTCCCAATAACTCAAAATGAAAAGGCATGTTCCTTTCTGCTCAGAAAAAAAAAAAAAAACTCTCAGTATTCTCCTTTGCTTATTTCTATATTTCAGATAATTTTCCTGACAGTATATAATGGCTATTTCACCTCAGACAGAGGAAAACTTAAAGACACATTGCTATGAATTTCCAAGTAATGGGGAATTGGATGTGAAATGCTGAGAAATTGTAGTACCGGACAGAGAAAACTTGGCCCGCAGGCATTAGGAATAGCAGCTATTAATTTCCAGTGAGGAAATCAAGAGTGCCTGCCTGAAAGGAAGAATTGCAAATAATGCCAGGCTCAAAAAAGAACAGCTGAGTCTAACGCATGCTCTCTCTGCTCACTGGCTCCTTCCATGACAACAGAGAAGACAGTTTCCTGCTTAGTGGGGGATGGATGAGCTGAAAGACAAGACAAGGCAGAGATGTCACTCACCCTCACTATTCCACCCTTCTCCTGCCCCAACCTACACTTTTTGTCCTCTGGACTTCATCTATGACTTCTAAAAGATAGTACTTGATGGTGAATGAGCCACATACTTAAACAGAAACGTCTCTCGACTTCCCTTCCTGTGATACTCCCTGAGCCTCTAGTGTCTGGTTGTGTTATGTAGGTATCTGTTAGCTTTGGGCACCTCGAATTCAGTCTTTCTCTTCACTTTGTCGAGTCGCCGCTTTCTGTAACTGTGGATTCATTGATGAGGGTGAGAGCGTCACTAATCAGTAAGTATGCAGTGAGTATTCAGAATATAGATAGACATTTTGCTCACCTGGGGAAGTGACAGTGCGTAGGTTCTCCTGTAAGGCCTATGACCTCACCACACATAACTGACTGGGCTTACAGTACCAGGGATGAATTCATTCCTCCTATTAAGTGGGCCTAAAATCCAATTAGATGGCTGCTGGATACCCTCAAGTTACAAATGTCACTGTTGAACCCTTAAGGTTATTGTAAGAGGCGGAGGACCAGGATGTCTACTGAGAGATGATGTCTTCTATAGGTAGCAGGAAGATGCATCCATGAAATCTCAAAGATATAGTTATCTAAATAAGATTTCAGTGATACCACTAATGAACATACCAAGATAAATGAGGGAAATCTCACAATATTCCACCCTAGATGAAGGAGTACAAGTGATCGATGGCTGTTGAAAGTCAAACAGTATCTTCTAGAGATGATCCTCTGGTAAGTGGTCCATCCCCAAATGGTCATCCCTATACACATATACTTCTGAGCAACACTAACTGGACACAGCAGGATATATTTCTCTCTCTCTCTCTCTCTCTCTCTCTCTCTCTCTCTCTCTCTCTCTCTCTCTGTGTGTGTGTGTGTGTGTGTGTGTGTGTGTGTGTGTGTGTGCGTGCGTGTATGTTTGCATGCAAGCACGTGCAATATTTGAAGAAGAGGTTATGAATTTGAAGGAGAGACATTGAAGGAGTTGAAGGGGTCAAGAGAGGGGTGGAAATGATGTAAATATAGCATGGAGTTCTTGCAATCATTTTAAATAATTAAGTACAGCAACATAATTTACTCAGCGTTATTCAGAAGTTTCTTCATAATTATCTATGTGTTTCTCAGTGACAAACAAGTTTAATCTGCTTTGAAATCCAAATGAAACCCCCAGGAATAGTCTAGATACTTTCATTACAAAGTAAGAAAGTCAGGCAGAAAAAGTACTACTTTAGACAACAAAGAAAACAAAGGGATGGTCTCTTGGCCTGAGTCACCACCAAGTAGCTCCCTCCACAGCTTCCTGCTTTGGCCTTCTCTTGACAGCCACTGCTCTGTGAGTTGTATGTCGATTTTTCACATTTTTCTTTTCCCCTTTGCCTTCTCTCTAACTGAAGTACAAAACGAACGACAGTTGCTGATATGTCGAATTTGACAGACTCCATGTCAAGGGGTACTCCAGAGTGAAGGCGCTCAGACCCAGTTGAAACACTGAAACTTCCCGTGGGTGCCGAGAACCTCAAACATGCTTCTAATTTTGTATCCTTCAAGACTTGAGATCTTTAATTAAGAAAGGATATAAATATAACAAATGTTAAAGAATTCCCTGAAGTTTAAGATAGGGACCCCAAGATGATGCCAGGGATAAAAAACGTTCCTTGAAAATTCTTGATTGACTCCACTAATGAGAGACTGAGATTTCTTCCTCATAACCCTGTGCTTGTCTCCCGATTAATTTCCTCCAGAACTTAATCTTCAGTGCATGACACTTTAACCACTGAGCTTATTATCCTAAAAATAGTATTCTAGCTGTGCCATCTCAGAAGAACATATGTGAGTGCCTCCTTGCCTACAGGATTTCCTTAGTTGTTTAAATGTTAATATCATACTTGTACCAAATGAAATAAACAGCCGTACTAAGAGAGACAAGTAAATTTTCATACAGCAAAATTTCTCAGCTTCTCCGTGAAAAAAGACTTCTGTGTATTTTCCTACTCTGAAACCTCACTGGACTTGATAGATGTTCTTTTAAGGGAACAAAGAGGAGAGTCAGCATTCCCACCTGAGAGCTGTAGTGTGTCTCCATCTATACAAACAGATCAAGGCAGCTCTCTCCACACCACCTTGTGCTGAGCCTTGTCAGTGCATTTTTATGACAAATTTGAAGATAAAAATAAATTATGTAAGATTTTATCGAAACTCTAGGTTAAGAAATTCATTATGCCAGGGGAACACAGTGAGAATCAGGCATTCAGACAGAATGAGAGGGAACACATTAGGTTTGGTAATAAGATGAGATTTATGTTTCAATCCCTTCTCTCTTGGCAGAGTGGCTGGATGCAAGGAAAAGTATCTTGGTGCACATAAAACCTTTGCGAGAAGCATGAGATGAGCTAAAACCAGACTGTAGTCTGTTGAACAGCACAGCACTCGCTGTCATGAATGAGGAGGCCACCATGTGTCCAATTTTCCTAAAATTCTAACATGCCTGCTAGTCCCACCTGCTAGAAACACTGCCCTGCTTCCTGGGCACACAGACTCTCCCTCATTTGCTGGCTGGAATTCAAGATGAACCTGGCTCCTTTCCAGGGTGCCCAAGAATACATAATCAATAGGAAAAGCAAGCTGACCTTGGATTTCTCCTTCACTTGTTCTTCGAATAGGAGCTCTTACTTTACTTTCCATCAACAAAACTGTTACCTACACAATTTCTGAAAGTGCGGTGCTAAATAAATTTTTCAGAGCAAGAATCTCCTCTATGGTTCCCTATAGCACATCCTAAAATTTTTCTTATTCTTCATCATTGAAATAGTTTAATCCTAATGGTTCAGCTCTAAAACAGAAACCACTTCCTAGTCACTTCCCAGGTCCAGGACAGCAGATGGATGATAACTGTGCTGTCAACATCTAAATGCTGATTCTAAATAGGCTCCAGAATGCTATTTACACTGTCTGACACATGGTGCAAGGACCCTTGAAATCTAAGTGCTTAATTAAGTGACAACTATTTTAAGATGGTCAAAAAATATCACACTCCCCTGACTTGATCTTCTTACCAACCACAACAAAATAGAGGGAAAAGATAGAATGTGTAAATTGAAAACTCTTGTGGCTGTATATTGCCTAACACAACATGCTTATTGCTACATATCTGCAATGCGACACATTCATTCACACCATCTCCAGACTGTTAGGTCAGCCTGCATCCATGAAAATTCTTTCCCCGGTCCAGAACCCAGTGTTATCCTCCCATCAGTATGTAAAGTGCACCTGCTGCCTCATTCATTGATTCAGTTTTGGGTGCCTTGTTGTCTTCACCTGTAGAGCTACTCTCTGCCATATGAAATGCAGGTACCTGCTTCACACAGGTTTCACAGATACTGACCTCTCTTTCTAAATGCTGAATCTAGATACGGCACACTTTCATCCTCAGCTGATAACTTTGTGCTGTCTTTAAACATTTTTGCAAACTGTTGATTATGAACCACAAACCTGCTTTCTTCTTCCAACTTTCCTGCCTCCTACAGGTTTCATCTCTCCATCCAGAAGCATTGACTACCATCTCTGAAAGGCACTGACCATATCAACCTGCCTAGCTCTCCCCTAGGAGCCATGTCCTCTGATACTCTGCAGCTACACTGAGTGTCTCTTTATGCTCTGAGCATTTGTGACTCTCTCTCCTACCTTCTGAGCTTTAGGTAGAGAGGTCCATCTTCTGGGAACAAGATTTCCATTGTGTAACTGTCTAGGACATGGTGTATTCTATATTTCATTCTTTAGGGAAATTTCTTGTTTTAACAGGCTTAAGGCTCCACTCCATATATCCAGAATATCCCTATGATGCCACCTTCCTTCCCACAACATTTGGATCACTGTGACTCTCACTGAGTGAAACTTATGAAAACAGAGACAATATCTGTCATAGTACTATTTGACTGCCACCACTTACTATAGCTGCTGAATAAAATATGTTCGAAGGTAGCAAATAGATATGTTTACATGGAGTAAATGAAAGCTGTCAGTTGGAGTATCTAACCTTACTTGAAAATCTAGAGCTCCTCTCTTGTACTCACGGATAACATCCTTGTTTAGCAATGCCCTAGCACATGCCTATACAAAACCATGAGCAAAAAGGATAGATAGCCTAGGGGATTGTTCTGGCCTCTGTAGGTATGACATGCAAATGATACATAAACATCCATACAGGTAAAAGCTACATAACATAAAATGAAAATAAACCCATATTATGACTCTACTGTAGAAGTTGAATATACAAGTACAGAACAAAATGACTCATTTTTTTATTATATTGAAAAGCAGTGCTTTATAATTCCAAGTTCAATAAGTGAAATAATGCATAGACATAAGGTACAAAAATTCTGCCACCTAATTAAACTTGGCTTTGTGTACAGATTCCCATGAAAATTCACTACATGCCATACATACTCATACTCACATACACACATACACACATACTCACATACACACATAAATACACAGGGGCAGCATAGGGGTATGTGGATCATGAGATACACATATTTCCAGTCAGTCTTATATAAATGAAATTAAAGATCTTAGATTTTATAACTCATCATTTATTCACATAATTCTATGTATTACATATTTTAACTGAAATAAGATTGTAATATTCACACAGTTTCAGAGATTGATTCCTGCCATCTCCCCTGTTGCAAATATGCCATGAAAGCCATTTACTTCAGGCCAGAGGGCATGCATTTTTTACAGAAAAAAACATATTTATGCTTATAATTCTGTATATACTTTTAATGTTTCAGTGGTCACTAACTTTTAACTTTGCTAGCAATTGCTAATGATTGTGACTTAAATTATTATATCATATGAGAAGAGACAACATAACCTGAGCATGAAAATACTTTTAATTTTTTTAATCCACATACCTCCTTTTTTCAACCCAATGAAAGTGCAGTGGTACATCTCTGTTTACTACTTCATATTGTGAGCACTGCTGCCACTGGTCAATGCAAATATTTAAACTGCAAAATGCATCCATGAATACCTAAGTAGGCTCATCTGTTCACCAACAGGTCTAACATTAAAAATAAAGTATGCCCTCAGTCCAAAGGAGATTGCTAATCTAAAGAAATCGCTTTGGTCTAAATATGGAGCTCTACCTACCCAATACCCTTAGCGTTTCTAATTCCCTTCTCCCTATACCACTACAATATGGCAGTATGTCTAAAACCACAGGCTTCATTTTTCAAAATAACATGGATAATACCGATTTTATTCGTCCATGTGATAGCTTAAAGGCACAGAGCTGTGGCCTAGTTATAACCCTGTCATTCATATAAATGAAATAAAACAAAATGTAGCACATAGTGGGTTCTTTTAAATGTTTGGTTGTTCAGAACAAAACAAAGCAATAAGTTATGAAGGCATTCTCACTAAGACCCAATCAACTAAGAATAAAATGTGAGACACTGTCTTTTTTATAACCCTAAATATTGTCACTATAATAATGAAACAAGGTGAGCTGTCAGAGGCACAATTTCCTAGTAATCTATGAGTAAAAGCAAGAATGATGAATTGATAGTTTATCTGTTTCCTCTAAGATCATCCATGAAAGTTTCAGTCTACAAGGAATATAATAAAGCAAAGTCATAACATGTTTCTTACATGTGTTAGTCAAAACTGCCTAGGAAGTACATTCGGATAAACTTAAAATTCAACAGAGCCATTATTCCACTTGAAATTCCCCCAAATTAGCACTATTCAAACAAATTATTAATATTTTGGATACAGGTACATATACCTATGTATCAGTTTCATTATGTAAAATGGAGTTGACAGTACTGACATCATTCCATCAAGAATACAGAACAAGAAAACCTAGGAAGACTCAAATGAATAACCCAAACAGTATGTAGACACTTGCCTGTGAGTTTTCTCAGATTTTCCTTAGAGTTTCGCACTAGCAGTCAAGAGAAGGTAGCATAAACCTCATTAACAGAACGTACTCTAAGGATATATTCAGTCTTTCCAATTGATTTCAAATAGCTCAAGGTTTGCTGCATAATGTATTAGACTCAATCTATAGAGTATGGATTTGTACAAAAATGAATCAATACTGAAATGAATAGCTTCTTTCAACACAGAGACTCTTATCCAACTAAAGGCAGATATATTGAGAAGTGCTTCCCACGTGGAAGGTCTGAATGAGCAAAGTACTGAACACGGGCAATGTGTTAGACCATTGGTACCCAGAGCAAGTCTAACATCCTCAAAGCAAGCACTACTCCCAATCACATCCTGTTAAACAGGATCTACTAAGGATTCTCAGAATCTGCTTATGGAACTGGAAAATTATACGTCAGAACTAAACAACAAGAAAATGTGATTTTTCTTGTTCATGAAACATACTACCTCAAAGGTCAAGGTGAAGCCAAGCAGAATCAGGTAAGATTCACATGGGACCATCTACTCTTCACTCAACATAAAATGACTGTTTTCTTGGTCTTACAAGTATATCTGAGTCCACTAACCCAAAAACATGTGTACAGAGACAGAGGAGGGGAAAAAAACAAAAAACAAAACAAAACAAAAACAGAAGATGGAAAGAAGGATGGAAAACAAACATAGATGGAAGAAAAAGTTCAAGAGAACATGTAAAATCATGCCTTCTAAAGAACAGAGATTGATCTCATTAGCATGTATAAATTAATATCTTAGTGACCAGTAACAGGTTAAAAAGTCCTCCCCACAGTAAGACCTAAAGGGGTGATTAGAAGAGAGGGCATTTTTTTTCTTCTATTTGCCCCCATTTCTCCTTAACCAACTGAACACGGTAAATGAACCTATATGATACAGCTGGTCAACTACAGCCATTTCTCAGATACACAGTGTTCCTTTGTCTTTCTGAGGACAGTGAAGTGGATGAACCACCCAGTGTCAAAGGGAAGCACACAGTCACTTTAACTAAATATGTGGTGAACAGGTAATGCAGGTTGTAAGCACACATTGCCTGACTGCATCATAGCTCAGGGAACCATGGGTAGTAATCTTAGGGAGAAAGAATGCACATGGACACCCCAAATACCTTTAAATATTTAATATTTAATGCATTTTCACATGAAAGGAATATTGAGTATCTTCTGCAAGATGCTAGAGGGCCACATTGTGATTCAATGACATATATATATATATATATATATATATATATATATATATATATATATGTGTGTGTGTGTGTGTGTGTGTGTGTGTGTGTGTATGTGTGTGTATTTGTATACATATATATACACATATACAAATTATATATATATACATATATATATATCAATAAAACCATGTGCTTGGGATATAGTGCCATCCTGTCAGACACTACAGGAGGTAGATGAGCTCAGCCGTGCTGAAGGCAGGGCTTATTGCCTTATTGCATATTCTAATAAGGAATATAAACTTACAAGCAAGCTATTACTTGCTATTGTGCTATAAAAAAACAAGCACGGTAGTGAGAAGCCTGAAACTACAAGATCCCTGGTATCTTAGCAGGGTCAGGGAAGTCTCATTAAGAAGAAAAAGATATAGCCAACCATCAGATGAAAATCCTGCAGATGAGAAAGCAGGAAAGATCAAGGCTGGTAGAAGGAGCTTGGCTCAGCCACTACAGAGCAAAAACCAGAGAGACAAAATGCGGATGAGAACAGTATGGGAAATGGACAGAAAGCCAGAGCTGCAGTTTGACCAGAGCCAGACTGTGGTGCTTCACAAGCATAGGGAGGAGCTTTGACCCTGATTTTCATCCCAATATCCTTGGATTGGCTCCGATGTGCTTCACACAGAGGCGTAAAATAATCAGACTGTGACATAGGAAGAGAATAACAGAAGTCCAGCAGGAGGATCGGAGCCTATAAATAACTGTAAATGACTTTTGTGTCTAGACACAAAAGGTAAGGAGTGATGAAAGGCAGCAGAAGACAAACATGGCAGCCATCCACAAAAATAATTAATTCTGAAATTAACCGGGATTCTGTGACACAGAGGCAACAGAGAGAACCGAGGAAGGCAATCAGCGATAAATTGCAGGGCACATGAAATGGGAGAAGGAACAGAGAGTTTTCTTTGATAAAAGGAAAAGATTTTCATTCAGCTCTACTACTGAGGTATGATAAGGCAAGACTCAGCTCTGGGGAAGGACTGAACCATTGTCAAGCCAAAGAAGAAGCAAGGAACGCCAAGCTTAGGAAAGTCGGCTGGCTTTATAGGCAGCAAAACGCTGGAAATAGTGGGAGCCCTAGCAGTGAATCAAAGTATCCCAAGGCATGTGCCCACCAAGAATAAAATAAAAAGAAAACTTCAACATGTTGGCTTCCAAGGCAAAGGTGATTGGAGATGGTGGGAGTAGGCATTATGACAACATTCCAGAGAACGCACACAAAAGCAGCATCTTCCTGCAATCCCATGGGAGCATATTTGCTCAAACCAGCCATGCTCTTCCCAGACCTCCCAGCCTTTGTAACTGTGATAAAATCAATTGTATCACTTAAGCTCCCGGTCTGTAGTGTTTCGATGTAGAAGCCTCAGCAGTTTAATACATGTCATTTGTCCAGTTGCAATTCACTGAATCTTGTCATTTTTAGTACATAAAAATGAGATTCTTGGTTAAAATCAGCTTTTAAAAGAAAATCCTAAAGCAGAAAAAATAACCATTAGTTAATTTTATTAATTTTGAGAAAACTAGCTGGAATACCTCCTTGGGAAATATGAAGTATTTCCTTTCCCTTTGATGTTGAAACTGATCTCTGGCATTACTAGCTAATGAACCATGTGCAAAAGTAGAGGATAGATGGTTTGCTTCTGGATATGGTCACTGTGCATCATGCTTCTTTAATGTTTGCCAGAGCCCAGCAGAATCCCTGCTGCTTGTCACTAAACTATAACAGCCATGCAGCATGAATAAGAAGTCTTTACTGATCTAAACTCACTGAGATTTGGAATTACCTTTTACTATAACAAATTAAAGTACACTGCTTTATACACTATTTTTTCTAGACCACAAAGCTGCAAAACTGAGAAAGATACTAGACTTTGTATATGGGCATTCCTTGGGCATAATTTTCTTGTGTGGTTAAATGTCTAACTGCAATCCATTTTGCAAGCTGAATGTGAGGTTCCCAGATCACATTTTAAAACCAGAAGACTCACTGTTGATGTTGGCTCCAGTGCCAGTTCAAGACCAGAACATCACTACGTAAATATTTCTCTTTCCTACCCAGTGTAATTTTGGCTGTGAGGGTAGAGATAAACTAACGGCACAGAAATGTAGAGTGTTAGAAGCATCCACAACAAAGCTTAAAAGGACAAGCTAGATTAGAAACCCACAGAATTCTCTAGTCCTACAACTTCAAAAATTGTAAACTAGACCTCTGAAGAGTCCAGTCATGCCACAAAGAGCTGCAAGGAAAGCCCCAAACACCTTCAGTCTTTTATCTTCCCTAAGACTTCTTAAAATCCTTGTGTAATTCCTGGTGATTTAGAAGTTGCCCCTGAGTGGATCTGACTGCCCCAAACTACCCAGATATGGATGATGTTAGTACATCAGTAAGCCAGAAAGAATGAGAGAACAGAAAGAAACTCAAAAAGGATGAAACCCTACTCAAAAAGCAGAATGAATCTTCATAAATATATTTTCCTCCGGCACTAGAAAGGGGAAAATCATGGTTACCAGGGTGCTTCCAGACTGCTTGATTTCTTCCAAGCATGAGTCAGTAGGTGATAGGCTTAGGATGTAATCTAAGATTTTCTCTTCCCTGAGAGAGTTACCACTGCTTTCACATGACAGCGATCCACGAGCTATCCTGAATCTATTTTACAGACAGAACAACAGTTGCTGTCTGGAACTCAGCATCTGTCTTGGACTCACTGCCTGTATACTGTCACAACTTAAACAATCCACAAAAGCAGAGTTTCCAGCACTATGAGATTTTATACAATGGATCTTTGTGGCCAAAGAACTTCCAAGTCTGTGTGATCTGGCTGGTATACAGAAACGACCTTAGTACACACCTTTCATCCCAAACCATGAAGATAAAGTTAGTTTGTAGAAGGAAGCACTCATGTTTGAAAGTGATGTATAACTGAGGGACAAAGAAAATAATGAATCATAGAAAGATTTGACAGAATGAATCAGAGATAAAATACATATAATTCTCCTACGAACAGTATAAGAAAAAGAAGTGACTTAAGAGGGGAGGGATTGAGGTAGGAATGGAGAGAGAGAAAGAGAGAGAGAAAGAGAGAGAGAGAGAGAGAGAGAGAGAGAGAGAGAGAGAGAGGAAAGAGAGAGAGGTTTTACATAGAGGTTGTGCGGGTGAAGTCAAAACGAGCCAGAGAAAGAGCCAGAAGATTAGAACAAATTGCTAGAGTTAGTTTGGGGGCAATTAGAGAAATTCAGTGAGAAGCTGAAAGAAGCCAGATGGAAACAGCCAGTGCCAGTTTGGAGAGGAGTTTGAGAGAGAACACCTGAGTTGAACCAGCCAGCCAGAGTTCAGAAAGAACTAGAAAGGGTGAGCTTATTCAGTAGTAAGTCTCAGTGAGATGGAAACATTCTAGGACTTGGTTAGCAGATGTATGCTGGAAATTGAAGCCTTCAAGGTGTACAAAGATTAGAAACTTCCAGACCTCTGCCTAGGGATAATTAGTTAGAAACATTCTAGACTTAACCCAAGCCATGTATTCATAAGGCTTGTGTATAGCTCTCATCTCACTTCATCGGAAAAAATAAAAGTGACATTTACATTTACAGAATTCTGCCTATCTGTGTGGTGTTGATGCTGGTGATGGGAGATATGAGTAGATATCACAATTTTATGGAAACCTGACAAAAGTCCTATTTTTTATGTCTCTAGGCAAGGAATTATACAGTTTAAAAAAGAACAGAGAAAGCTTATTAAAATATTTTATAATTTTCCCTGGGAACAAGCAGGCCACTCTAGCCATGGAAGAAGGTAGGCTAACTGAAAATCTTCATCTCTCCCTCTGAGCCTCCATATTCAGTCCCCTTGTAATCCTACCCCTATAGCAGACCACCTGCTGTAGCCTACAGTTCCTATCTGCCCCTATCCCAAGTCAATCACATAGATCTTCCCTTCCAACTCCCTTTCCCAAACTTTTCTCTCAGCCTCCAATCCCAGGAAGTACTCCCTGGTAATCTGTGGGTCACTCCTGTCAGGAAGTAGGGAAGCTAACTAGAGGCATTTCCCTCTCCCTCAGTATGAAAAGCAATTCTCCAGTCATATTCCTATCTCTGTAGAGGACCACCTACTGAAGCCCCCTCCCCATTGGAGCACAAGGATCAACCCCTCCAAACTTCCTTCCCATCACTCTCTATCCCAATTCCCAACTAAAACAGGCATTTCCTGGAAACCCACAAAGAAACAAGTCCAGTTCTCCAGCCTCATCCCCAGCTCTGTAATAGAGTACCTACTTCTGCCTCTCCTCACTTTCTGTCCCCATTCCCAGGAGACTAAGCAGATCTTGGTGGAACACACAGCTCTTCTCCCTGCTGTAGATTTCTTCATCACCACCCCCAGCCCATTCCAGTTCCTAAATGTCATTGACCAATGGCCAGAAACACATTTTGCCTGGAACCCCCAGTAGCCACACTTATCTGGATTCAAGAATTTCCTACAAGATAATGCATACTCATTATACTCTAAAAACAAAAACTGGCAACAGAAGCCAACAAACAAAACTCACACCCAATAAAGATAAGACCAGATATCAGAACCTAAAATTATAGTCTTTACAACATAGATGTTTAGATGCTAACCTGAGAACATAACCAGTAACAGAAAGGACAATATGTCTCCACTAGAGCTCAGCAACCCTACCACAGCAGGCTCTGAGTATTCCAACATAGCTGATGCACAAAGAAAAGACCTTAAAACCGCTCTTATGATTATAGTAGTGCCTTTGAAAGGAAACGAATGAATCCCTTAAGAAGTATTTGAAAACACAAAGAGTAGAAGAAAAATAACAACGCAGTTCAAGACCTGAAAGTAGAAATAGAATCAATAAAGAAAGTCCAAATGGAAATGTGGAAATGAAAAATTTAGGAACTCAAACAGGAACCTCAGAGGCAAACCTCACCAACAGAACTTAATATCTGGAAGAGAGAAATTTCAAGCAATACAGATAAGATAAAAGAAGTGTGTGTGTGTGTGTGTGTGTGTGTGTGTGTGTGTGTTTGTGTATGTCAAAGAAAATGTTAAATCTAAAAAAAAAAATCCTGGCACAAAACATCCAGGAAATCTGTGGCACTATGAAAAGATCAAATCTAAGAATAATAGAAATAGAGAAAGAAGAAAAAGACCTGGTCAAATGCACAAAAAATATTTTCAATAAAATTACACAATAAAAATTCCTTAACCTATAAAAGAAGATACACCAAATAGACTGGACCAGAAAAGAAAGTCCCCTTAGCACATAATAATCAAAACCTAAATTTACAGAACAAAGAAAAATAAAATCTGGAAGGGTAAAAGACCAAGTAACATATAAAGGAAGACCTATTAGAATAATATGCAGCCTCTCAATGGAAACTTTAAGTGCCAGGAGGACCTGAATAGATGTTCTATAGACCCTAAGAGAACACAGGCTACTATTCCCAGCAAAACTTTCTATCACGAAAGATAATATTTGATGATAAAAACCAGATTTAAACAATATCTATAAATAAATTCAGCCCCACAGAAGGTGCAAAACGGAAAATTTCACCCTAAAGATGTTAGCCCACACCCAAAACCCTACAAGGAATATAGCATCCAAGACCAACAAATCTAAACAGTTGAAGCACATATATACAGACATACATGCATACATACATACATACATACATACATACGTAAATACACATACATACACACAAATCACATAACAACAACAAAAATTTAAAAAATAAGTAACAGTAATCAACAGATACTGCTCATTGATATCAATGTCAATAGTGACAATCCTCCAATAAAAAGATACAAGGTAACAATGAATGTGAAAAGAGGATTCATCTTACTGCTGCATCCAAGAAACATACCTTAATATCAAGACAGACATCACCTCAAGGTAGAAGGATGGAAAGTTATTTCAAGCAAATAGATCTAAGAAGGAGTTTGATGTAGCCATTTTAAGGTTTGACCAAATAGGCCTCAAATCAATAACTAATCAGAAGAGATAGGGAAGGACACTACATACTTATTAAAGGAAAATAAATGCCCCAAGAGGACATTGCAAATCATAACTTCTATTCTCCAAATGCAAAGATAATTAAACTTGTAAAATAAATACCACTACATCTTACATTACATAATGACCCTGATACATTAATAGGGGAGACTCCCATAGCCCACTCTTACCAATAGATAGGTCATCCTTACAAAAGCAGACAGAGAAATACTGTAGCTATCTTACATTATAAACCAAATGGACCTAACAGATACTTAAAAGAACATTCATTCAAACACAAAAGAACATAACCTTTTCTCAGCACCTCATGGAACTTTCTCTAAAATTAACCACGTACTCAGACACAAATCAAATCTCAACAGATACAAGATAATTGAAATAACACCCTGCATCCTATCAGACCACCATGGACTAAAGCTGGGTCTCATCAACAGCAGAAACAACAGAAAACTTAAAACTCATGGAAACTGAACAACCCACTACCAAATGAAAAATGGGTCAAGAAAGAAATCGAAGACTTTCTAGAATTGAATGAAAATGAATGCAAAACATACCTCAAATCAGATGACACAATGACGGTGGTTTTAAAAGGGAAGTTCATAGCACTATATACCTACAATTTTTAAAATAAAATAAAATAAAATTGAAGAAATTTCATACACATCTGAAAACAAAACAAACAAAAACAAAACCCAGCAGCACACATGAACACTCCTGAACAAAAATAATAAATCACATAAAAATCAAACTTCTTGAGATCTTTATAAATTTTGGATATTAGCCCTCTGTCAGATGTAGGGTTAATGAAGATCCTTTCCCAATCTGAGGGCTGCTACTTTGTCCTATTGACATTGTCCTTTGCCTTACAGAAGCTTCACAGTTTACTTTGATTGGCTCTTCCTATTTTTTTTCTGCTCATAAACACTTGCCAAATTCAATTAACCAGGGCAAATTAATTGAGGAGTTAGACTAATCAGTGGAGGAGCAGGCTACTTTATGATCAAAGAGAGAGAAGAGACCTACGTTACCTAATTCTGTTCTCTCAGAAAGACAGTGATATGCATGACATCATACCTTACCCCAGGCAATATATCAGAGGATTGTCAGCTATCGCCTGGAAGATCCCTCAGCACGTGTGCCTGAGTACATACACATGCAAACACACACACACACACACACACACACCAGGAGATTTACTCTTATCACTTACCTACTCTGACTTTGACATTGTTAGGAATCATGATCTCAAAGTGTTAAAGAAAAAAATATATATATATATATCTTTAAGTTCATATTAGTATGCTTAGAGACTAATGACAAGCAAAATCAGCTCTGTTAATGGCTCCCTGGGAACCTTTATTTGATCTGAACTGTTCTCTTAGAACACTCAGGAATGATGAGTGCCTGCATCTTCACATGCAAGAGAGTCAGGGAAGCCTACCATCCCATCCCAGGATATAAGATGGGTTCCTGTGGGGCCTCCAGAAAGCTAGCTGCCTGGAGAGAAAAACAACTTCACTTGCTTGGGAAAAGAAGAAAACTGGTTAAGATATACAACAGAGTAATCTGTGGCATTTGCAGCTTTAGCAAACAATATAACTAATAAAATAGATTAAGGAATATGCCATTAATAGCTATTTCAGAATATCAAACTACTAAACTACTAACTTACTATTTTAAATTGATTGATACAAATGTGCCAATTAGGACATGCTAGGGGAACACACAAAATGTAGATGATCATGTGTGTGTATGAGTCAATTATAAGCCAAAAGCAGCAATGACCTTTCTATTAATTTCAGATATTAACAATTACAAGTTGTGCTTTCAAACTCCATAAAATGCAAAGCTATCATGGAATAGAATTAAGAAAGAGCTTAAGAGATTCATTAAACTGAACTGTAGTGGCAACATCATTTTTTTCAGCAAATACAGGAATATATGTCTATCCATACACTATTTATGATACTATTTGAGACTTACATAAAATATAAGTTGAAAGAATGTGTTGCCTTCAATAATTTACAAAGGTAGAAAAAAAACAGCAAAGGAACTGGCAACAAACCTTTCTTTTCTCATGGTGTAATATACGGATATTACATCTACTGCTTCAAATACAGATTCTTAATTTGAGCCTCAACAAGTTTTGTACTGTGGAGAGATTAAAGGGTATCTGAGGAAAGACATATGAGAGGCTGTTTCTGGTGTATTATAATGTTGGAAAACAGATTGATCAAATCAAGTTGTTTCCTAACTTAATAATTATATTTAAAAGTGAATAGAGATATTTGCCACAAAAATCATTCCCAAAATTCTAGAGATGGCTCTGGCAATCTATGCCTCTTGAGGTCCTACTAACCATAGATGGTACTAAAGCATAATTGGTTTTTAAACTGTCAGATTAAAATTGCTCTTCCCTTTTGTATAGAACTGTTCTTTATTCGTTTTACATTCAGCTCACTGGCCCCCATCACCCCTCCCACAATCCTACTTGCATCCCCCCTGGCCTTTTCCTCCGAGAGGGTGAAGCTCTCTCTGGGTATCCCTCAACCCTGGTATATCAAGTGTCTGAGGGCTAGGTTCATCCTCTTCCACTGAGGCAAGACAAGGCAGTCCAGTTAGATGTACATGTCCCACAGACAAGCTACAGCATTTGGGATTGCCCTCACTCTAGCTGTTTGGGACCCACATGAAGGCCAAACTGCACATCTGCTACATATATGCCAGGAAGCCTAGGTTCACCCTGTGTATGTTCTTTGGTTTGTGGTTCAGTCTTTGAGAGCCCTAAGGGTCCAGATTGGTTGGCTTTGTTGGAGTTCCTGTGGTTCCTATCCCCTTTGGGTGCTGCAATCCTTCCCCATACTCTTCCATTAGAGTCCTCAACCTCAATCCACTGTTTGGTTGTGGGTGTCTGCATCTGAGTCAGCTGCTGGGTCAGAGGACAGCCATGCTAGACTCTTGTCTGCAAACATAACAAAGTATTATTAATAGGATCAGGGATCATTGCTTGCCCATGAGATGAATCTCAAGATGGTCCAGTTATTGGTTGGCCATTCCCTCAACTTCTACCCTATCCCACCTCCCTGCATTTCTTATAGACAGGATAAATTTGGGGTCAAAAGTTTTGTGTGTAGGTTGGTATCCCTATTGCTCCACGGGGTTCCTGCATAGCTACAGGAGGCAGCCACTTCAGGTTCCATATTCCAAATGCTGTGAGTCACAGGTAAGGTCACACCCATTGATTCTTTTGTACCTCCCTAATCGTAGGTCTCTGTCACATCCTGGAGATGCCCCCTACTTCCCCACTCCAGTCAGCTGCAGATTTCCATTCATTCTCATGGCCATCTGGCCATCATTCCTGTCACTCCCCACATCTGATCCTGAACCTCATCCTTCCCCTTCCCATACTCTCTCACCCAGTTACCCCTCTCTGTATGCCCTTTTATGACTATTTTATTCCCTCTTCTAAGTGAGATTCGATCATCCTCACTTGGGCCTTCCTTCTTGTTTAGCTTCTTTGGGTCTATGGAGTATAGCATGGTACCTGCATTTTATGGATAAATATCCACTTATAAGTGAGCAAATACCATGCATGTCCTTTTGGGACTGGTTAGGATCAGGATGATATTCTCAAGTTCCATCCAGTTGCCTTCAAAATTCATGATGTCTTTGATTTTAATAGCTGAATAGGATTCCATTGTGTAGATATAGCACATTTTCTTTATCCATTCTTCAGTTAAAGGTCATCTAAGAAGTTTCCAGTTTCTGGCTATTATGAATAAAGCTCCTATGGACATTGTTGAGCAAGTATCATTGTGGTATAGTGGAGCATCCTTGGGTATATGCCCAGGAGTGGTATAGCTGGGTCTTGAGGTAGAACTATTCCCAGTTTTCTGAGAAATTGCCAAATTGTTTTCCAAAGTAGTTGTACAAGTTTACACTCATACCAGCAATAGAGGATGTATTCCTCCATATCCTCCCAGCATGTACTATCTCTTGAGATTTTAATCTTAGCCATTTTGTTCAGTGTAAGACCAGAGTTTTTTGATTTGCATTTTCTTGACAACTAAGGAGTTTTACCATTTCTTTAAGTACTTCTTGGCCATTTGAGATACCTCTGTTGAGAATTCTCTGTTTAGCTCTGTACACCATTTTTAGATGGATTATTTGTGTTGTTGGTGTCTAACTTCTTGAGTTCTTTATAAATTTTGAATATTAGCATTTTGTCAGATGTAAGGTTGGTGAAGATCCTTTCCCACTTTGTAGGTTGCAGTTTTTTCCTATTGACAGTGTCCATTGCTTTATAGAAGCATTACAGTTTCATGAGATACCATTAGTCAATTGTTAGAGGTTTCAAGAAATCTATCCATGTATTTCTAACTTTTAGAGCCTCTGCTGAGAAGTTGTGTCTGTATGGTTGAGAATCAGCAGGTCTGTATGGTCTAGGAGCCACAGGTCTGATGAAAGTGGATAGAGAGGTGAAAGGAGAATGGGGGTATGTCAAGGATAGCAGACTGGGCAGCTTAGCGTACATCGGTGGACTCAATGAGCAGAGTAAATGAGTGGTGGAAGTGAAGCTCACCTGTATGGTTCAGGCTTCACAGGTTTGATGAAAGGGGGCAGAGAGGTGGGGATAGAATGCAGGTTCCGAGAGGACATCAGGCTGCTCAGGGCAGCTTGGGGTGCCCCAGAGGCTCAGCAAGTAGGGAAGACAGGTCTGATAAAAGGGAGAAGACAGAGGGGCTGGGGGAATGGAGGTCCAGAGGAGATAGCAGGCTGCTCAGGACCTTGTATAGAACTTTTAGGTCATTTTAAAAAGTCATTTCTTACTGGTCAAACAAGATTTCAGTAATTCAAATGAATGACCACAGAAATGTATCTACATCTGATCCAAGTGGGAGTTCTGTAACATCCAATTTTCATTTAAAACTGTGTGTGCTGAAAAGAAATTATTAAATCTTAAAATTAAGTAACATTTGGAAAGAGGCATCAATACTATCTGAAATCTGACAAAAGTAACACTGTTAAAAAATACAAAACTCAAAACTCAAACAAAACTATATAGAAAGCAATTAGAAAGTTAGCTGAGACCACTATAAATGAGAAAAGAAAGAAAGAAAGAAAAGAAAGAAAGAAAGAAAGAAAGGAAGGAAGGAAGGAAGGAAGGAAGGAAGGAAGGAAGGAAGGAAGAAAAAAGGAAGGAAGAAAGGAAGAAAGAAAAAAGAAAGGGAAAAACTTTGCAAGATCCATTTTAAAATTCTTCCATGCAATTTCACAGCAAGCCTGACATTACATTTACATGACAAATTAAAGAATTCTAGTTAAATCATAATTTTAAATATGATACATGAACTTTTATGTGATGTATGTGATGGACTTTCTAAACCCCTGTTGTTTGTGTGTGTGTGTGGGGGGGGGTCCTAATCTCTAGGAGCTATAGCCAGCAGCTCTAAATGCTGTGTTCTCTTGAATGTATCCAATAAGGGGGCATAGATTTTAGGAATAAATTGTTGGTAGCAAACAGTATAAATGACACCATGGTCTCTCTCTCTCTCTCTCTCTCTCTCTCTCTCTCTCTCTCTCTCTCTCTGTGTGTGTGTGTGTGTGTGTGTGTGTGTGTGTGTGTGTGTGTGTGTATGTGTGTGTGTGTGTATTTTGGCACAACAGAGCTAAAACTCAACAACATAGTTCATCTGTGCATGTTTATTTCTAGCCATCTAGAGACCTTAAGGGTCAATATGATTTACTAACATTCACTAAAGTTATTAAAATTGTTGTACTAAGTTGATGGAAAGGTGTTATTGCTTCTGTAACAAAAGCAGCTTTCATGCATCAGTTTACACATAATTCTTTATTGGGGTTATCTTCTATCTTCAGGTTCAGCTCTCAGAGTTCCATGGTTCATAAAGTTGATAGTTTGTGCTATATGCTGGCACTGTTTTTGCTTGCACAGTTCCCAGCATGTGGATAATGTTTTCTAGGACTTAAATTGGAAATATAGTAATTCTTTGCCCTCTCCTGGCTTTACAGAGGACCCCAGGAGGCCAGCAGTGGATGTGACCTTGGAGCAATGGGATCATGGAAACCACCTAGACTAAGAGATGTGAAAGATACCAGAGTCTTCAGATTTTTCCAGATAACTCCAGGCAGGAAAAGAGGTGCTGTTCTAAAAGGCACTAAATGAGCTGCAAGCTTTTTTCTCTTGAAAATAGAACCACTGCTCTGGGGAAAATACTGTAGCAACCAGCAGAACTAGAGAAGAGAATAAAGATGAGCAGTGTACAGGCTAGAAACAGCTGTGTATCCATACAGAGAGAAGACGTAAAGCAGACACATGAGACAGAGACAAAGGATCATCAACATCACATATAGTTCATTACACTTGGTGTCAAGAAAGATAACTGTCTTGAAAACTTGGAATTTAATCAATAAATTGCCCCTTGAGGAAAAAAAGTCCAAGTAAAAATGAATAAAAATAACTAAAAAAAAAATAGTTATAAAGAGAAACAAAGAGACTAACAGAACAAAACAAATCGACCAACAGAAAGTTGGTCTAAAAAGCTTAGCTGGCTCAAATACTGTGATAAAACATAACTATAATTCGTGAACATCATGTATCTAGCACATCTTTTAATTTGGCTTCATTACTACAGCACATGTCATTTCCCATGGCCTCATGCAAAGAATAAGCCAGAAAACCATCCAAATTTAAGAGGCGTGGTCTTTACGGGGAAATAACAGAATGATGTGATTCTAATTCAAAATACAGCAATAAGCTGTTAAGAGTTCACTATATTTTTAAATAAATGAGCAGCTCAAAGTTTAATAGTATTCATGAGATTTATTTTGCAGCGTGGGACTGTGGTGTATTTTTCACTTTAGGTACATCTCACTGGTTTCATTCTATCTCACTCAATGAATAACATTTCAGATACAAAGAAATACCCATCATATTTCTATCACTAGAACTCAGCATACAAATATCAGCACATATAACCTGTAATTATTAAGCAATTTCAATTTTAATCTAGATTGTAGTTACTTTTTTCCTTTGGGTAAAAACAAGAAGTTGTGATGAGATTCAGATTAAGTCAACCTTTATTCTCTACTATTGGCTATACGCTGTTATGAGTGCTTCCACAGTGATGAAAAACAATGGAGTTTTCAGTATGTCACCGTAATAAAAGGCCAAGGGAAATACAATTATGTAGGTAGAAGAAGTTAAGGACATAAGAGTATCAAGAATTTTCCATGATACAAAATGGAGAATAAAAGAAAATATCCTTATATCAGGAAAATATTAAGGATAAAATATGGACAATTTCAAATAGAATCTAGAAGTTAAAAGAAATGGTCCTGTGAAGGCTTGATGCCCCAGAGAAGGGTGATGCTAGAGAGGTGAGGCAGGAGAGGGAGCACCTCACTTAGATGCAAAGTGGAGGGAAATGGGGTGGAGCAGGTTCATAGAGGGAAGACTGGGAAGAGGGATAGCATTTGAAATGTAAACAAATAAAATGACTAATAGAAATTTTAAAAAGTACATAAAATTAGAATTTCCTTACTTCCCTAGGGATTCATACTAATGTAATATTGGAAACAGATCTTCCTGCAACAAAACATTAGCACAAAAGAAGAGGAAGGAGGAGGAGAAGGAGGAGGAGAAGAAGAAGGAGAAGGGGAAGGGGAAGGGAAAGGGGAAGGGGAGGAAGGGGAAGGGGAAGGAAGGGAAGGAGGGGTGAGAAGGAGAAGGAAGGGGAAGGGGAAGGAGAAGGAAAAGGGGAAGAAGAAGGAGAAGGGGAAGGAGAAGGGGAAGGAAAAAGAGAAGAGAAAGGGAATCTCCTTCACACACACACAAACACATATACACATGGACACACGCACAAATTAGTACTGAGCAAATGAAAATATCACCTTTAGTTTCATTTCATAATGAATGGAAATGTTTGCTCACTAAAGAGCACACAGAGGATGGAGCCTATGCTAGAGAACAGTGCAGTGCACATGTCTGTGCAGGTGCAGTACAGTGATGGGAAGGCAGGGTGCTCAATGGGAGCAGTAAAAGTCTGACTCAAAGGCAGCATAAAGGATGCTCACAATTCATGAGAACATAGGAAGAATAATTCGTTAAGGCACAGAAACAAGATGGCAAGCTAAGCGAAGTAAACAGAACTAAAAGGAATCCTGAATGGAATTTTAATATGAAAATGAACAAGGAGAGCACGAAACACAAGGTAAGACTATGTAAGAATAGAAAATAACTGAAGAAGGCTAGAGAGATGGGTCAGAGGTTGAAAGCACTGTTTGCCCTTCCAGAGGTCCTGAGTTCAATTCCCCAGCACCTACGTGGCAGCTCACAACCATCTATAAATACAGTCCCATGAGATCTGATGCTCTTTTCTAGTATCCAGACATACATGTGACAAAACATTCAAATAAATAAATAATGGAATCTTTAGAATTTTGCAGAATTTTTTTTTAAAAATTAATAGAAGAGAGTATTTAAGAATATAGTTCCCAAGGAAATTTCCCAAAAGATAAATAGATTGAAAGTTATCAAATATAAATACACAAGATCTAACCAAAAAAAAAACCTGGCTTAGCAAAAATAACACAAAGATATTTCTTAATAACATGACTAGATGGCCAAGAAGAGAACTATTATGTGGAAAAAATGTCAAACACAGAAAACAAGACACCTAGAAAAACTCCACAAGCCAAATAAGAAGTATAATTTATATTAGAATTTTTCCTAAGAACACTGAAAGAAGTGGGTAATTCTCTCTAAATATTCAGAGAAGGAGTATCTCATTCATTTCTATTCCTACACAATGAAGTTTCCAAGTTCAATAAAAAGACACACGCATTTGCAAACTGACTCTTAAAACTACAGCTAGAGAGAAAATAAGCTTCTGCCAACAAAATGATAAATGGAAAAATCCATGTAAATATATATATGGCCCTGGGTCTATTTAAGAATCAGACTCAGATCGAAACCAATGCAAGAACAACAGAGTGTGGTAATGAGATCTGACACTGGGCAGGTCTGTCAGGGAGATGGGTAGAAGGCCGTTTAGAGCTGACTCAAAGGCATCTAGATGACAAATCATATAGTGGTGTTTATCCGTGTTGGATACTATAAAGAGGACTGGAGCACTATAAAAGGGAGAACTGAGCAGAGCTGGAAGAATTCCAGTCTTCAGTTTCAGGAAGAATGCTATAATGTACGAGCCCAAATGCAAAGCCAGAAGATACTCACTTCAAATAAAAATGCAAATGAGATAAACCCATTTATTAAAATAGACTCCCAGATCAGACTAGAAAGCAAGTCTTACTTAAACACTATATGCAAGAAAGATACTGAAAATAAAGTGATTCAGAAATACTTTAAAGAGTCAAGATTAATAAGTAAATCCACTGTCTGTAGACAAGCATAAATGCACAAATAGAGGGACATAGAGACAGACTGAGACAGAGCAGATACATCACAAAATATCTAGTCAAGAAAATAACTGAAACACATACAAAATAAGACTAATTATACAGAATACTGTCAGACACAAGACTCTAATAACTTACGTTCGGTAAATGAATTTGAAAAAGATAAAATATCTGATTTCCTGGAAAGAAAGAGAATCTGTCATAGTTTGTTATACATCAAAAGCATTTCTAGGGTTCAACATACAGTCTGTTAGAACAAGTAATAGGGCCTTTAAGGAAAACCTGGCTGGGAGAAGAGACTGCTTGGCTTGGGTGGAGCCTGTCATTTCATTTAAATGAGGTCATGATCTGGACGAGGACCACTCCTCAAAAAGTGGATTCACCTTTAACCATGCTAGAAACACAAGCAAAATAGTTAGTCTTTAGTGATATAATATACCTTTCTTTCCCAAAAATCCTCACTTGCAGCACAGTAGATTATATGCCACATTCAGCTTTCAAACTAAGTCAGCCTGCTTTCCAAACTTATTAAAAAATAATTTTTTATACTGTAAATATATAATAATAAAACAAAATATAATATATAACTAAGAAAAATACATAAGAAAACAACAGCATGATATGTCAACTTTTCTCAGGTTACTCTATAAATTTAACACAACTTCAAAAAATTGCAGAACTATTTCTTTTACAATAGGCAAAATAAAAGAAAAAACCTTAAGTAAAACTTTCCACTGAAAATTCTTTAAGACAACAGCATTATAAAAATAATCTAGGCCTGGGGATGGAGAGATGGCTCAGGGTTAAAAGCACTGACTGTTCTTCCAGAGGACTTGAGTTTAATTCTCAGCACCCACATGGCAGCTAACAATTGTCTGTAACCCCAGTTCCAGAGGCTCCAACACCCCCAGACAGACGTGTATGCAGGCAGAACATCAATGCACATGAAATAAAAATAAAATATTGCATAAATAACTCTAGTCCTATTACAGACTGAAGCACTGTCATCTTATGAATATGCAGACAACTCTATGATTAGAACAGAATTTAATTTTAATTTAATTTTAACAATTAGAACTTTTTAAAAGATTTCTTTGAAATGTTTGATATTTGAGATCAGTAAGGGAAAAGTCGATTATTTAACCAGTTATATAATGATGTACTTCTAAGTATACTTGGAAACTAAATTGGATTCACATTTCATATATGACATAAGAACAAGTACAGATGATCAAAATTTGTTAAAGGATTAAAATGTATTTAAAGAAACTTCCAACATATTAGAAAATGTATTTTTAATGTACCAAAATTGAGAAACAATTGTTCAATATAAATTAGATTCAGATACCATAAAATAAAAATAATGACTATTTTGAAAACAAAGGCATAAAGTCCATGCTAAATAATCAAATGTCAACCAACAATATTTGAATATTTGGCTAACATCTAAAATTCCTGTCATAGGAAAAAGCTATTTTTCTACCATCAAAGAGAATTCTTTAAATTCATTAGAAGAAAACTAAGCACTCTGTAAGTAAAAATAGGCAAATACACAATTCAGAAAAAAAGAAAGTATAAATTAGTCTTAAAATGTGCTAATCTCTCCAATAGAAGAAAAAAAACAAAAACTGTAATGAATAATATTCAGTACCATATCTGGGAAAGAGAGTAGACAAGGGATACCTGAGACATCTGGTCATATCAGAAAGCAATAAAACTATTAAGGACTAAATGGGCCATGTCAGAGAGATACAGGAACCAACCGGAATGGGATATGATGGGCAATATGTGGCCATTTGAGCTTCAAAAAAGGCATGAATGCAAATTATGACCAAACAGATAGTATACAAACTGTCATCTGGATAGCCCCATCCAAAAGTAAGGAATAAAATACTTAAGCAAAACCAGGAATACCACTATAACTGGGTCTCTAAATCCTTATTCTGAAAATAGGCACATGAGGATAAGTAATTATCCTACCTTTCTGACATCAGGGAAATCAATTATTCCTAATTAGAATCTTTTACTGAAAAAGTCTAGCTAACAAGTGTGGAACAAAAGTAGAGAGTTTAAAAAGCACTGTTCTTCAGCCCTTCTTAAAACTCTTCATTCAAGCAACATGCACCCAGACAAACCATTTGTTGAAAGTTAAATGAAGACCTTTACAACAGAGGGAAGCACTGTGACCCTGCCAAGCCCCAGACTTGCACCAAAGACAGAACTGGTTCTGTGTCCCCTGCTTAGATACAATAAGTATCTAAGTATTAATAGTGTGGTATCTGTTAACATGCCAAGCTTCCTTCTAATCAAATACCAGGTGCTGTTTGTCTTCCAAGTATAGATAGACAGGTCAAGGAAGCAAACAGATAAATCCAGACTCTGAACTTCTTTGTCCCTAAGACAACCAGTCTGGTTTTTATTAGTCAGCATTAAGAAGTCAAAAAAAAAAAAAAAAACAGGAGACTTCTCTGTTTTGAAAAAGAGTAAAGATACAGAAACAAAATCAGCGAGTGTTCTGATTCAAATAAATCATTGGCAAGCAAGATGTTTTCTATCTCATTGATGCATTTTTCTAGAATTTTTTATTACACAAACTAGAACAATAATTGTTCAGATGAAGTATGACAATGGCAAAGGGACTAGATGATGAAATGTCCACAGGTTTGGGGATGCTTATTGAAAAGTGCAATGGAACCCTACCAGGCTCTTTGATAAATGTTTCAATTGTGAAAAGGGAATGAGCTAGAGAAGAGTCCTCCCTGAATGATACTGGTAGAATATGTTATTCTTGACAGTGCCTAGGAAGCTTCCTTCCTTTCCTTCCTGTGAGTTTCAGTTGGTCCCTACCAGGTGGAATGCAAACTAATATAAGGAAGTTACCTTCCTAATGTTGGTAAGGAAAATAATTAATGAATTCTGTATGGGTGTATGTCAGTTATTATCAACACTTAAAATATAGATGTCTACATTAAATCTGTAGCTGTCTGTTCTACAGAAACATCCTCATACACAAACCTGGAATTTATTGAAGCATTGTTTGTAGCAAGTGAGGAAATCTATAAGAGCCTTAAAGTCTATAAATACAGACTAATCAAAGTGTCATGTGGGTTTATCTAGAGAATACTAGAGCAGTCTTTGAGTAGTTTAGAATGAAATATGAGACAGAAAGTCAGAACTTTCTGTAATAACACAGATAATTTTTAAGTCTTTAAAATCACATAAATGCAACCGCAACAGATAGAGCAGGGTAGAGGAGCACAGTTCAGAAAGCTCGACCTACGTCTGTTCTGGTAGACAATTCTTTGTTGTGTCTGTCTTGCACACCAGAGGGTACAGCATTTTCCAACTCCCCAAGCTAGAGTGATGGAAATTATCTCCAGTCTTTAGTAGGTGACCTCCTGGAAGCACAATCATCAGATGGATTCCCCACAGCTCTCTCAAGCTTTCAGTATCAACCAGGCAAAAAACACAGCAGCTTATTTTCCTTCAAGAAATCTGGAAACCAGAAAATAACTGCTAAATGAAAACTCTTACCACCAGACAAAAGGAGATTTGGCTGAGTAAAGAAAAATAATTCCTCATGCAAGGCATTGGAGATATAAACCAGTCATTATATGAACCTGGGTTCCCATGTAAGTTCATTGTACAAGGTTCAAAGAAGGGAAGGACATGGTAACATTTCTGTTTAAAGCTTACATGGTCAGGAAATGACAACTGACAGGTATAAATACACTCATAAAGAAAGTAACAAGTACCAATAACAACAAACAAACAAGAATCCATGAAGCTTGCTAATGTGTTTATGTCTCTGTGTGTGTGCAAGTTATTAAGAACACACTGCAAATGTACTGTATTCAGTGCATTTGTAAATGAAACATTAGTAACAATAATAAGAAATAGTTATTTTAAGATATCAGATTAAAATACAACTAAATAAAATATCTAGAAATTAAACATTTAATTGAAATCAGAAATTTCAGAAGACTAGAATACAGCAGTAGTTTCAATTCAATAAGCAGTCATTAAACTAAAATCTAAAATCTCAGAATACAAAATGAACACAGAGAAACTGAGTTAGATCCCATTACATAAAGCATGAGACAGCCATTTAGAATAGAATTAGGTTGTTAAATATATCTCCAGCAGAAAATGATGAGAAAAATCATGGAAATAATAGAAGTGCAGAGATTAATGACTGAAATTTTACCAGAATTCCTATTTTTTTAACTAAAAAATAATACCCAACTCTCAGATCAACAAAAAACAGTTTTTCCTTCTTCTTTCGAATTGGAAAAAGTTTCATACGATATATTCTGATCAGAGTTTCACCTCCTTCAACTCCTCCCAAAACCTTCCCTGCCTCCCTAGCCACGCAAATCTCTCCCATTTCTTTCTCTCTATCATTAGGACACAAATAAAGAAAGAAAGAAAAAAAAGTTTTTTAAATGAGGGGGAGCGGGAAGCCACACAAAACAGACACACATAGACACAGACAGACAAACAGGTTTTCTCTCTCTCTCTCTCTCTCTCTCTCTCTCTCTCTCTCTCTTCCCATAAAAACACAAAATTAGAAATTATAATATATAAGGAAAAGACCAGTAGACAAAAAAAACCCAATTAGTACAGTATGAGACAAAATGTCTAACAAAATACAACTGAGTTTGTTTTTTCCTTGGCCATCTATTGCTAGGCATGGGGCCTGCCTACCATTAATTGTGATTAATGTACTCAGTAATAAATCGTTGGAGAAAATTAAGTTTTATATTCATTGCAAGTGGATGTCAATTTGTAAGTAGCATCTTGGTTAGAGGTGGGAGCCCTTGTTCACTTTCCCCCCTCAGTACTGGGACCCATCTAGCTTGAACCTGTGAAGACCCTGTCACCCAGTTCCTGCTGTCACATTCTCTGTGAATTCATATGAGCATCAGTCTGAAAAGACTGCTTCCTTGGAGTCATTTGTTTCCTCTGGCTCTTAAAATCTTTATGCTTCTTTTTCTATGTAGAGCCCTGAGGCCTGAGGTGAGGTTTTGATGAACACATCTTATTTAGGACTGAGTGTTCCAAAAATCTCTTCCTCTCTACACATTGTCCAGCTGTGGGTCTCTGTATAGTTCCCATCAAAGACAAGAGCAAGCTTGTTTGATGATGACTGATTAAGGCCATCTATGGGCATAAAAACTATCATTAGCAGTCATTTAATTCCTATTTTCCCTTAGCAAAACAATAGTAGTTGGTCTTCTCCCGGGTCCATGGCCTATCTGGTCTTAGATTCTTGGCAATTTGAACAGTGTCACACATGGGTTCCATCTCATGGGGTGGGCCTTCAATCCAATCAAAGAGTACTTGGTTACTCCTACAATGTTTAGGCCAAAATTGTACTAGTGTATTATGAAGGCAGATCCTCCTTTAAATCCAAGGGTTTGTAGCTAGTTACTTTACTTTTCTGGTAATGTGCAGAGCACAAGCCACAATATGTTTAAAGTATATCCAATTCTATGAGTCATCACGGGTTGGAGAGATACCTCTGTGGTTCCACATCTGGGCTGACAATGATCCCATAAGTGACTGTCTGATAAAAACACCAATGCTAGGTTTAAGAAAGCCCTCTTTTGAGTTTTTGGTGCCGGTTGTTATAACTCCATTTGCTAATTTCTATGTCATTTTCCCAAAACCAGACATTTTTCCTTGTACATCTTTTCATAAAAAAAAAACAACTCTTTATCCTTCTACTTAAAGTATCAGTAATTACTAATACATTTTAAAATATTTGATTTAATTTCTTAGAGAAAAATCTTCTAAAAAAAAAGTCAGAGATAGCAAGAGAGACTTTTGTTATGAAGGCTAGCAATATTGTCAAGTCCTTCCTCCAAAAAATGACTGTAAGATCATGCATGCCTCAGAATCTAGCAAGAGATGAATTAAGTACCTAACAGAAATACTTAACTCTAAACACAGGCTCATTTGCCCACACAAGCTGTGTATCACCTCTCTGATGTTTCACACAGTCCCACAAATCTCCAACAGTACAAAGGAACCAAGTGAGAGGAACACTTTGTGCGAACTCGAGTTCATATAGAAACCTTATTACTTCAAAATGTTCATCACAAACAACAGAGAAGAAAAAACTCAAAGTTGGTCATCATAAAGCTCTCTGGGAGTTTTTACATCAATGATGTGATCAACCATATATCTCTTCTGAAGCGACTAACAGCATGGCTCAACTTCCAGTCTGGAATTTTCCGTATTTCAAATGTGCAGCGTTAAGAATGAAAGAAGTGTCACTAAACTTATATTATCCATCTTAGTCACGCATTAAAAAAGAGATTTCTTGGCAAGTCCTGATACAACTGTGTAGGAGGGAGATTAATGGAGAGCAAATTGGGGAGTAATTAATCACGCTGCATAGGAAAGTGAAGAGAAGAAACAGAGATGCGGGGTTTGACAGGGAAATTCTAAGCTCTTTGTACTTGGCACTAGTCAAAAAAGGGAGGCATAATAGGTCTGAGAGGTTCATGAATATGCTCCAGTTAATCTGTATGTGCACTGAAATGCTTTTTAGTTTGGTTCATTTAAATCTGAAATTCCCTTCCCCATTGATGTCAGCTAGTTAGCCAAGATGGTGCATTACAGTTATGATCACTGCAGCGCACATAATTTAGATTTATTTCTTTGGGGACTCGACTCCACCCCCTGCTAGCTAATATGCTCACCATGTTTAATGATGCAAAAAATTTCCCTGAGTACAGGTTATTTATCTTTATCAGGGGCTGCGTTTGGCTGGCTGTCTGTTATCAGCCAGAATATTTGTTCCTAAGTGATTGGTTCTCATACATATTTCAGGACGGTCCTGAGGACCATATTATCAGTTAGATTTGCAGAAGTGTCTCGGTTCTTCAGATATACCTTAGTAATACTGATTTATGAATTTGAAACAGCTGAAATTATTATTCAATCCATGCATCCTCAAATCACTATGCTGCATGTAAAATCAATTTAAAATCTGGGAAAGTACTTTCCTTTGGAGGAGTTTGGGAGATATGCAGCAAATAACACGAAGTATAGGTATATGATGAGGAAAATCATCACACATTGACTTTCAGCAATCATGCTACTAGGCCATAACCAGCGAAGAAAACTCAAGAGATGAACAAGCAGGTCCCATCAGAACAGTCAGAAGCCAGGACTGCCATTGCCAGTGAGTCAGTGAAGAAAATTAAAGGTGTGGCCCTTGACAAAAAGGTGAAGTAATGTAGGCAACTGGGATTCTTCCCTTCACCCAAGCCCAATGTTCACAGGACCATGGAGGATGTTAGTTTTGAGAGTGCAACATTGTAAAATATCAGTATGTTATACAAAAACAGAAAAGTGTAATGAGCAAAAGTATGAGATGGTTTTAGAAAGTCAACCGTGACAATGATCTTTAGCTGACCTCTTCTCTCCCAGACTCCTCTAGTGCATTGCTGACCACGTAGTTTTCAAACAAAGCAAAGTAGCAACCTGGTGCAAACCAGATGGTAAGGCAGAATTGGAATGATGCTCTAACTGGCAGGGCAGGAGGGTGACAGAGACCTCTGTTTATAGATATTCTAATGCTTGGCTCTACCTTCTTTACACACTGATTGTAACTCAGATAAACAACAGTGTCAGTTGGAGAGTCAAGGAAATTGCCTGAAGTTCAAGATGTCTTTAGAGGCAAGCAGGGCAGTCAAGTCCTTTGATAAAGGCAGAGGTTCATTGCCAAGGAATGGCCCGCTCAGCCTCATGGTCCAAACAGGTACAAGTAGAGAAGCAAACATGTGTGGAAGCATTAGTTTGCACAAGAGTATCTACAAAAGTAAATCCATATAATTGGCCCAAGCTACTTCTTCTAAAAACTTTGAAGGAAATATAAAGACCACTGAGGGTTTTAACAGATATTTTTTAAAAGAAGGCCAATTGAACAAACATTTTTAAGGAAAGTAGAATTAATACTGAAAATAAAAGTGAATATTCAATTAATAAAAATGTATTTGGAGACACAAGTATTAGCAGGAATTGCTTGCAGAATCAAACGCATTTTTTATCAGGGAAATGTAGAAAAGGTGCTGGTGTTGAAAAATGAAACATTAAAAGCGAAGATTTGATAAACAAAATAAAGAGCAGAAAACTTATATCCAAAGACTGAAAAGCAAGCTATAGCAAAAGTCATAACACCTTTATACAAGGCGCCAGAAAGTAAACAGACATAAATGATTCCGTTTCCAAGGAAAAAAATTTAAGGTTCCAGAAAAGTTAGTATTATATTTAAAGTAGGAATGCTTCACAGAAAACAGTTTGTTAATTTGTACCTCACTGGTAGACTCCACACTTAGCTTGACTGAAGCCATAGGTGTAGTTCTCAGCTCACACACAAACAAAACAAAATCAAGGAAAAGTAATATTTGGTGGGGAAGTTGATAACCTGCTCCTGCTACAGGAAAACGAAGACAATTCAAAGAAAGAAAAAAATATTTAAAAGTCTTCCTGGAAACCTAGTGACGTTAAAAAACGATAGATCAATATGACTTCAAGCTTTTTCAAAAACAGACAGACAGACAGACGGACAGACGGACAGACAGACAGACAGACAGACAGACAAACAGACAAAAAACCCTGGATACAAAATCAATATTCTCAAAATGGAAGGATTGGAATTTTTGAATTTGAATTTTTGTAATAACACTTCCCTACTTCTTTAAACTGAAGATCATTTTAGTGGTCTAATGTCTCAGGAACAGAAGTGCAAAACACTATTTAAAGGGCTTCTTGAACATACTGAAGGAATTGTTCAGGGCTTCAGAGTGCTTGCCATTCTTCCAAGATTGCAATTCAATTCAACCTGTGGGTCGCAACCCCTTACACGGGTCAAACGACCGTTTCAGAGAGGTCAAATGACCCTTTTACAGGGGACACCTAAGATCAGTGAAAAACACAGATATTATTATGATTTATAGCAATAACAAAATTATAATTATGAAGTAGCAATGAAATAATTTTATGGTTGGGGGTCACCACAACATGAAGAACTGTATTAAATGGGTCCTAGAAGGTTGAGAACCACTGTTATAGACGAAGATACCAGAAGTCCTGTTCTGAGCCTTTCGTGTCACACATATACATGAGCCTCTGCCTGAATACACTCCTGTATGCACCATACATACAACACACACACACACACACACACACACACAAACTCATACACAGAGAAACAGACAGAGACAAAGAAGAAGACAATTGAAATTTATTAAGATATATTTACGATACAGTAAAAATTTGGCTAACCTTTTTAATTTGAGAATAGCTACATGCCAAACTATATGGCAAACATCACTTAAAATGAAGAAACATCATCTTTAAATTAGAACAAGGCAAATATTTTCAAATCAATATTTTAAATTCTCTAGTATAAACAAGAAAAATTATTGTTTCTAGATGATCTGATTGTAGACATTAAAACTCTTTAAAAATCAATAATTTCTGGATAAAAATCAATTTGACACAACCCAGTAACTTTCCTGTATACCAACAATAGCCAAATAGAAAATTAGTCATTATGAATCACATTGAAACCAAGAAAACAATATTTCCTAGACCTTGAAACAAAATTTTAAAGCCCAAAAGATAATATAACAAAGATTCTAAAAAAGATGTTCTGCTTTTCAGTGATAGAAAATTACTATCAAAATTAATAAACTGAATTCTAATTATAGTCCTTACGAAATCTTGGAGTAGACTAATAAACCATTAAGATCCACGTAGAAAAATAGAAGCCCATGGAAATGGAAATCAGTTCTTAAAAAGAAGCAAAAATGACAACCTAACAAAAGACCAAGGCACTCTTCAGAGCCCCAAAAATGCATTTAAAATTATAACAATAAAATAATAAGCCATGCTCATATAAATGGAGAAGTTAAAGATATCATAAACCTAAAAAATAATCCCATCCAAGTGTGGTAAGCAACAGGATGTACTGCAAATCAGGGGATGTAGTTTCTAGAAGTTAAAAAAAAAAAGAATCCTGTCTCAGTATAAAATACATGGTGACTTAGTAGACTCAGAAGGGAAAATTCTAAAAGAGAATACACAGAAAATTTCTAAAAGGAAAAGATTTGCCTTGTGAAATTAAATAAGATCCCCAAATAGGAGATTAAAACTCATGTTTCAAAATTTAGAATAATGCTTATTCTAAAACATTTATTCATTTTTATTTGTTGTGTATGAGTGTCTTGCTTACATATATGTCTGTGAGCTACTTGCATACCATGCCCTTGAACACCAGAATGTTCCAGCACTAATGCCTATTCTTTACCAATTCATTTCATGTATGAAATTAGATATACTGAGATAATGCACTTGGCATTTCTTTAAAAATTAGGAAATTGCTTCTGAAAATAACATGGAACTGGTATAAATTTAAATAAACTGTACAGAAATTTCAAAGATATTCAAATATCTAAAATGTACATAATAACTATTCTCACAAATAATTAAGATTTGAAATAAGAATAGTAATTAGGATATGCCTGACATGAATTAGGACTAAACATTAGGAAAGCTCTGGAAGAACTAACTAGTCAACCTAGTAATTGCTGTACAAATATGTTTTCCATGAGCTTCGAAGTTTTAGAAAGTGAGAAGTTTATAATAAGTACTGGAACTTATGCACACATGCCCGAAGAAGCACATTGCCAGTTAAATGATAAGAATAGGTAACTGTCCCTTTGGTGATATAGTGGGGCATATTTTAGGCATATGCCTAATAGTAGTATTAGCTAGGTCTACAGGTAGAACTAGTCCCAGTTTTCTGAGGGACCACCAAATTGATTTCCAAAGTGGTTGAACAAGTTTGCACTCCCACCAACAATGGAGGAGCGTTCCTCTTGCTGAACATACCCACCAGCATGTGCTGTTTCTTGAGCTTAATATCTTAGTAATTTTGAACATAAAATAGACTCTTAGGGTTGTTTAGATTTGCATTTCCCTGAAGACTAAGGACACTGAACATTTCTTTATGTTCTTTTCAGCCACTCAAGGTTCATCTGTTGAAGAAATCTTTTTCAGGTTCATTCTATGTATATTTTGTGGAAATTAAATATCTTTTTTATTGGATATTTTATTTACATTTCAGATGTTATCACATTACCGCATTTTCCCAACCCAGGAACCCCCGATCCTATCCTCCCGCCTCCTGCTTCTATGAGGGTGTGCCCCCCACCCACTCCCACCTCCCCACACTCGAATTTCCTTATACTGGGCGTCAAGCTTTCATGGGACCAAGAAGCTCCTTTCCCACCTATGTCCGACAAGGCCATCCTCCCCTACATATATAGCTGGAGTCATGGGTCCCTCCCTATGTGCTCCCAGGCTGGTGATTTAGACCCTGGAAGCTCTGGTTGGTTGGTATTATTGCTTTCCCCACAGGGCCACAAACCCTTTCAGCTCCTTCAGTCTTCTCTCTAACTCCTCCATTGGGAACCCTTTGATCAGTTCAATGGTTAGCTGTGAGCATTCACCTCTGAATATGTCAGACTCTGGCAGACCTCTAAGGAGACAACTATATCAGGCTCCTGTCAGCATGCACTTCCTAACTTCCACATGAGCATCTACCTTTGGTTACTGCACATGGGGTAGATACCCAGGTGGAACAGTTTCCAGACAGCTCCTTCTTAAGTTTCTGTCCCACACTTTGTCTCCATATTTGTTACCCCTTCTAAGAAGGACTGAAGGACCCACACTTTGGTATTCCTTCTTCATGAGCTTCATGTGATCTATGAGTTGAATCTTGGGTATTGCGAGTTTCTGGGCTAATATCCAACTATCAGTGAGTGAATACCATGTGTGTTCTTTGTGATTAGGTTACCTCACTCAGGATGATATTTTCTAGTTCCATCCATTTGCCTAAGAATTCTCAAATTCATTGTTTTTAATAGCTGAGTAATACTCCATTGTGTAAATGTTCTACATTTTCTGTTTCCATTCCTCTGTTGAAGGACATCTGGATTCTCTCCAGCTTCTGCCTAGTATAAATAAGACTGCTATGAATGTAGTCGAGCATGTGTCCCTGTTATATGTTGGAGCTCATACTTAAACCACACAAAGACTCAACAAAGAAGGAGAGCTTCAGACCAATCTCCCTTATGAATATCGATGCAAAAATACTCAATAAAATTCTCACAAACTGAATCCAAGAACACATCAAAACAATTATCTATCATGATCAAGTAAGCATTATCCCAGGAATGCAGGGATGGTTCAACATTCAGAAATCCATCAATGTAATCCACTATATAAACAAACTCAAAGAAAATAAAACCACATGATCATCTCACTAGATGACAAAGCATTTGACAAAATTCAACATCTCTTCATGGTAAAAGTTTGGAAAAATCAGGAATTCAAGGCCCATACCTAAACATAGTAAAAGCAATATACAGCAAACTAGTAGCCAACATCAACCTAAATGGAAAGAAACTTGAAGCAATCCCACTAAGATCAGAGACTAAACAAGGCTACCCACTCTCTCCCTACGTATTCAATATAGTACTGGAAGCCCTAGCCAGAGCAATTAGACAACAAAAAGAAGCCAAAGGGGTACAAATAGGAAAGAAAGAAATCAAAATATCACTATTTGCAGATGTTATGATAGTATACTTACGTGACCCCAAATATTCAACCAGAGAACTTCTAAACCTGAGAAACAACTTCAGGAATGTGGCTGGTTATAAAATCAACTCAAACAAATCAGTAGCCTTCCTCTACTCAAAAGATAAACAGGCTGAAAAAGAAATTACAGAAATGATACCCTTCACAATAGTCACAAATAATATAAAACACCTTGGTGTGAATCTAACCAAGCAAGTGAAAGATCTGTATGACAAGAACTTCAAGTCTTTAAAGAAAGAAATCAAAGAAGATCTCAGAAGATGGAAAGATCTCCCACACTCATGGATTGGCAGGATTAATATAGCAAAAATGGCCATCTTGCCAAAAGCAATCTGCAGATCCAGTGCAGTCCCTATTAAAATCCCAACTCAATTCTTCACAGAGTTAGAAGTTAGAGAAATTCTCAAATTCATTTGGAATAATAAAAAACCCTGGATAGCGAAAACTATTCTCAACAACAAAAGAACTTCTGAAGGAATCACCATCCTTGAGCAATAGTGATAAAAATTGCATGGTATTGATACAGAGACAGGCAGGAAGATCAATGGAATAGAATTGAAGACCCAGAAATGAACCCACACACCTATGGCCACTTGATCTTTGACAAAGGAACTAAAACTGTCCAGTGGAAAAAGGACAGCATTTTCAACAAATGGTGCTTGTTCAACTGGAGGTCAGTGTGTAGAAGAATGCAAATCGATCCATTCTTATCTCCTTGTACAAAGTTCAAGTCCAACTGGATAAAGGACCTTCACATAAAACCAGATACACTGAAACTAATAGAAGAGAAGGTGGGGAAGAACCTTAAATACTTGGGCACAGGGGAAAAGTTCCTGAACAGAACACCAATGGCTTTTGGTCTAAAATCAAGAATTGACAAATGGGACCTCATAAAATTGCAAAGTTTCTGTATTGACTCTAGGACAAAACAGCAACCAACAGATTGGGAAAAGATCTTTACCAATCCCACATCTGATAGAGGGCTAATATCCAATATATACAAAGAACTCTGTTGAGAATTTTTAAATTGAGTTATTTGGTTTATTGGAGTCTCACTTCTTGAGTTCATTATACATTTTGGATATTAGCCTTCCATCAGATGTAAGATTGTTGAACTCCCAATCTGTAGGTTGCCATTCTGTTCTAATGACAATGTCCTTTGCATTACAGAAACTCTTCAGTTTCATGAGGTCTCATTTATCAATTATTGATCTTAGAGCCTGAGCCATTGGTGTTCTGATCAGGAAGTTGTCTTCTGTGCAAATGAATTCAATCTATTCCCCACTTTCTCTTTATTAGATTTAACATATCTAGTTTTATCTTGAAGTCTTTGATTTGCTAGGACTTGAGTTTTGTGCAAAGTAATAAAATATGTATCTATGTGCATTCTTCTACATGCTGATATCTAGTCATGCCAGCACCATTTTTGAAGGTGCTTTCTTTTTTCGATTGTATGTTTTTGCATTCTTCGCCAAAAATCAAGTACCCTAGGTATGTGGATTTATTTCAGGGTCTTCAATTTTGTTCCATTGATCAACCTGTTTCTATACCAATACCATGCCATTTGTATTACTATTGCTCTGTAGTACAGCTTGAGATCAGAGATGATGAGACCCCCCCAGTAGTTCTTTTAATGCACAAGATTGGTTTAGACATCATGGGTTTTTTTTTTTCATGTGAAGTTGAGAATTGTTCTTTCAAAGTCTATAAAGAAAATTGTGTGGGAATTCTACTGAATCTGTAGATTTCTTTTGTTAGCCATTTTCACTGTTAATCCTACCAATCCATGAATATGGGGGATCTTTGCATCTTCTAATATCTTCCATATTTATAGTAGGTTTATTCTTAGTAGCCAGAAACTGGCAACATCCTAGCTGTCCCTCAGTTGAAGAATGTGTAAAGAAACTGTAGTACATCTATACAATGGAATCCAATCTAGCTATTAAAAACAAAGATATCATGAAATTTGGATGGAACTAGAAAATATCATTCTGAGTGAGGCAACTCAGTTCCAAAAGGACATGCACAGTATGTATTCAGTTAAAAGTGAATATTATCCATAAAGTGCAGAATAATCATGCTACAATCCACAGACCTAAAGAAATAGCGTAACAAGGAGTTCATAAGGGAGGATGTGCTAATCTCACTCAGAGGGGGGAAATGAAATAGTCATAGGAGGTAGATGGAAAGAGGGAACTGGGTAAGAGTGGGAGTGAGGATAGGAATGAGGACAGCCATCAGGTACAGGGAGAGAAAGTGAGGAGAGGGCTAGGAGTAAGAATGGAAATTTGTGGTGGACATCTCTGGGACTAGCTGGGGACCTGGAACAGGGGAGAATACTGGGAGTCTCTGGAAGTGACCCTAGCTGAGATTCCTACCCAAGGGGGATGTAGAGACTGAAGTGGCCACTTCCTCTAGCCAGGTATGATTTCCAGAAAGGGGAGAGAACATTAAGCCTCTCACAAAACCTTCCATCCAAAATTTGTCTTGCCTACAAGATATGCAGGGATAAAGATAAAGCAGAGACCAAAGGAACATCCTTAACAGTGACTGCCCTAACTTGAGACCCATCCCATGTGAGAAAGCCAACCCCTGGCACTACTAATGATACTCTGTTATAATTCAGACAGAAACTTTGCATAACTGTCTCCTGAGAGACTTCATCTAGCAGCAGATGGAGGCAGATGCAGAGACCCACAGCTGAACATAAGGTGGAGCTCAGTGGAAGAGTGAGGGATAGAATTGAGCAAGCTGGAGGGGTCAAGGACAACACAAGAAGACCTACCTTGTCAACCTACCTGGGCCGATGGGAGTCTCCAGAGACTGGATCACAAACCAGGGAGCATGCAGGGCCTGGACCTAGGCCTAATGCACATTTGTTGCAAATGTGGAGCTTAATCTTCATGTGGAACCCCTAACAAGTGAAGTGGGGGCTGTCTTGGTCTCTCTTCCCTGCCACTGGATCCCTTCCCCCATCTGGACTGCCTGGTTGGGCCTCAGTGGGAGAGGATATGCCTAGTCTTGTTGGGACTATATATCTCAGGATAGGGTGGTTCCCAAGGGAGGGGGGCTCCCCCTTCTCTGAGGAGTAGGAAAGGAGGCAAAGGGGAGGGATTCATAAGGGTGGGGCTGGGAGGAGAGGAGGGAGGGGTTGTAATTGGGATATAACGTGAATAAAAAATAAATCATTTTTAAAAATCATTAGGATAAACACTAGACTAAGCCAGTGACTAGGAATGAATCAGCAAGGTGTTTTGGTGGTGTGAATTTAGTGTTTTTACTGGGTCTGACATCATCAGAATGTTAAAACAAACACACACAACAAAAACACCTCTTTAGTTTGGAGGATTTTCTCAGCATCTAAGTCCCATCTAGACACTTTTTCTCTGCATCCCTCTCAGCCAAGACAAGGATCATCATGCTAGTTACCAGCACCTGAAGAAGTCTGATTTAGAGAAGACATGGAGAAAAGGCTTTCTTTCAGAATCACTCCTGTAATGATAATGAACTGCAGAGACAGATGCAGACTACAGAGGGAACTTTGGCAGAGTTCCAAAAGGTAGCATCCCACACCCACAGCTGTGTACTGAGGCCCATGCAAATTGCTGTGACAAATAGTCCCCATTGAGCCATCCAGAACTGTAATTAGGATGTTAGTCCTTGCTGGGTAAGTATTTGCTATCCCCACTCCACTATCCAGATCTCCTTGGACTCTACTTCTCCTTTTCCTTCCTGGTCCACCATCACAAGATGAGAATAGGACCAGTTGTGTGTCAGTCACAAAGAGCCTGTGCTAGAACTGACAATTGTGACATTTGACCCTGCAACTGATAGCATCTTCCTTTTTACTAAAGACTGTTTAGCCCTAGTATCAAGGGTTCAAGAGCCCTGTGACTTCTTCCCCATAATCTCCATGTTCTACTTCTCTCAACATACAGTTCAATTCCCTTCCCTTCATGATGCTTTCTCTGATTAAAAAGGCTCATGATTTTTCATCCTTACTGGATGGATCAGGTGGGGAGTGGAAGGGATGTAGAGAGAGAGTATTGCAAAAGATGACTGGAATTGGGGGACCTTGGGGAGCTATGTAGAAACCTAGTGAAGTAGAAACTGCCTAGAATCTATAAGAGTAACCCTAACAAAATCTCCTAATAATGAGGGATACAGAAGCTCCAAGCAGTGGCACTGAGACATCAACCCAGCCACAAAACCTTCAACCTACCATCTTTCCTGCCTGCAAGATGTGCTGGGATAATAATGGTGGTGCAGAACTTATGGAAGTGGCTGACCAATGACCAGTCTAACTTGAGACTCATGCCATTCCATGAGAGGGTGCCCAAACCTGACACAACCTGGATAGCCAAGAACCAGAGGCAGAACAGCCCAGAGACCTATGATAGAACCAAACACAACTGGCAAAAAATAAATAATTAAATAAAAATTAAAAAGTCAATGAAATGATTTCTAATGATATTCTTTTATACTCATAGCCTCGCTCAATTGTCATCAGAGAAGCTTCATCCAACAACCAATGGGGGCAGATGCATAGACCCACAGCCAAACACTACACGGAGCCAGGGAAACTACTCAGAAGAGAGGGATGAAGGATTGTAGAATCCAGAGGGTTTAAGGACCATGAGAACACAGCCTACAGAATCAATAAGCATGGCTCACAGAGACTCATAGCTGAAGCAACAAATATAGACCCTGTATGGATCTGAGCTAGATTCTCTGCATATATGCTATAATTACATAGCTTGGTGCACTTGTAGGACTCCAAACAATGGTAGTAGAGGGTGTCTCTGATGCTTTTGCCTGTACTTTTCCTTCCTCTAGGTTATTTTGTCCAGCCTTGATATAAGGATTTCTGCCTAGCCGTATAGTTCAGTTGACATCCCTAAGAGGTCTGGTTTTGTTTTGTTTTGTTTTGTTTTTTGGAAAATGGAGATGGAGTGAATTTTAGGAAGAGGGGAACATAGGTGGGGCCAACTGGGAGGAATGGACAAAAGGGAAACTGCAGTTGGGATGTAATTTATAGAAAAGAAGTTTTAAAAAATAAGTCCATGATTTTTTATTAAGCACCTAGAAATTCAGAACCCAATTCAATTCTGTGCAACATGCATTTTATCATTTAATTAATTATACAATGCGTGTTATTTTTTCTCGAATGCAGATATTTCAGTTATATCTTGATATACACATTATGTTGAAATCCTCAAAGTCAGGGTTACATACTAATTTGTGTTGTAAATCTAACCAACATATTCTCTGTCTTTGGCTATGCAACCAGCCATCATACAGTGTGTTATTATCTTCACGACATCATTGCTAACAAACCTAACCCATTTGGATGGTTATCTGTGAAGAATCCTAGCTAAAACTTGGATGTACATCAGCTGCATTTTTCATTTTTGTTTAATGCAACTTTTGTTCAAATTCCAACAAGAACACTTGAGTGAAACAATGTTCAGAATTAGTTGTGTACCTCCTGAAGCCCCAAGACTACAGTGGGTGTGTAATTATGATTCAGTGCTCTATCCCTGTGATGGAGGTGATGATACTTCTTATACTACGGAGATGGAGTGCTTGCTGAGTGAGGAGCATGGGTAATACTAAAGAAGACTAAGGAGATGCTGAGAAGCAGGAAACAAAATGCCAAATGTTCATCAAAAGGGTAAACCTTAGCAAAAAGAAAGCCAGCAACTAGTTATTTCTTATAATTTCTATGCTAGCACATCAGTGAGAAAAAGGAAATGAAAATCCCCAAGCAGAGTTTATTAATGAACATAGTTAGATGAAGAGGTGAAAAAAGACAAGAGGTTAGAGCTTAGATGATGTGTAACCAATTCATTGAGCCTTATATTCTCGAGAAAGTATTTCAATTATTCAAAATGATTAGAAGTTAGCTATAGAGCATAATTTATCAATAAAAAACAAAAAAACAAAAGACAAACAAACAAACAAAAAACCCTTTGGCTTTTGACCACAAGGGCTTTGTCCTCTTGAAAAATAAGACATAATGTATTTTCCATAATCTTATCCACTCCCTAGTATCAAGACACCGAGATTATAGTCTATTCACTTCCTGCAGAGTATTAAAATGGAGGCCAGTTCATTCCCCTCTTGCTGTGATTGGTGATTACAAATGTTGTGCTATTAAACTAAAGATGCCTTCTCACCTCAAGGCTGAGTTGTAAACAGCAAAGCAAGGCCATTTTATGCACCACTCATTTTAGACAAATAACTAACATGCAAAATGGCAACATCAAAATATCAGAAGCTTCAAAAAAATCAAGATTTCTGATAACAAAAAAAGAAGCTAGCATCAAAACACTTACCTAAGCCAGGTACCAACAGTCAGAGGGAACATTCAAACAGGGCTCATTCCCCAGAGGCCACAGTTCACTGCCTTGACTGTGTACCTCATACACTTCTTAGTTTCACTGACAGTTACTTCTGGATATTGAGACATGTTTTGTTATATGTAATGAGCTTCACAAATTATTCTCCATGCCTAAAGGCATTTTAGGTTACAGCTTCTATGAACAATTATAACTCAGTTTGTCTTGAAAGACTGTTTTTGGCATTGGTCTATAAGTGTCAAGCAGAAAAGGCCAAGAAAGTCTAGTCTGTTCTCCATTGCATGCCACCATTTTCTCCATGTTTGAACACAGTAAGTGCTAAATACATGCTAGATAAACAAATGACTTTTAGTACAAAGATAATGTGTTCTTATTGCTTTATTTGAGATATCATTCATGACCAGGATTACTAAAATAAAATACTATTATCATAGCCTCTTTATCAGGCAATATGTTACAACTGCATTTCTTCCTGTTCCCTAATAAGTATTAATTTCTGTAAATGGAAATTTAACTTTCCTTGGAGATAAAGTCTTTTCAGGAAATCATTAAAATGAATGACTAGTCATAGCTCTAGAATGACTAACATCCTTATAAACAAAAAGATGGATTTAGAAACATACATATGGGCAGAGAACTATGAGAAGAAAGAAGCAGAGAGATCAAGGTGATGCTTCTATATGCCAAGAATGTCTAAAAATATCCACAACCCATCAGATGCCACAGCAGGGACAAGGGACAGTGTCTACCTCAAAGTCCTCAAGAGGATTCTTCCCACAGATCTGCTTATGTGCCTGAGAGTGCTGACTCACAAGTCAGGGTAAGCCTCCTACTAAGAAGACCTTGTCACTGTGACTTTTTTCACTCTACTCTGAGGTCTGGTACTTCAAAACACTAAGAAACTCCTGAGTTGTGTATGCATTCTGTTTGTGTTCCGTGTTCATGTGCATGATGATGCTGTATCATAGAAATGATGAACTACAAAACGAGTCTGGCTCAGAGCATTATGTCTACTGATGAAAACACACAATGCATACCAGAGGGCTGAGGAGCCTAGATAATTTCAATAAAATCTTTCAAAAATTGTCTTTAGAGAATTTTCTCAAATATTTATTAATTTTTCTGTCACTTAATGTATAGATTAACTTTGGTCATTTATGCCTCCTTGTGTCATTTGTCAACAATCTAGAACTATCAGCATATGGCCTTTGCCAATAAATAAAATATTTGATGGCAAATTGGTTAAAAAAATAAATATTTGTAACCACTAATTAAATAATATTTTTGAATACTAAGCTAATTTCCTTCCCACTATCAATTTTATCAATTTGAAGACTGATTAAAATTTATTTTTTAGCTAATTATTACTTTTCAAATTACATATGCTTCAATAGTTCTCTAAAATCTCAACTACTACCATAAAACATCCCTCATTTACAGATATCCAACAACACTGAAGATGTGATTAATGTTTATATGTAAAGGCGACATTGAGATTTTAAGTATCATTTTAGCATCAGGGTGTGAACAAATGCTGAACCATAATTACCAGGATCATTTTCATTAATCACAGGTATTACTTTACCGTTCACCCCAAGTATAACAATTCAAAGCTGAAAAGTGTTTTTTGCTATTTCAACTAATTACTGTACAAAGGTCAAGCATGGCTCAGTGGTTTATCACAGACAATGGAAATGATAAAATTCTTTTTTGTATTTTATCTTCACTCAAGGAAAACAAACATTATCAGCCGAATTTTTAAGTTACTAAATGAGGACTAGAAATAGTTCTGTTTTATGGTTTTCTTGCTACTACAATTTGGTAGACTAAAAGTCTGCATCTAAGCTTATTGGCACCTACAAAAATAAAGATGTCGTAAATGGATAATGCAGTCAATTGCAAAGTGCTAGCTTTTCAAATCAAGTTAAATGGTTCTAGGTGAAACCTAAGTGTTAGTTTCCCCGAATTTGACAAGTCTGGTATGACAAAAGGAAAATAAAAATCGGTATAAAATCTTGTACCTCTTAGTTATGTGAATGACATGTAAATTATAACTAAGCCCTGGATATCATGAATCTATTATTATATAGTCAAAATCTCAGGCATAGTCTTGCAGTCCTGTGAGCACGATAAGGATTCAGTGATTCAGTGAGCTAAAGACAACATAATCATCATCTTGAGGTGAGTGCTGGATGCTTCTCTGGGAAATGGGCAACTTGTAGCATCAGTAGCAATGGTTAACAGACATGTGAGAAGGGATCTTGGAAGACAAGGATGTTCAGGTTGGCTGCTGGCCTCTTCATCTTGAGAAAGCCATGCTGCATTCACAGGAAAGCAGACACATGCACAAAGCAATGACTTAGGCCATCAAAAAAAAAAATGTAGACATCTGCAAACAAGCATAGATGCTGCCCCTAAAGTAAGGCCCCTTTGAAGATCATGTTTTAAAACATGGCTTCAACATTCTGAAAGTCGTGATTGTGGAATGGTTGCTGTGATCTTATGCTACCTAAGGCTGTCGAGAATCATCTGGAGTCTATCCACACTAGCAAATGAGAGCTCTCGTATAACACTTGCTTTGAAAGGAACTTTTATCTACTTGGGGCAAAATAATATACAGCAGCATTTTCAGAATGAGCAAAGGTGGAAAAATAAAAAGTTCAGCTAAAATGTTTAAACCATTGTGGGAGTAGTCCCACTTTAATATGCTTTTCAATTCTGAGCACATTGGCAGTGCTCAAAACACATTACAGAAGCAATAACATGATAATGGAGTCGGGAATCCTGTAAAGGTTATATAGAATTCAATTTATAAATCAAAATGCCTAAAAATCAAAGTTGGGCCAACTGGCTAAAGGTATTGGATTTTTCACTGCACTGAATAAGTCAAGGACCCCATAACTATGAAAATAAGCAGTAGCCAATGTGCCCTGGGCCTAATTTTAAACTACTTAGATTCTCTTACTTATTTTCTTCACTTTAGGATTTTTCCTGAAATTTTTATTAAAATTTGAGCTCAGAAGCTAGAAATTCTATATGTTTGATAAAAGTTAAATATTTCAGTGTGATCACTGACAAAAGGTGATGGTCTGGAGAGTTGAAAGCCAGTCATAAATAAATGTTCATCAAGTCCTATGATCCTATGTGATTGTCAATAATGGAATTAACCAAAATAAATAAAAAATCAATGGAATATTCAACATTTCACATATGTTAACCTACTTTAAATCTTTTAAGCATTATTTTTGTACAAAGTTAGCATTGCCTTTAACAATGCTAGTTCTAGGAGTTGCTGGGAACCAACTCTGAATACAGGGGCTGCTTCACAAAGGAAATAGTCTACAAAAAATATTTTAAATGACATTTTACATTTTTTCCCATTATAAAAATAGTTTCATGTATCTCCAAAGGACAGAGAAAATGTATAATATATAATGAAATAGAAAATTCAAAAAACAAAAGCAAAAGAAGGCAAACTGATATCATAGAAGCAACATCTCCATGTTTTAGCAAAATACTGTCAAAAACTCTCAAATATACACAAGCATATATGAAGAAGCTTATCTTAATTTCTGTATGTTTTTAATCAATATGTCAAAAAATTCTTTGTTAATTGAGTCAGATATACAATATCTTTTTCAGGGTAATAGTGGATTGCTAAAATTAACACAGTGTTTGTATATAATGTTTGTACATATTCGTGGGTTGCATTATAGTAGTTTGATACTTATGATATGTTTAATTATGAAATCTGTATAATAAACATATGAAGAATTTGAAGTGTAAAATTTTCAATATGAATTTAAATCAGACATTAAAAATACCATTCCTGGAAAGGGACACTAAACTACTGGTAGGACAGGACAAAGGTTGTTTCATTTGGTAAATAAATCATATCTTTTCCCAATTTCTATAAATAGTTATAAAGACAAATGAGGTCAAAGGCACAAAAGGACAAGATTCCAGGAAAAAAGTCAGATCTTCAACCTTACCTAGGGTGTTCTAGTTGCTCAGGAATGTGTGTGTGTGTGTGTGTGTGTATGTGTGTGTGTGTATGTATCAAAATAAAGATTTTCCAATAGAGGAAAATTCAAGAAAATACTGACAATATTTCTGAAATGTATGTGGATTTTGAGTGCTTGCTCATGACAGAAAAATTTCTCTTCATATTCCTAAATGAATGCAACTGGAAAAATTTGATTTCCAAATTTGTATGTGATTATAATAGACATAATATCACTGGCTGTTCCAGTTTCCTTTCTATTTCATTGACAAACATCATGACTGAAAGCAACTCAAAGGAAGTTTATGTGGCTTATAATTCAAACTCATCGTCTACCTCTAAGGTAATTCAGGGCAAGAACTTGAAAGTGAAAACATAGGAACCATTGCCTACTCTCTCACTTACGAATCAGCTTATATTCAGCTAACCTTCTGAACCACCTGCCCAGGGAATTCTTCTGCTCACAAAACTGAGTACTCCCAAATCAAGTAACAGTCAAGACAGTTTTTTACAGACATGCAGATAACATCACTCTGGTGTAGGAAATTCCTCAACTCAAATTCCTTTCTCAGGTGACTCTAGGCTGTGCCAAGTTAACAGTTAAAGCTAACTAGAACACTGGCTTGAATCATAATTGAAATAAACAAAATGCAAAATTAGGATACATAACTATTTACCAATTCTACTTGCACTCATTTCATGCTTGTTGGTAAATTGTATTGTTTTCTAGGATGACAGGTGTAGCTAGTCATACAAACAGCTAGAGAAATGGGGAATGTATCTGGAATGTGCACATTGGCCTCCCAGTATCCTCTGCACTGTGCTTTCGCTTTTGATGACTCAGTAACTTTACTAGAAAGATGAGACAACAGTGTTTATTGTTATCCCACTATCCACAGTTGGAAATAAAGGTGAGAAACACACACCTAGAAAATCATAGTCATTCAAGTTATAATTTCAGAAATGTGAGAATGATTTATTTTCCTCACTAAACATGAAAACTAGTCTGGTTTTATTTGGTAATAAGACATAAACTTTACTGTATTTAATATTTTTTTCTTTTCAACATTTTTGCATACTTATCTGAAAAGAGAACTTTAAGTTTAACATTTTAAATTGCCTTGACTCTTGACTTGAATATACAGTATCTCAGGGTTAAAGAAATAACCTCTAGAATGTGTGTCTTACAAGTCAAACTAAAAGCTCCCAAGTGTTACAGTAAGTCAAGTTTTAAAGTACATCTAATACCCAACAGTGCTCAGAAGATAAATTTCATGCATATAGGATGCTAATAAGATACATAACGAAGTCCATGGAAAGTGGTGAATCAAGACATTTTGAAAGTGAAATGCAAGGGAGTTGGCTGTGCTGGAGACCCAGATTATATCTGGCATGGTGTTCTGTACATTTGAATCACTTAAATATTTATTGCCCTAAATAAATGTATGAGTAAAGGAGAATAAGAACGAAGTTCCCCTTTCTAGATAAGAAAAGTACACATGAAAGTCATTTTGAGAAATTGCGCTCTCCTGCCAAAACATCTTGATTATGCTCAGAAAGTAACATCCAAAAATCACAACACAACAACCAAAAGCCTTGCTCTCCTGGGAACCAGGCTCAGATACTTTAGAAAGACATGTCAGAATGCTGTTCTAGACCTTCATCAGAGAAGCATTCTTCTGGTGCCAATCAACACAGAGACCAGTCAACTGCTCTAACTGTGGGAAACTGTAAACTGAGGTTTAAGCTGCTAGCTCAGGGAGGTAAGTTTATTTTCTGAACTATATACAATAATCTATTTACAACCCTGATCCTACAGCTAAACTGTTAACTCTGTAGAAATCTCTACTGACCTACTCTACCTTACTCTTGAGCTAAACCCAAGAGTGTCCCTTAGCTCTCTTTCCTAGAATCCTATTTTACCTGTGTCCTGCCAGCTGCTTCTCTCTCTCTCTCTCTCTCTCTCTCTCTCTCTCTCTCTCTCTCTCTTTTTTTTTTTCTGAAAACCCAAAGAGCAAATCCCTATCTCTTACCCAAAGCTCCTTCCATAAAGGCTTTTCCAAGTAGACAAAGAGAAAGAGTAAGATCTATCAAAGGTCTAATTGCTTTTTATAAAAGAAGTCTCTAGCTCCTCTCCTATACCCTTGGCAGGCTAAATTATGTCTCTGGCATAGTGGTAAGGCTCAAACCCAGTTCATCTGACACTGCATCTGACAAAGGCAATATTTATTTAAGCTTGCATATTGTTAACAATTAGACTTTCTATGTACAATAATCAAATGTCCTCTAACATATTCCTATACAGAGCAGTGATCACATGCACAGTGACATGCCTCCAAGGCTCAGCAAAATGGAGGAAGAGGGGACAGAAAAACTGTAAGGACAAGATATGGAGGAGGGGTGTATGTGTGATACAGTCCCTTCTGGACATGGCACAGCCATTGTGCTCATGAACTCTGTGCAGCTGTGGTTACCTGAATAAGACCTATGCAAGATGGGCTCCATCACCATGCCATAAGGCACCAACCTTCACTGAGTGACTGTGGGTAGAAATATAAAAGTAAACAACTACTTGGAAAGGAAACTCAGACCAGTATAAGTGGTCAGAAGCTCCTGAAGATATGGTAACTGAAATCTGAGAAGAGAACTCATGGGTGTAGGTTTTATGATTCTACATCTTTGTTGGGTGGGCTTTGTGGTGATACAGTTGATTTTGAGTTATCGCTGCTTTTAATAAGTAATTCTTCATCCATATATCTTTAGCAAGCCTCATAAAACTGGTTCACAAAATGAAATATTGGTGAAGTCAATACACTGGCTTTTGGTAGGTTTTGTTTCTGTGGTGAATATTCATGTGTGATGTGTCTCTCCAGGAAAAGTTTATAACGGTATCTTCACCTTAGGTGCTAAATTGGCTTTCTCAATGGCTAAAGCCATTATGGCACACTAACACAAACATGACTTTATTGCACAAAGCAGACAAACTGCAAACTCAGAAAAACTTCTAAACATAAAGATTACTGGAATTTCAACATTTTTCTTCTCCAACCCAATGAACCATCTTTCCTGCTACAAAGGGGCACATATTTCAGTTTGAGTCTTCTTGTGTATGACACTGTAAACATAGAATTTTCAGCATATGATTTATAACAATTTTGAATATGTGAATTTGTGTGTACGTGTGTTTACTCTTTAGAACTATCTCATTTCTAAAACTAAAATTATGAGCTAGGCCAAAATATATTATTAATTTCAAAAGAAGGAAATAAGGGATTTTTAATGAAATTACCTGAAAGTATAGTATTTTTCACACAGTGATTTCCTGCTTAGTACCAGAATTCAAAATCTGGGCCATATACCCTTCAGACTTGGTTTTTGCCATTTTAGATTTTGTCTGTCTCTGCTACTGCCTCTGTTTTCATGGACTACTTCCAGATTTGTTTTGATACCATCAACTCACAGTTCATACTTTGACCTGAAAGATCCTTTATCTTCCTCCCTCGTGTCTAGAGAAGCTACCTTGTTCAAGGTCATACAGCCAGCTAAGAACAACCTCTGATTCAAACTCAGCATTCTTCCTGTAAAAAAGTCCAAACTTTAGAGGTTATAGGATTAAATTTATTCCTATCATTTTAGGCTCTTCTTTTAAAAGGAGATATTTACATGAAATACATAGGACCATCTTACTAGAGGTAACCTCTGTCAAGTGAAAGTAGAATTAGAAAGTACTATTCCATCAGAATTAATATGTCCTGATCCACACAAAGATAGAATTTTGGAGTTCTTTGTATAAAAATAATCTCCCCATCATATTTTGAGACAACAAAGCATTCCACAGAACTTAATGAAGAGGTCCACTTAGGTAGACTATTCAACCTGATGTTCTAATTCCAGAAACTATTTCTGAAACTTTCATTCAGACAAGCAAGCTAAACTCTCAAAGATTACAAACAGCATTACTTCTCTTGGCATTTTTCTTCTCTTGTAAGGTCCAAGTAGAAATCTTTAAGTAATGGTCACATCGTTAAATGATACTAATTCATTTCAAAGTTGGTGTCAGAAATTGTTGTGTCTCCCATCCAAGTACTAACCAGGCCTGACCTCATTTAGCTTCTGAAATCAGGTAAGTTCAGGATGGTATATCCATAAAAGGAGGAAGGGCTATGTAAGAGAGGAACAGAGAGGGTGGGGCTGCATTTGGGATGAAAAGTGAGTAAGTAAATAAATGAATGAATGAATAAATAAATAAATAAATAAATAAATAAAAATACATTGTGTCCTCTTTTTTTCCACTAACGGAATCCATAGCTGTTATTCATTTAAGCGGAATGTGGAACGTAACTGCTAGTTAAGAATAAAATCTATTAGCCGGGCGGTGGTGGCGCACGCCTTTAATCCCAGCACTTGGGAGGCAGAGGCAGGCGGATTTCTGAGTTCGAGGCCAGCCTGGTCTACAGAGTGAGTTCCAGGACAGCCAGGGCTACACAGAGAAACCCTGTCTCGAAAAAAACCAAAAAAAAGAAAAAAAAAGAAAAAAAAAAGAATAAAATCTATTATCACAAGTGGGTAAAGCCACATAATACAGTAGGTCTAGATGGACAAACACGACTGTACAGAGACCAGGCCTGCACAGGAATAGTGACAAATCTCGAAACCCTTTTCATTTCTGCACATAACCAACTTTTAAATAAAGTATCTGGTGGGTGAGATAACTACAGTGTCTTAGTTAGAGTTTTACTGCTATTAACAGACATCATGAGCCAGACAACTCCTGTAAGGACAACTTTTAATTGGGGCTGGCTTACAGGTTCAGAGGTTCAGTCCATTATCATCAAAGTGGGAATATGGCAGCATGTAAGCAGGCATGGTGCAGGCAGAGCTGAGAATTCTACGTCTTCATCTGAAGGCTGCTAGCAGAAGACTGATTTTCAGGCAGCTGGGATGAGGGTCTTAAAGCCTATGCTCACAGTCACATACCTACTTCAACAAGGCCACACCTCCAAATAGTAGCACTCCCTGAGCCCTAGAGATCTAGAGAGTTCTAGAGAAGAAAGAGGAAGGTGAAAAATAAGTCAAGACCCATTCGGAGGGGCTTTCGGAAAGCAAGGAACAACAAATGCTACAGAGGATGTGAGGAAAAGAGAATCCCCTCCTGGGGGATAGAAACTCATATTCAAACCAAGATATCCAGTACCTCAGTAACATAAGCCCAGTAACACACACTCTCAGACACTTCTGCAAATACAGTAATACTACCAAAAATCTAGGATCCAGTGCTGAATTGTTAGATGTTGTTGCTGAAGTCCAAGAGACGATAGGATTCAAACCAAGAAATGTGTGACAGAATTGAAGGGAGACATCACCTGTGTGGCATCTAAAATGTAGACTTAAACTGCTATTGGTGACCAGTTAGATGTAGAAATGTAGATGAAAAAGAATTTAGAATCTGCTGAAAATTTTTACCTGGAATAACTTACTAAAAATTGCATTGCTGTCAATAGAAGAGAGGAAACTGATCCATGAGTTAGGGAAATAGCAAAACCAGGTTTAAGAAGTGATTAATGCACAGGGAGAAGCAAATTAAAACTGCATGACGATGGAGAGTCCATATCACCCCAGTCAGAGGGGCTTTCGGAAAGCAAAGAACAACAAATGCTACAGAGGAGGTGAGAAAAAGAGAATCCCCTGCTGGGGGATAGAAACTCATTCACACATTGTGGAACTCACAAAACTAAAGAGAGAACTGCCACATGACCCAGCTATGCCTCTTCTGTATACATACCCAAATGACTCTAAGTCAACTCTCCACAGAGATAGCTGTTTCTCTGTTTTTATTGCTGCACAAGTTAAGGAATCAACCTGTGTGTCCCACAGCAGGTGGAACTTGAGGACAGTCATTTACTGAAAAATGGATGCAACTGAAGACTATGTCCAAGAAAACAAGCCAGACTCAGAAAGACAAATATGTGTTTGTCCTGTTGATGAATCCTCAATGATATATACACATAAACACACACACATAAAGACACACACACACACACACACACACACACCTTACATGAAACAAAAGAGAGATCTAGAGAAGAAAGAGGAAGGTGAAAAATAAGTCAAAACTATATTATGTACAAGAAGGAAATTTTCTTGAAAGACAATGCTTTATGTAATGAATATACTCCAATAAAACATTGGCATGGATACATATGGGACTCAGATTAAAGATGACCAGCAAATAAATGATGTGCAAAATGGCCAATATATTACATAGATGTGACAAGCTATGGCCAGTGTACCAGTACCTAAAGCTGGCTTCACTTTCATCTTCAAGTAAAACAGAATTCAAAACCATTCATTTAAGTGAATTATGGGGCCAGCCTAACAATGTGACAGCAATCAGCACCTACAAAAGGAGAGAAACAAAATAATGGTACACAGCTCTTTCTGAAAACTCAAACACGGGCTATTAAATGCAAATTTCTTTGCCTTTTCCCTTTTGTCCTAACATTTACTGGAGAAGTGCTTTGTAGGGAGTTAACAAAAATAAAAATAAATGGTAGGCTTTCTTTTCTTGTATCTTTCACATTAATAATTTACCCTTAATGGTCTAAGACCTCAAATCATCATAATTTAAAACACTTCATTATAACCTGCCAGCAAACTTAAGAGTAGGATTCTAAAACCTAAAAATGAAAATAGGAACAAGTTAACCCTGGGCAGGAATAAAATGAATGGGCGCTAAATTCTATTTAATCCTTTCTTATAAATAAAAGGTGAATATGACAGAGAACAGGAGTGGGGGGGGCAAGCATGAGAGAAGCAACATCATGTGGGGAAACTCACAGAGTTCTCCTGCTCGACAGTGCAGGGTCACCATTTGTTTCCTATCCCCAGGACTCATTACAAAATGAAATGGAGATGCCCAATGGATGTGGTGAAATTCTGCAATAGAAATTAAACAGAGAAAATGACAGTATGGATTACACATTCGCTTTCCTGCTACTTGGGAGCTCCTAGAGCTAGCCAGGACCAAGCTGATGAGCACGCCTGTGTGCTTGAAAACCACCTTAAGAAAACCATGCTAAGAGCGATTTTGGATTATGCTTTTAATTCTTATCTATTACCAGAAAAAATGAAATCTTAAGTATGTCTAGTATATTTTCATAAAACTATGACTCAGTTGGTTGGCTAGGAGAAAAATGAATTTAAACTATAATTGATTTTTTTTCTGTGTATTACAGCTTAAAAGAATGTAGGTTCTCTAAAAAGTAGTTAGTCTATAGTCTTATTTGTGTCTGAGACAGCTTCAAGAGAAAGAAATTGAGGCCAGAGAAGTGCACGTACCTAGGGGCTGCTTGCCCAAGGCATGACCCATAGGCTGCTAAGACCACTGGCTGGTAAGCCCACAATGGCCCTGTTTTTTATAGTTGACACAGAAAAAAATCACAAACAGGATGGATTAAAACAATAGGAACATGTTCTCATAGTTCAAAAGGTATTAGGGTATTGGCAGAGACCCTTCACTTGGAGGCTCTAGGGAGGACTCACAATATTAGCCTCTCTCAGTGTTAGAAGTTTCTTGGCTCCTAGACATAGCCCGAAATGTGTTTTCATCACCTTCTCATATCATCATGGTTTGTTTTCCCTTTCTTTAAGGGAATCACTCATTAGATTTAGGAACTCTTTAAACCCATATGATTTCATCTTAATTCCTACCCTAATCAATCCTGGAAATATCCTATGTGTGATGCTTTAATGTTTTCATTAGGATTTATATTGCTATTAAACACCATGACCAAAAGCAGCTTGGAGAGTGCCTTTGTTAGTGTTTCATTGCTATGAAAAGTCACCATGACCAAGCAATTCTTATAAAGGACAACATTTAGTTGAAGCTGGGTTACAGGTTAAGAAGTTCAATTCATTATCCTCATGGCAGGAAGCACAGCAGCATCCAGGCAGGCATGGTGATGGAGGAGGTAAGAGTTCTACTTCTTGTACCAAAGGTGAACAGAAGAATGAATCTCTCAGGTAGCTACGAAAAGGATCTCCAACACCATCCCCACAGTAACACATACCCTCCAACAAGGCCACACCTACTTCAAAAGACCACACCACCTAATAATACTACTCCCTGGGCCAAGCATATTCAAACCACCAGAGAAGGAAAAGTTTACTTGGCTTACACTTTCAGGCAATAGCCTCTCACTGAGTGAAGTCAAGACAGGAACTCAAGTAAAACATGGAAAGGGGAATTGATGCAGAGGCCATAAAGGTGCACTACTAACTGGCTTGCTCCTCGTGGCTTGCTCAGAACACCTTTTTATAGCACTAGGCCTACCATCAATGCACTGATTTCTCTCATATCAATCACTAGTTAAGAAAGTGTCCTTTGAACTTGCCTATAGATAGTTCTTCCAGAGGCTTCTTTCATAATTGAGGCTCCTTCCGCTCAGATAATGCAAGCTGGTGTCAAGGTGATATAAAAACTAGGCAGAACAATGCATTTTGGAGGAGCACAATTCACTCTTATGTAGATGCTTATTGTCTTAGTTTTGGTTTTATTGCTGTGAAGCCACATCATGACCAAGGCAACTCTTATAAAGGGCAACATTTAATTAGTATTGGCTTACAGTTTCATAGGTTCAGTCCCACATCATGGTGGGAAGCATGGCCTCATGTAGGCAGACTTGGTGCTAGAGGAGCCAAGAGTTCTGTATCTTGATCTGAAGGTAGCCAGGAGGAGACTATCTTTCATACTGGTCAGAGCCTGAGCATAGGAGGCTTCAGTGACATACTTCCTCTGACAAGGCCACATCTCCTCCAATAAGGCCACATCTCCTCCAATAAGGCCTCATCTCCCTATAACCAAGCAAACAAACATACCAATAGATAAGGGCCCAACCTAGTCAAACTACCACACTTGCCACAAGAAAACTAAAGCCAAGAGCAAAATTTGAAGGGCCAATAATGTGACTCTGTAATGGACATATACCCAGAAGCTGCTCCAACATATAACAAGGACACATGCCCCACTATGTTCATAAAAGCCTTATTTATACTAGTCAGAATCTGGAAAGAACCCAGATGTCCTTCAACAGAGGAATGGATACAGAAAATGTGGTACATTTTACACAATAGAGTACTGCTCAGCTATTAAAAATGAGTTCATGAAATTCTTAGGCAAATGGATGGAGCTGGAAAATATCATCCTGAGTGAGGTAATCCAATCACAAAAGAACACACATGATGTGCACTCACTGATAAGTGGATATTAGCCAAAAAGCTCACAATACCCAAGATACAACTCACAGACCACATGAAGCTCATGAACAAGGAAGCAAAGTGTGGGTGCTTCGGTCCTTCTTAGAAGGAGAAATAAAATATTCATGAAAGCAAATATGTAGACAAAGTATGGGACAGAAACTGAAGGAGGGGCCGTATGGAGACCTTTCCACCTGGGTATCCTTAACCAGGTGCAGTTATCAAAGGCAGACACTGATGTGGATGTCAGAAAGTGCATGCTGACAGGAGCCTGATATAGCTGTCTCCTTAGAGGTCTACTAGAGTCTGACATATACAGAGGCAGATGCTCACAGCTAATCATGGAGCTGAAAAGGTTTGCAGCCCCATGGGAGAGCAACAATACTAACCTACCAGAGCTCCCAGGGTCTAAACCACCAGCCTGGGAGCATATAGAGAGGGGCCTATAGTTCCAGCTGTATATGTGGGGAGGGTGGCCTTGTCGGACATAAGTAGGAGAGGAGGCCCTTGGTCCCATGAAGGCTGGATACCCCAGTGTGGGGGAATTCAAGGGTGGGGAGTTGTGAGTGGGTGGGTGGGTGGATGGGGGCACATCCTCATAGAAGCAGGAGGAGGGGGATGGGATAGGGGCTTTCTGGGTGGAGGAGGGAATGGGGAAAAGGGATAACATCTGAAATGTAAATAAAATAACAATGAAGAAGAAAAAATAGATTTAGCAAATTACCATTACTAAGATAGGAAAGAACCTGTCCTCACCAACTCCTCTACAGACTGAAGTGAAATAAAAAATATAGAAATAGGGCTAAGGGTGTGGTTTAGTTGTCAAAATGCTTGCCAAGCAAGCATGAAGACACATGCTCCATATCCACAGCCCGAGTAACAAACCGAGGCATAGCTACAAAGGTCTGTAAACCTACTCACAACTGGGGAGGCAAAGAAGGGTCCTCTAGCCTAGCCTGATTACCAAGCTCCAAATTAGGCAAAAGGGGCTGTCTCATAACATAAGACAGAAGGTGATTCAGGAAGCACTGTGACATGGACACTGGCACATGTACCCATACATATGTACACACACATACATATGCAGACATACATACAGGTTCATACATGTATAAAAGGGGAAAAGTAGGATAGATCTTTATCAATTAGATCATGTGACCTAGAAGTGATATTATGTAGAAACATGAGTGACTAGAAGAAATTATGTCATGGCCAGTTCAGATGGAATAAACACATTTATTCAAAAAAACTAGACATTATCCTCAGTTAACTTGGTAAATTTTTGAGACATGTTTTCAAGATGTAACCCAAGCTAGTCTACAACTCATGATCTTCCTGTGTTGCTAGGAATCATAGGAATGCCAGGGTTATAGGGGTAAGCCACCATACCCAGCAAATTGATCAATTCTATATACTGGGAATAAATTATTTACTTTGAAAGTATAGCTAAATATTTTATTTAACAAGTGTCCATATGCCAGAAAACATTACTGTCTTCTAAGATCCTAACAGAACAACATACCAAGCTCTGCTTAAAGTATTCAGTGACTTTTCTATTTCAGACTTCCAGCATCTTCCACGTTCCTCCAAAGAACAACATGGTTTGGTTCTTCACTGAAACAGCCCACGTTCCTGGTACCTATTTCTATATTAGTTACTTTCCTGTTGTTGTAAAAAAAAAATCGTGACCAACAGTAACATAAGGAAGAGTCTATTTTAGCTTTGAATTCCAAAAATAATCTATTAAGTTAGGGAATGCTTTCCATGACAGCAGGAACAGGAAGCTGGCTAATAATTTCTATCCACACAAAGGAAGCAGCAAGAGTGGGCAAGAAATGAGTCAAAGCAAGAAATCAGTCAAGGCCAGAAACTCTCAAAGCCCTCCATTAATGAAATACTTCCTCCAGCAAAGTTATATCTTCTTACAGCTCCACCAACTCTCAAGTGCTCAAATATATGAACTATGAGGAATATTGTTCATGCAATCCATGACAGGAAGCAACAATAAAAAGGCAGGTATGTAGAGGAATTTTAATTCAGCAACGTGGCTGCTTTGGCAAGGAATCACATCCAAAGACTTTCTAGGTCTATGTGATCTGGCTGAAATACAGACACACACTTAGTAAATCCCAAACAATGAAAGTAAGGTTAGCTGATAGAAGGAAACGGCCATGTTTTAAAGGCAACATGTAATTGAGGAGCAAAGTGACAAGTCACAGAAAGATTTGACAGAATGAGTGAAAGATAGGATATGCCCAACTCTCACAAGAAGAGTGTATTTACGAGAGCAGTGCAGAGAAAGAGAAGTGAGAGGTAGTTTTTACTGGAATAGTTTTCCAGAGAGTTTGCAAAGAGAACAAACTAGATACAGATAAAGACACAAGGAGCCAAAGGATGAGAAGGAATCAGAAGGTTAGAACAGATTTCTAGAGTTAGTTTGAGGCCAAGCAGGACAATTTGGTCAGTATCTGAGAGAAGCCAGTTTGAATCAATCAGTTTGGAAAGGAGTTTGAGCCAGAACATCTGAGAAGAACCAGCAGCAAGAGTTCAGAAAGATCTAGAAAGGATGAGTTATTGAGAAGTAAATCTTTGAGACACATTATATCAGGTGACTAAAAGTTACTTTTACATAGGCAAAGTACATCCTCTACATAATAGAACTTATATTCTAAGTGTGTGTGTGTGTGTGTGTGTGTGTGTGTGTGTGTGTTTAAGCCCATATATAGATAGGTTAACCTTGAATTTCATTCCTCAGATGCTGCCTACCCACCTACTTTTTATTTTGATATATCTGGAACTCACCAAGTAAGCTAGGCTAGTTAGTCATCAAGTTCAAGAGACCTATCTGTCTCAACCTCCCTATCACAGGGAATACAAGAGCATACCACCATGCAGCTTTTTATTATATGGACTGTCAGAATCAAACATGGGTCATGGTTCTTGCACAGAAAGTGCCTAATCAAGTGCTATATGCCCAGTCCCTGTCTTTGCATTTTTTTCTACATATGTTTACCACAGCATTAACCCCAATATTTACCATATTCATACTGACTCTCAGATGCCGGTTGAGTTTTTTCTGCTCCTTAACAATGGCTAGGTTTTTTTTTAATTATTTATTCAATTTACATCCCACTCTCTGCCCCCTCCCAGCCATCCACTCCCACAATCTTTCTCCCATATCCCTTTCTCTTCTCCTCTTAAAAAGTGTGGACCCCTTGTGTATTTCCCCACCCTGACACTTCAAGTCTCTGAGATGCTAGGTACTTCCTCTCCCATGAGGCCAGACAAGGCAGCCCAGCTAGCAGAACATATCCCACATACAGGCAACAGCTTTTCAGATAGCCCCCATTTCAGTTGTTCGCGACTCACATGAAGACCAAGCTACACATCTGCTAAAGAGGCCTAGGTCCAGCCCATGTATATTCTTTGGTTGGCATTTCAGACTCTGAGAGCCCCCAAAGTTCTAAGTTAGTTGACTCTGATGATCTTCCTGTAGAGTTCATATCCTCAATGGGCTGAAAGTTTTCCAAAAGAGATCCCACGCCCCATATACTTTTTGGCTGTGGGTGTGTATATCTGTCTGAGTCAGTTGTTGGGTGGAACCTTGCAGAAGACAACATGCTCCTGTCTGCAAGCATAACAGAGTATGATTAACAGTGTTAAAGAGATTGGTGCTTGCCATGGGATGGGTCTCAAGTAGAGCCAGTTATTGGTTGGCTATTCCTGCAGTCTCTGTATCATCCCCTGTCCCTGAATTTCTTATAGACAGGATAAATTTTGGGTTGAAAGTTTTGTGGGTAGATTTGTGTCCCTGTAGCTCCACTGGGGTTCCTGTCTGGCTACAAGAGATAGCTTCTTCAAATTTTATATCTCCAATGTTGTGAGTCACAGCTAAGGTCACCCCCATTGATTCTTGGGCTCCTCCCTTATCCCAGATTTCTGTCTTGTCCTGAAGATGCTCCCAATCTTCTTACTCCAGTCAGTTGCAGATTTCCATTCATTTTTAGGCCCATCTGGCCATCTTTCCTGTCCCTCTCCACACCTGATACTGAACCTCCCCATCCCCTCTCCCTCAAGTTTCCCTCCCCACATCTGCCTCTTATGACTATTTTATTTCCCCTTCTAAGTGAGATTCAAGTTTCCTAGCTTAGGCCTTCCTTCTTTTTTAGCTCCTTTGGGCCTGTGAAGTATAACATGGTACCTGCATATTAATAGCTAATATCTACTTATAAGTAAGTACATACCAAGCATGTCCTTTTGAGACTGACTGGGTTATCTCACTCAGGATGGTAGTCTCAAGTTCCATCCATTTGTCTGCAAAATTCACGATGTCTTTGTTTTGAATAGCTGAATAGTAACCCATTGTGTAGATGTGCCACATTTTCTTTACCCATTCTAGGTTGTTTCCGTTTCTGACTGTCATGAATATAGATGCTATGAACATAGTTGAGCAAGTGGTTTTGTGGGATGGTGGAGGATCTTTTGGGTATTTGCCCAGGAGTGCTATAGCTGGGTCTTAAAGTAGAATTATTCTCAGTTTTCTAAGAAGCCACCCAATTGATTTCCAATGTGGTTGTACAAGTTTGCACTCCCACCAGCAAGGTAGAAGTTTTCCCCTTAAAGAAATGTGATGGTTAGTTTTAACCATTAATGTGACATAGCCAAGAATCGCCTGGAAATGAAGGGTCAGTGTAGGATTGTCTCGATCAGGTTGGCAGAAGCATGTCTGTGAGAGACTGTTGTAAGTATGTCAATTGATTTGGAGAGACCCATCCTCACAATGGAAGGTTTCATTCTCTGTGTCTGGCTACTAAAATATATAAGAGCAGTAAAAGTAAGCTAAAATAAAATAAAAAAAATATATGTGCATTTATTTCTGTCTGCTCCTGACTGTGGGTATATGACTAGCTGCTTCCAACTGCAGCCTTGATTTCCCTGCTATGATGGACTTGGAATTGTGAACTAAAATAAATCCTTTCTTCTTTCCTAAATTGATTTTGATCAGGTTTATTACACAGCAACAAAAACAAAACTAAGACATCTATTCAATACTTTTCCAGACATTGAATCCTTCCCAGACCCTGAAGTTTCTTGGATTAAAACTCATAAATAATTCAGTAAGTCCAAATCACCTCCAGAATTGGGATGAAGCACTCACTCACAAAGGTTAGCTCGTGTTGTCTTTGGAGATCACATCTCTGGATCCTACTTTTACACTTAAGCATTCAGTTGTCACTTATGATAACCCCATGTAAAATGGGAAATACGTTTTCCTTCCCATCTCAGGAGATTGCTAACACTCCCAGGCATTATGCATCACTGTCTTATTTGAATATCTTCCTTCATTTCCCATATTTGGAATAAATACTCCTTACTCTAGTGTTTCTTGTCAATCCATACACATCTCTCATTTTCTGTTTTCTTTTTTAACTATATTGGCATAGAACTTTCTGCATCTGTTTCTCTATCTGGTTGAGTATACAAACCACACACTATTTTAAACTTGCCATCCCAGACTTCTCACTGCACAGTGGAGAGTAAATCCTTTCAATTATAAGAAATAAACCATCAGTTTCTCTGGACCTTGGCTCTTTTGGAACAGCCTTCCTTTTGAAAATGCTACTCAAAACAAAAGTGCTTCCAACACCACCCAAACATCATTAAAAGCAGTAGTTAGACATGAGCTAACAAGTTATCCCAACTCAATAAGCTAGAAAAAATACCATACATTAAAAAAATTAACTATGAAAATAAAATATTTCATTTAAATTCCATTGCATCCTGCTCCTTTTTTCATCTCTGAGTGCACTGATCACTGACACTGTAACTTCTCCAGCTCTCTCCTAACTAAAGTGTAGCATATCCATCATGCTGGGATGCTTGAGTTACAGGCAGTTTACTCACGTTAGATCCCATTAGCAATTACACCAGTGTTCAAAATACATTACCTCATTTGTCTCATGGCCCATATAGGTTTTTTAACATAATGAATTAGATCAATTAGTCTCACATGACAGAAGGAAATCTTAAACAGTACCATCCTTATTTTAAGACAAGTTTGACAGATGAAAACACTATAAAATTAATTTCCTTTGTAAGATAAAAAAAAGAATTAAATAACAAAACTTTGCTTTAAATATCTGTGGTGCGTGTTGAACATCAGAGGTGGGGGAAAGGCAACAATGGGAAGGATAATGGTTCACTCAGTTTGGTTTTTGAAAGACATAACTTCATTATTTGCATAGCTAAAAGCCATGTTTAAATGTCCAAGCCACCTTGTTTATAGACTTTTCAATTGAGGCCATTATTGTCCTTTGGGGAAAACCATGCTGATTGTAATCAGCTAAGAAATTTACAACTATTGCACTGATCAATAGCTAGAGATTTTTGTTAGCACAAAGCCAGCTCTCTCTGTGTGTGTTTATTTTGCCAGGACAGAGTTGTTTATTAACACCCCTGGTTTCCATTCAAGTGATTCTTTCCAACATCAAATCCAGTGTTCTAACAAGTACTAGTATCTGTTCCTTCCAACTTCGGTCATTATAAAGCACCTGAGATTGACAGAAAGAATCCAAACTGTGGGTAATTTTATCTAAAGGCTCCTAGCACTCATTCTGTGGACACACAACCTTTAAAGCATCCTATGCCTTCATGGTCATCAGTACAGCAATTGCCCATAATCTTTGCAAATCATAGTTTATTTTGTCATTGTTCCATCAAGGACTATGAGTGCCATAAACTGGCTGTTGGTGGATAACTGGCTCACAGTGCCCAGTATTCCATTTATAGCTATACTAAATTGTGTCACCTAAGAAGTCAACAGAAGATATGAATCTGTGCTCGTTCTTCCAAGAAACTGTTCAAAAACCTTGAGGTGAAATTTGACCCAATCATCCCTCTTTAATCAGAGTGACTCTCAATATGTCCATTTTAATACCATGGTACTAAAAGCTAATTTAACACTGAAGGGGAATGCAAAATGAAGACTAGGTGTCAGCAGTGAATGGGGTTTCTCAGAGAAGTCTCATGTTATAAAACTGTGTTTTCCTTGTCTTCTACCCCAAGCATCCTTTCCTAAGGAGCTGTAAATAAAATGAGACATGCAACCGAGATAGCCCTTTGCTTGCCATGATTAGAAAGACCAGTTTCGTCTTTAACCATGTTATTCTACATTAACAAATACATCTCACATAAAAAGCACCATCTGGCAGGTTTCATTAAAGCACATGGCTTATGTTCAAACAAGATCTTTTACATTGAAATCTTTAAAATATTGTTTAGCACTTATCACTGACCATTTGGAAAACATTGGCTCCAGTGTGCGGTATTAGATGAACTCAAGAGTCAAGAACATTACAGTTTTACTTATTTTACTTCCAGGGATCCATATATAATATCATTATACCTAGTGAGCTACTTAGGGACTCATGTCCACTAGGTTAAGATAAACCAGGAATGTAAACGCTGAATTTACAACCTTGAGAGACTTGTAGAATTACATGCCAAGCTCAAAGCTGACCCAGTTTTACTGTAGGTAAAAAACAGAATGCCCTCTACAACAGTGGTTGGAAACTCATTTCATTTAGTCGGGTTTTTAGTAAGCTCCTGCTGTTTAACTTTTGCTCTTCATTTGGAGAGTTCTGGAATTGGAATGAAAGGAGCTCCCTCCCTCAAACCCCTCCCTAAACACACAGACACAGTGACTTGGCAGCCTACATGGAGAATGAGTTCACCCAAACAAAACAAAATGAAGAATTGTTTCAGAAACTGTAACTTATGGTGTGAGAGCTGACAGTAGGAGGGAGAGAAAAGACCAAACAGAAACAAAGAGGATGGGAAAGACGGGCACTAAGCATCCTTAACGCTGGAAGCCTTAGATATTTGGATATGGTTCAGAAAGTCCATATGCTCTCTCGGAGGAATTTTTAACTCTGCCTAATTGATCTCCAAGTAGAACTCAGTCTTTCTTGTGTCTAAAAGCCTCCCTGGCACAAAGGGGCCTATGGCTCCCATCTGCCTTTAATAAATGACTCACACTATGTGGTCTGAAGCCTCAAAATGGGGCTATCTTCAGGCAGCAGGCATGGACTTCCTCTTACAGCAAGATCCAGTAACTATTTCAGTGAAGGTCTGAACTGCTCTCACAAACGTTTCCCAAACTTTACTCTATGATTGTCTTTTTAAAAATTATAAAGTCATGTTTTCTGTCTTGCTTTTCATCATGATGAACAAATCCAAAGAAAGGTGAACAAAATTGCTCATACATGTGGCTTCCTTGTACAGTTACTTAGTGTCTGGGGAACTTGGGAAGCAAAGGACAGAACATCTGCTTCAAGTTTGCTCAGGTATTAAGATGCTAAGATGCTGGCAGGGCAAGTTCTGACTCCTGTCCTTTACAAAGCCCTGTAGATTTGCAGAGATAGATCTAGATCTCTGTCTTTTGAACTTCATTCTGCTTATCCTGTGCCCTTTGCAAAGACACCTTCTTCAATCATTTCTAGGCTTTAATCATTCCTTATTCTGTCTCATCCCGGGAGTGTCCTGTACCCAGAGGCTGGATCCCTGACCTAGACAGAAATAAGTGCAAAGGCAATAATGGACATTAATTGCATATGAATTGCATACCAATCTTATACTGGCAGCTCATATATAACATTGCAAAAAACCACTATTCTATCTCTATCACACAGATAGAAACCAAGACTCAGGATTTAAACAACTCAAGTTCATTTAAAGAAAATCCTGATACATTTCTTATTTGGGTCATCACTTCAGAATGCAAACAAGCACTTCTTGTCTATTCCCTCCCTGAAGAGTGCCTGCTCATTTCCAGTTTGTAGGAGAGCCCATCTCCTGAGTCGCCAGTATCCTCCACTTCTACCTAGGATGAGGAGATAAGACATTTCTACATTTCAAAAGAGAAATAAAGTTATATGCACTCATGCAGCTTTTGTGCAAACCACACAGCTATATCTGGAATAAAACAATCTTGGAAAATTCATGCTCTCTCAGACGTGTGCTTCCCTGGGGAAGCACCATTCTGAGGAAGGGAAAACATGCCCTTTTGAAGAATACTTAGTCACGTTTGTTGTATTTCTCTATCGTGTGTTATAATAGCAAGGTCTAATTCCAAATGGCCTCTCCTGACTTGAATGAGAAGGCCTGCAATATGCCTTAACCCGGCATATATGAGTGTGGCAGAAGGCAGGTTTTCACATAAACCAAGTGCCTGCATTTTTTATGTGACTCTATGAATTGTCTTCTGTGGTGTGCACAAAAAAGAAATTTCTCAGAAGATGACTTCTCTGGCCAGTGAAAGCAGGGAAATGTGACAGTGTGGTGACTTTGTGGCAAGACTCTAAGAAACAGTGTGCTTCTCTGCTTCTGCTTTTGTTTCTCTGCCATCTGCATGACAGAAACATGCCACAAGTACTTAACTCTTTAAAGAACAAGAAAATGCCTGGAGGATACTAAACCTAACTTCAAGCCAGAACCAAACTCAGATTATTATAGCCAAACCCAAGAGTCCCTTGGGAAGGTTAAGGGTTCATCTGATCTTATAGATTATAGTTCATCACAATAGGACGTCAGGAAAAGAACTCAAATCAGGAAGATGGAGACAGGAAGCAGAGACCATGGAGGAATGCTACTTACTGGCTTACTCTATCTGGCTAGCTCAACCTGGTTTGCTCAGCTTGAGCACGTATACACACATACACACACACACACACACACACACACACAGAGAGAGACAGATATATATATATGATATATGTATATCATATATATATATTTCTTCATATATATATCATATATATGAAGAAAAGGAAGGGAAATACAGATAGATAGATAGATAGATAGATAGATAGATAGATAGATAGATAGATAGATAGATAGATAGAATTACCAAGAGATGACAGTCCCCAGAGTGGGCTGGGCACCCCAGATCAATTCTAATCAAGAAAACAGCCATGCAGATTTGCCCATAGGCCAAGCTGATCTAAAATTTCTATTAAGGTTTCCTCTTCCAAGATGACTATAGTTTGTATCAATTTGAAAAGAAATTAACCAGAACACCATCCATATATAGTCATAAAAAATTTTCCTTCTTTGATGTGCCATTAAGAGTTGCAGCCTTGCTTGTTACACAGCATCACACTGTACCAGCAAAAGTTGAGAAATGTAATAAGCTTCTGTACTATATGTAATGAGCTAGCATTCTAAGAAGGAATTTTTTTGTACTATGACTGACCTGGAATTCAAGAAAAGGTTTATCTGACCAGGGGCAGGAAAAAAGAACTTTCCACTGTTGTGTCTATGAACATTTCAATCTCTCTACAAATTCCAGAAAAAAATATTTCAATGCCATTTATCATTAGAAAAGTGTAAGTCATCCACACATACAGACACATCCACACACAGAGACACACACACAATCACCCAAAAAAATTAGGGAGTGAGAAGGAACACACCCACTGCAAAACATACATTTTAGGCTAAGGCAGGAGAGTAGCCATTCTGCAGGCAGGGAGGAAGATGCCACAAAGAAAGAAACTCATTATCCCAGTAAGGTTTAAAAGCATGTCTCCAAAGAAAATGTTTGACTTCTTGTCTCACAGAACCATTTCCCCATACTTAAGGATTAGCTCTCCAGCTGAATGTCTGCAAATTGCTCTGATGCACATGATAATAAACATGCCCTTATCTCTGGAGAAGCCACATAGCTCCATCCATGGGTGGATGGGCACCTAAGTTAGTACTGAGGGTGACTGCCTTTCTAAATATTTACATGTCAAAAGATACAAAGACCAGAACTGGAAGGCATCCGTGATTGTGATTGGAGACACTCAGGGCTCTCTGGCTCCTAGAGATGTTTTATTTACATATACCAAAAAGTTTGTTTTGGGCCTCAAGCCTATTACATTTTCAAGAAGATGTCTCTAGAAGAGAAGAAACTACTGCAGACAAAAACTGGTTTGGCCTCATTTCTCAGCTGTAGAGGGTCTGGCTACTCATGTAGAACATTTGATTTGCCTTTCCTCACTGCATCCTAGGAATAAGGACTGAGGCAATGTGGACATTTTTTCATAAAGAAACCTGCATCTTATCATCAGTATTTTCAGTGTGCAATCACAGTAAAGTTTCATAAGATGAATACTAACAGCCCAACTACTACAATCCAGACCAAGAAAAGTTTAAAATGTTCTTTGTCTCTTTCATAACTTTTACAAATTTGTCCCCACTCATTGTGGGCAAATACTGAGTAGTCACTTCTTATCCACAAAGACAAAGATAGGCAATGAGTGTAAACTGTATAAAAGCTAGGATAGAATAGGTCTCATGGTGGAACTGTCAGCTCTAACCAGAGACCTTCTGCCAGCCCATAATGAGATGCAAATGATGATGCCCCTGCTGAGCTGCTTGGCTGCAACCTTGTGTGAGACCCTTTGCCACAGTTACTCAGCTAAGCCACTCTTCTATTCCTGACTTTCAGAAATTATAAGATAATATGTGGTTACTGCTTTGACCTAGTGAATTTGAGAATATATATATATATATATATATATATATATGGCTAATTTTATGTCAACTTAACAAGCAAGAGTTATTTTGGAAGAGAAGAACTGCAATTAAAAAAATATGCTCAGCAGATCAACCTTGGGAAAGTCCATGTTACATTTTCTTGACTGATGATACATGTGGGTAGAGGTACCCCTGGGAAGGTGGTCCTGGGTGCTATAATGGCAGCTGAGAAAACCATGGAGAGTCAGTCTGTAAGCAAAATTTCATAGTTCACTCCAGTTCCTGCCTCCAGGGTCCTGACCAGTTCCTGCCCTGACTTTCCCAGGTGACAAACTCAAGCTATAAAATAAAATAAACTCAAGGTAGTTTTTGTCATGATGTTTTATCACAATAATAAAAATACTAAGCAGATTTGGGCATGAGGAATAGGATATTGTCAGGACAGACCTGATAGATGTTTTAAGATGGAATGTAGAAGGATTTTGGAATTTTTGACAAGAGTAACTCTTATGTGCTCAGAAATAATTCTGAGAGCAGAGCAGAGATGATGGAGTCTTGACTTATGACATTTCAGAAAGAAGCAAAGACTCTATCAGGATTATTTATGTGCTATTTTGAACTAAGAATCTCTGGTTCTGATTAGCTGGAGCTGAAGAACTAACTGTGATTAACAAGAGACCAGAACCACTTAGTAAATGTTTGGTATGCTGAGGTAATAGATGCTAGCCATCTGGGGGACTGAGAAATTAGCAGTGTTTTAGAAAAGACCAGTACCACTGAGGTGAAATCTTCTGGGAGTGTTTCCTCTGTGGTCTAGAAGAAGCCAAGGCTGCATCTCATGCAGGCAGCTGAACTTAGTAGTGTTGAAGGCATAAAGAGGGCATGGAGAACAGCTGAGCCTTAATACAGTGATAGCTAATCAAGGCCATTGGTGAAGGTGTGTAGCTTCAGTTGTTCTAGAAACTCCAGGATTGAAAGGGTCATGGAGAGAATTTGAGGTTTGGCACATGTGGCAGGATAAGAGTCCATGAAAAGAGCCGAAGACGAGCTGTTGGTGAAGGAGCAGCCCAGTTGTAACAGAATACGCCAACATGGCAGAGATGTCAATGGGCTGACCAACAAATAGAGCAATATCCCTAAAATGGAGCAGGCCTGAGCCTAAGAGACAAGCTATTTGTGTTATGTGTGGCAGAGCCAGAGAAGTGTGACTGTCAAAGCTCTTTGGAGCCCAGAATATTGTGAATGAATCCCAGACAATGGACACTGAGTTCTTCACACAGTTAGAGTTTAGTTTTGCTTTGTTCAGGTTATAACTGAATCCTATTTCTCTCCTGCTGGAATAAGAAAGTATTTAACTTATTTTTTTAATTTTACAGAAGCCCACAGTTGAAAGACTTTGCAATTTTAGAAAGACTTGGGAGTTTTACAGAGTCTATATTTTAGTGAGGATTTGGATATGTTAAAGTACAAAGATTGTGGGACTTTTAAAAATTGGACTGTTTTACATTTCGGTATTTATATTACCATGGCAGGGGACAAATGAAAAGCAAAGGTTTTCCTGAATAGGGGTGTGTTTGTGTGTCAAGGTGAGAAGAAGTTAATTGTACAGACTAGTTTTATGTCCACTTGACACAAGCTAGAGGCAACTGGTAAAGAGAAACTTTCTCAACTGAGAAAATTCTCTCAACAGACTGGTTGGTGGGCAAGCTTATGGTGTATTTCCTTGGTTAATTATTGATGTGGGTGGGCTCAACTTACTGTGGTAAGTGTCATCTCTAGGCTGGTGGCCTTGGATGTAAAAGAAAACAAGCCATGAGGGACAAGGCAGCATTTCTCCATTGCCAATGCATTCATTCCAGCCACCAGGTTCCTGATTTGAGTTCTTGCTCTGATTTCCCTGGATGATAGACTCAAGCTATAAAATTAAATAAACTCTTTCTTTCCCAAGTTGTTGTTGATCATCGTATCTTATCAAAGCAAAAGAAATCCTAGCTTAGACACAGAATAATTGGAACTAGAGAAGTAGTTCAGCTATTAATGGCTCACACACACCTTCTAAAGGCCCTGGGTTTAGTTCTCAGGAATAGATAATACTTGGGAGTGAAACAATGAATGCTCAGTTGTTATCAGTCTCAATATTGTCTTACCTGGGCTACTTATTCTTTCGTCAGATGATCTGTCTGTGTCAGATAACACTAAAAGTACTTCTTATTAACCTTTCCTAAGGATATATGACACACGCCTATTCATCCTAGACAGAGTATCAGTGATAGACTAAAATAACAGTTCCACCCAAGTGTCAGTTGGTAAAGTAGCACACTGAATAGAGAATGCCTACAAGAGCATAGATGAGCAGTTACTTATAGGACTACTACTAAAGAACATCCCCCTCAAAAGCCACTAACTGTCTTTACTCCTCTTTGAGAAGGGCTGGGCCTTATGTGCTTTCCTTCTCCAGTAGATGAAAGCAACCATACCTTTTCAATTTCAAGACAGCAATGCCCAATGAACAGCTTTTCGAAATGCCTAACATTTAGGATCTAATGATATCAAAGACAATGTTCATAATGCCAATTAGGAATATTTATAACTAACATAAAAGACAACCCTATGGTTGGACAGAGAGCTCAGTCCATAAAGGCTGTTACCACAAGCATGAGAATTTAATTCAATCCTTAGAACCCATGTAAAATTATTTAGATTGGTGATGTGTGCTTACAATCTAACACTAGGGAAGTAGAGATGGGCAGACAAGACACCTACGTTTCACTAGCCAGCCAGACTAGAAGTCTTAGCAAGTTCCAGGCCAGTGAGAAACTCTGTCTTTAAATAAAATAAAAAAGGAAGAATCACAGTAGGGATTCTCCTCTCATCCCTAGATGCACATACACATCCACGGGCAGCACATCTATAGACAAGTACACACATAGTCGTGTACACTCATGTATACATGACTACTGTATCCAAGAGAACCAACGTATTCTCAGTAAAATAAATTCAAGAAATATCTACATATGTATAAAACACAGTGCAGTTACAAAATGATAAAACAAAACAGGAAATCTTGTCAGCATCCAGAGACTAAAGATCACTCCTTGCAACTTAGAATTGACATTGGCCCTAGCAACACTGGAATCCATGAGAGATTGGATTGCTGTGTGCTCTGGCACCCTGAGTTCTGTACCTTTCATAAACATTGGCAAAATAAAGACATTGCATACAAAACAGTGAGAGAATAAATCACTAGCACATGGGATCTAGAGGCAAGTCTAATGCATTCACTTCAGCTATAAGAAAGACAAGCTCAGATACAGCCTCCAAGAGACAAGAACAAAGAAGAACAAAGATGAGCACAAAAACCATCTTAGTAAAGATAAAAGGCATCAAACTAAAATACAAAACTGTAATGTGCATCAGAAGAGGAAATGGAATTAGAGTCATTTAAGTTACTTTGTTTACAATTAAATTTAGCATACAATTCAATTTAGTACGCAATTAAATTTAAACATTGGGAAGTCAAGAATGCATTTTTAATTACTAGAATAATCACTTAACAGAAAGGAGACAGAGTACATAAATTTCAAACAGTTACGGGAAGACATGGGAAGACTAGAAAATTGGTTTGAAAATGCAAGTAAACAAGTAAAGCATTCAACAAAGAGAAGAATAGAAGGCATGAAATAAAAGTAGAATATGTACATTAATAAGTAGTATAATTATATGAAACATAAATAAACATTGCATAAATGTAATTATATCAACATAAAATATAAATAAACTAATTGTTTCAGCATGTGATAAAATTCATCATTCCTTATCTCTCTGCTATTCATTATAATGTTAATAAAAAATAGAAGCATAAAAAAGTTTGAAAATAAGAAACAGAATCAGTGGCAGAATGCAACGGGAAGAAGGCAGCTATAGCTTTGTTAACAATAGAAGACAATAAAGAGTATGATAAATAATCTGGCTGTACATTAATTTAATTATATTTTACTCGAGATGAAACCAATTTGTATGATAACATTTTCCCAGGAAGGTATAACAATGCATCATGTGTGTATCTCTCACTAGAAACATGAACAAAGAAGATGTGATATAAGCATAAGCAAAGAACTACAAGCCTTACTGCCTGTGGTGGTTTGAATAAGAATGGTTCATATATTTGAATGCTTAGTTGCCAGGGAGTGGCACTATTTGGAAGGATTAGAAGGATTAGAAGGTGTGGCCTTGTTAAAGGAAGTGTGTGATTTGAGATCTTAAAAGGACATGCCAAATCTCTCTCTCTCTCTCTCTCTCTCTCTCTCTCTCTCTCTCTCTCTCTCTCTCTCTCTCTCTCCTGCCCCCTCTCATTTTGCCTGTAGATCATAATGTAGTTCTTAGCTGCTATTCCAACTCTGTGCATTCTGCCATGCTCCCCACCATGATGATAATGGAAACCTCTGAAAACATAAGCAAGGCCCCAGTTAAATACTTCCTTTTATAAGAGTTGCCTTGGTCATGGTGTCTTTTGATAGCAACAAGACAGTGACTAGAATGCTGGCCTCTTTCTCTTGATGAGACACTTATTAACAAGTCTCCCTTTTACCTTCAGGTCTCTCCAGCTTGAGTGAGGAGTTACCTACGGGAGTAAGGGCAACTTACCAGTGTCACATTACTGATGAAAATGATACTTCCTTCAGCAACAACCATCAAGTCCAATAGTCTCTCAGGGAGGAGTGGGCCTTGAGAGGCCTTCCCCAAGACATGTTGAAATATTCATAGGTCCACTCTTGTGATGGTGTGAAAATAACAACAGCTGCAGAGACTTCCTAAATGCAGGGGATGTGTCATGTTCAGGGAACATCACTTTGGTCTGCATACCCTATCCTCTGACTGGTGCATTCCTTCTACTTCCTCTTCCGTGATGTTCCCTGAGCCTTAAACCTGTCTCATTTAAGTTCAAATGTTCCACTGTCACTCTTCACCATATTTTGGCCAAGTACAGGACCCTATATGAACAACACCTGCTATAATTTCTTTTACAGAGGCTGGACACAGCAGTAATCTATGGGTATAAACAGAGATCTTTAGAAGACAGTTTGATAACCTGTAAATCTGACTTTCTATAAAAAAAATGAAATTAGGGCAGTTTCCTGTTCATATGGGAAAAATACTAAATTAGATCATGATTTCAGACCACACACAAAAATAAACCCCAAGTGGAATAAAGACCTAAAATTATAATAATAGAATATCTGTATGAATTTGGGTAGAAAAAAATGAATCACAAACTCTCCAATCATTATGGACAATATTAACCACAACATACTATGAATTTCCATTCATCAAACACATACACAGAAAAACATACAAACGAGAAGGGGGTGCAGAGGACACAGTACATGGAATGAAAGGAAACTCAATCTTCTACTCAGGAAGGGCTTATATTCCAAATGCACATACAATTTAAAATAACAATACATTTGAAAAGTCATGTTAATATAGGAATGTCAAATGCCAACAAATATATATTTGTTCCGTGTGTGTGTATGTGTGTGTGTGTGTGTGTGTGTGTGTGTGTGTGTATACACAAGAAACTTCTCAGTGATGATGGTTAGCTGGGAATACAAAATAAAACAAGTACAAAGAGATAGCAGTATAGGTTCATAGATAGATAGCCATCTTCCCTGGAGAAAGCATTTCAGACATTTGTCTACCTTCATCCTAATATTAATCAAAATGAGAACACCAAAGTATGCAGCAGCAGGAAAACAAAGCGATAGTAGCATAAATTCATAGATAGATAGCCATCTACCCTGGAGAAAGCATTTCGGACATTTGTCTAGAATCCTGCATCCTAATATTAATCAAAATGAAAACACCAAAGTATGCAGCAGCAGGAGAATGAATAAATAATCATGGCACTGAGGGAAGCAGCAAAATAAACTGCTATAAAGAATAAACTATATATAACATAGATGGGTATTTTTAAATATAGTATTAGGAACAGGGATTGACACAATATAATTTTAATTTGAGAATTTTATATAATAAAGTTTCAAAATACTTAAAGTAGATTTTGTTGTTCATATATGCGGTCTTTGTGATGTGACTTTTTTACTTTTTAAAGCTATGATTTATAAAGTTTCAAAAATACAAAGTTTATAAAAGTAAACTTCATGATTCCTGTAGCTAGAAACATCATCAGTGTGTATTCTATGATCACATGTGTTACCAAACCATTGCACACTCCTTCCAGGTTATTAAAAAGAGAGATGATTTAAAAACAAAAAGCACGTAAAGCATGTAAATAGTTACCTCAGAACTCAGGGGACACATATTTGCAGGAGATGGAGAGGGTATAATGACCAAGGTTTGTACTAGGGCCTTGTCATATCTTAGCAGTGTTATACTTCTTGAAATTAGGTCATAGAAACATACTTATTCCTTCTATCATTTATTAAATTATGTGCTTCTGAGATATATATATATATATATATATATATATATATATATATATATGCCTCTGTATATGTGATTTTCAAGACACTATTTTAAATTTTTTATGAAAGATATTATATAATTTTTACTTTACTTTATTTTCCACCAGTGGGTCAGTCCTAAAAGCCACAGTCTTTACAATTTCTATGCAACTGGCTGTATGTGTGATGTAGAACATGCCAGCAGACTCCTACTGAGACGAGAAAGGAGATTAAAGTAATGATTGTATCAACAGACTCATCCAGGCACTAAAAATGTATTTGTAAAACTCCATATACTCTTTGGATAAGTAATCACCATCTGCAGCATTTTCGTTTCCTCTGAGGTAGTTCGGTGATGTGGAACAGAATCATTAGCCAGCTCTTCAACCTGTAACTTCTCTTACTTGTGAAGAGAGGCAGAAAATGAAGTGTTTGGAATAGAGAGGAAAAAAAGCTCGTCAGCTCAGTGCTGAAAGAATAGCACAAGTAGCTATTCCTGAGATTCAAATGTATCTTATAGAGTCATAAGGGATATGTCAGCCCCGTGTCTCCCAAGTTGATGCCTGTTACCTAGAGACCTTTAATAAGCACAGCTGGTGGACTAATGACAGAACATACAGATATAACAGGTTCAGTCATCATTCCAAGAACAGTTGTTGTTGGGAGCCTCTCCCCAATGCTGTTCAAAACCACCCCCTGCTCATCCTTTCTCTGTCTCTTCTGCTTCCATGTCCTGCCCCTCATGAGTTACTGACGTTTCATTCATCTGTGTTATCAGTCATCACAATGTTGAACTAAGCAAGAGAAAGATGCCAAATGTCACCAAAGACAATTGATCCTGACAGAAAATAGAATAACCAGAGACACATTTAGCCTGTCATAAAGCACTACCAGAAACAGAGTAACATGTGTGAAACAAGCATCAGGGTCTCACTCTAATCTAAAGGAAGCACAAGGCTATGGTTCTGAGTGTGTCAGCTTGCTGCCTGTAGGGTCAAGCTGTAACACAGGGCTGAACAGAATGCAATCAATCACTGAACTAAAAAGATGGAGATTACAGTTTGGAAAAGACAAAGTACCTATCACGTGTTACACAGAGTAGGAAGGAAGAAGATGTACAAGGCAAGAGCCCTGTTGACCTACACGGCTCTTGGCTGAGCACTGCTCTGCAGGGGCATGAGAAAATCTACTTGACAATAACGAGGAACACAAAGAGGATTTGCACAGCCACAAAGCATTAGGAATAGTTTTACCTTCATCTACTATACTCATAAGACAGTTGTTGTCCCGGAATCCTCCGTGTCATTACAGTGATCCCTAAATTAGCAGTCACGTAGAAGACTGCTCTGCATTGACCCGTTGACTCTTCCAAAGAACCCATTCAGTCAACAAAACTAATCTACACTGTGGGAAAACACATTTGTAGATAAATTATTTTGTTTTCAAATTCAATAACCAGTAGTGTAAACCTTACAGTGAATATCATTACATCAAAATTAACCATGTTTGACATCCAAATTATGATACTGCTGAAGATTTCAAGGCATATAGAAAATAAATATGTGATCCAAACCTGACTATTAAAAGCCACCAATGGAAACTGACACAGAAATTATAGGACTGAAAATGTTAATTAACATAGGCATCAAGACAATTTACAAGTTGATTCAATATGTTAGAGAAGTTCGGCGAAAATAGGCAAAAGGAAATAAGAATATGTTTAAAATACACAAAAAATAAAAAAAATCATTTAAAACTTAAAACATACAATACTAATGTCTTAGTTTAGGTTTTATTGCTGTGAAGACACACCATGACCAAAGCAACTCTTATAAAAAGCAACATTTAATTGGAGCTGGCTTACAGGCTCAGAGATCCCATCCATTATCATCAAGCCAGGAAGCGTGGCAGCATCCAGGCAGGCATGGTACTGGAGGAGCTGAAAGTTTTACATCTTGTTCTGAAGGCTTACAGAAGACTGACTCTTCCGTATTGGGTGGAGCTTAAGCATAGGACTTCAAAACCCACCTCCACAGTTACACATTTCCTCCATCAAGGCCACACCAACACGAACAATAGTTTTACTTCCCAAGGAGTAAGCATATTCAAACCACCACAAGGAATAAACATTAATTTAAAATGTCTAAAGAATAAAAATTCAGTATTTAACATGAACAAATAGGAAAGAATCAGCAGACTAGATAGAAATTGAAAAGATCAAAGAGTTCCTAGGGAGATGGCTCAGCTGGTAAAAATGTCTGCTACTCAAGTATGAGGACATGAGTTCTGATCCCAACATCCGCAGGCAAATCACTTCAGCAGCATGTATCTGCATCCTACACTGGGGAGTAGGGAAGTTGGATGGAGACAGGATGATTGCTGGAACTCATTGCTCAGCCAGCCTATTCAAATAGATAAGCTCCAGTTTGAGTGAGAGGTCCTGCCTCAAAAAAAAAATATATGTGTATATATATATATATGTATATGTATATGTATATGTATATGTATATGTATATGTATATGTATATGTATGAGTATGAGTGTGTGTGTGTGTATGTGTATGTGTATATATGTATATATGCATATATATGCATATATATGTATATATATGCATATATATGCATATATATATGATAGAGAGTAATCAAGAATGACACCAAGTGTTGACCTCTGCCACCTACACATTTGTGTGTACAAACACTCTACATATAAACACCACAGAGACATAGACACATGAACATACACACACAAACACACACATACCCTATACAAAAAGAAAGAAAAGATCAATGAGCAGAAAAAGCTAAAAATGGAGACATTTCAAAATGAAGTTTGAAAGACAGTAACTCATTTCTATAGCCAAGGAATCAATATGTAGCCCAGGCTAACCTTAAACTCATTGTATTTCCCCCCTCAGAGAACAGAGAATCCCGAACTTACAGGCATGAACCACCAAGCCTGGCTCAAGAAAACTATTTTCAAAGGGAAGAGAGCATCGTGGATCTATAGAACAATATTGAGTGACCAAAATTGTACAATAAAAGTTGCAGAGAGGAGCAAAAAATTACTTGAAGGAATAATAACTGACAATTTCTCAAATCTGGTGAAAACTCATCAACCTTGTACCTAAAAAACCTCAGAACAGTATAAACAGAAACTCTACGGGCTTCCGTTGGAAAGCAAAGAGAGAGCAGTAAGGATGTGCATAATACAGGTAGTAAAGGGAATAAGCATGTAAGAAATACACATTGAGCACAAAGAGAAAAAAAGCAGGTTTCAGTCCATAGAAAATCTATATGATAATGTCCCCACTTTAAAAGGAAAATAATGAAAATGACTGCAGTAAATGTTTCCAGCTTTGGGAAGGAAAGAAAGTATCCCAGATGCTTGAAGTGTTTGTCCTAAGTTCCATGCATCAAGTCTGATGCTGAGACAGGGATTGACAGGAAAGTTGTATTAGTGGGGATCTGAAGAGAAATAAGAAGGGCAGAGGAACGAGGCAGGGGAAGAGGAAGAAATGGATGCTGAGTAGGAATACGCATCTGCAGATGCACGCAGACGGTGGGCCTGAGCCCACCCATCGTGGACAAACACAGGTCACTGTACCCGCACTGACCCCCTCAAGGTAAGGGAGATCGCTAGTCTGCCAGCATCCATGCTCAACAGGAAGAAATCTAAGCGGGTTTGAAGGGCACACAGTTGCTTTCTGCTGCAGTTTTCTCTACACTAAACTGAAAAGGTAGCAGTCCATTAGAAAAGTGGGCAATCCACAAAACCAAGCCAAAATAATCAATGAGCCTAACAAAATATATTGATTCTCACAAGTAATCAAGAAATACAATTAAAACAACGGGAAAATTGCATGTCAAGCGTATCCAACTGGCAAGATTTTAAAAGACTGATGGTCCACTGGGGAAGAGGTGCTTTGTGAGCGCTTGTAGCAACATAAGCGCTGGAAAACTCAGAACGAGATAAGCTACAAGGCACCTTGAATGATACACTACGCTAATTCCACTGTTGAGACAGTAACCTAAAAATAATTACACAGGCATTTAAGGACACCTACAGAGGCATGCTGGGAGAAATATTAGTTGTAACAGGAAATAAATTACAAAGAACTTAACATTTCTCAATGTGGAGATCTGTTTTTTAAAAAATTGAAACATATATACACTTTATTAAATTGTCACTGAAGTAGTGTGTTTACTTATATTTACTAAGGCAGTATTAACCTACACTATTTATGTGAACACATGTATACACATTAATCCTGGATTGCTTCTGGCCCAACTGCATTTTGTCTAGCCTGAGTTGGTATTCTCAACAGTTCTTGGCTGGGTTTCCTATCTCAAAAAGAACTGAGTAGTTTTATTAAATCATGGCATGATATGTATGGTGTACTCATGATTAGAGTAATAAAATTGCCGTATTGAAGAATTCAGAACACTCTTGAATAGTTTACAAAGTAAAACCATTTATTTGGCAATTGCAACATTCCTTGTGCTCCATCTAAAGTCAAGGAGCTTCTGCAAGCCTCTCACCTTTCTTCTGATTTTGACTGGTTCTTGGGCCTAAGGCCTCTGTGATGATCAGGCAAAAGAAGGCTGCAGGAAGCAAACTCCCAGTTACTGGAAAGAAACTCCTCAAATGCTGTTCTCATCTGTGGCCTCCTTCCCAACATAAACTGGAACACTGAACACATTCCATGTGTTCTTTCCCGAGATAATCATCCTCCAGCTTCTTTAATCACAGTTCTTGGATTCTAGCATCTCTCCATAACTGAAATCCTGTTTATCAGGATCCATTTTGAAGTGTAGTCAAGGAGATTCTGTCTGATTTCTTTGACCCGGGAACTCCACATACACTAACAGAGTCTAAAACTATGTGTGCTCTCCCAGAAATGGCACCTTTCTTAAGTCATTTGGAAGGATTAATTATCTAAAATAACTAGAATTATCTAAAACTAGTTGTTTTTATTTAAAGTGTTGATAACACTTTGCTTGATATTTTGCTTGATAAGCAAAATATACCCAGTTTCACAAAATTGACTTACGGCATTTATCTCCCACTAGAACTTTGCTTGGTCTATTGATATCTTAACACTTTGTTCTACAAGCCAACGTATCCACTATTTAGTAACGAGTAGCAATTTGATTCAAAGGCACTGCATATAGTGTGGCATAGGTTATCAAATATGGAGAAGGAAAGAAAAACGAGAATAGAGCATTGTGACAAAGGATACTACTAAAAACAGGAAAGGACAAAAAGAAAAGGAAGAGAGAAGCTCCAACGTGCCACTGGAGAGCCAGGATTCCCATCCTTAGGTCCTTAGATCCCAGTCCTGAGCTTGCAAATCTGTGTACAGGGTTTAATGGGCTGCCTCAAAGCCGTGATGCACCAGGGGGAACTAGGCTACTTAGAATCACTCATTGTTTACAGCTGAGGTTACTCCTAATCGAGGCAAAATTTTCATCCAACTTCCTTGTGTTGTTGCAACTTCTAGTAAATGTATAAACTAATAGTGAGGATATTGCCTGCATACTTAGAGAATTGATGTGCTCTAACTGATATTAGCTGGCCCCTCCTGGCACACGGAACAGCTCGGCTGCTGTTCTAGCAGGGAATGTACTTAGTGTTAAACCTATACTTGCACAAAAAAACGTGTATGTAGTGTAATATATAGTGAATATATACTATGAATATTTAGTTAACACAAAATAAAAATAAATAGTATCCAGAAATTTTAGTCTATTCATAATAAAACTAACAGTGAAAGTCAGCAACTTTACAAAAAAAAAAAAACTTTTTTATCAAATAGAAGGAAAATGACTGAGAGGTATAAAACGCTGCCTGAAGAAATAAAGCTTTGTATAGTAGATGTGAATTAGAAGAATTAGAGTCATGAAGATACTGGGTTACTGAGTTTTTTTCCAAGTTTACCTACATAACCAATGCACGTGGGTAAGATGTCAACTAAAATTTTATGCAGCTTGGTGTATATATAAAAGAGTAAAATCTGATGAGTAGATACAATATTTTTAAAGAGAAAATGTGTGAAAATTCTTTGTAATGCCTTAAGATATACTTAATGCCCTCTTGCAACATGGCATTAATTCAAGGCCTACATGGGCAGGAATCAAGCAGAGTAGAGAACTCAGGGAAGCCCAGCAGATAGCGCTGCATTTTTATGGCAGCTTTGGCTCTGCACATCCACTGCATGGAGCGCACAAAAGTCATTTCTGAGACAGTTGGGGAGCTATCTGTCAAGAATGGGAACATCATAGACCATAAACAGTAGCAAATAATACTAGCTAAAAATCATTTACAAGAATCCGACTTTGACAGTTTTCAAAGAGAATACAGATACATGCCTTTACTCACTTGGAGTCAAGTAGGTGTTTCTAGGTAAAATACACAAAACCTCAAAGACAGAGTACAGTGAACTATTTACAAAATATAAGATGTTTCCACAATGCACAGTACAGTCAAAGTTAAATGTCAAGTCAGACCTGGAACAGATGTTTCCAGCCAATGGCTATAATTTAGGGTAATTAATAACTCCAATTTTTTAAAGAGATTCTTTATATAACTAAGAGGAGAACACTGTAGAAAACTAGGTGAAGGTTCAGAACTGAATAAGAATCACAAATGGCCAATAAAAAGGATAAAAGGCTCTGAGGCAGATTGACAGTAAAGTATAAACAAGCAGATGTCATTCACACCCCACCCCCACTCCACCCTGGCTTTATAACCTCCTGATCACTGTGCGTGATGCAGCCGGTAAGGACAGGCACTTATGTTAGGGCATGAATTATCCCAATTACCTGAAAATAAATGTAGGAATAGAAAATAAGATTAGTGTTCATATTCTGCAAGCTTGGAGTTCCTTGTCTGGGAGTTCATCTACAGATATTTTTACATAGTAGTCCTGTAGGTTCAGCTCCAGAGGATTTGATGCTTCTGACCTCGAAGGGCAGCCCCACACATGTGTAAATATCCCCATATTCACATATATAATTAAAAATAAAATGGATCTTTGCTAACACAAGCAAAATGGTGTGAACTTCAAAAACACAATGTTAAGAGAAAAATGCAAAGTGGTTCTAATGAATTTTAGACTGTTCTGTTTGCTTTGTAAGAATTTACTTATCTATCCCATGTTTAACGTTCTCCACACTGATGTCTAATATTCTCCACAAATCACATGAATATGCTCCAAGTCACCTATACTATCTTATCTCATTTAATTGATGATACAACTGAATGACCAAGTGACATCTCTATCTGAAGTTGCTCAACTGGGTTTTGGAAAAGTATTGTTCTCAGGCTACTGTTGGGGATTTGTTTTTGTCTTAATTTGGCCATGCTTCCAGGCACTGACTTTGGTTGGTAATAAAGAACTGACGTCCAGCCAATGGCTGGGCAGGGAGAGGGAGGTACGACTTTTAGATTGTACAAGCAAGGGACTGAGGGAGGGGGAGAGGAGAAGAATCTTCATGACTCTGAGGCAGAGAGATCAGATTTAAGAGATACAGGAGAGAAATCCAGCAACAGTTCTTAGGCTGGTACTGCGAGACAGGGGAGCAAAGAGAACAAACTTAAAGGCCTGCCAATATGTAAAAATCCTGGAGAATGGCCCAAGGGGCCACTGCCCTGATTATGTCTGGGGTAGCAGAGATGAAATGTAGATTTTAAAGGATGTTAACTTAGGAATACCAGAGGGGAGTATGTGCTAACTATAGGGAGGTTTAGACGTGCCTAACCATTAAGCTAGTCAAGGCATATTAAAATTAGCTGAAATGTGTGTGTCTTTCATTGTTGAATCCAGAGCTTTTAGATGGGTCCAGTGCTCGAGCCGCCAGGAGCCTAAGTGTATTAACTAATCCCTCACTACAGTCTTTACCACTCATTGATTTGTTACCTGAATCATATAGTGTACTACCATTAGTACTCATTTTTTAAAACACCAAAGAGGTCTGAGGTCCATTAGGAAAGGTTTTCCTAGAATGAGTAAACACTGAAATCTGTTACTAGCAACACACACACACACACTATTTAATAATGCTATGTAACATTCAAAGATAAATGTCTTTTAGAGCTACAAAAATGCAATTCATAATCATATTTAAAATAATAGTGTTTTATAAGCCAAGGGTATAAATGGCACGTTCTGAATGCCTTTTGTCATGCCCCTCCTCTGATCCACGCCTTTCTCCGGTGAAGGAACTTGGGGTTATAGCTATGCGGTGCCACTTCAGTTCACTCCCTAAGGCAGTGAGCAGCAATGGTCCAGGAAGCAGTCACTGCCAGGCTCAGTGTCACTGCAGCCATAGTCGAACAGTCTTTGATATGTCTGTGACTCTAGCAGAACTGTTTGAAGAGACTGGGAGTGGAGAGGGGTGGGGGTCAAGAAAGGGAAGTGAACACCACCTCTTCTCGTAGTGCGTTTCAGTTCACCCGTCCCAGCTTTAAATGGGCTTGTGCAGAGAAAACCACCAGTTTGGGCTCCGCTACAGGTTCAGCCTACAACGTGGACACTTCAAAGACTTCAAAGGTAGGGGACACAGTACTGTATCAGGAGGGAAACCAAAAATGTGGGATTTAGCAAAGCTTTTGGAGGGTGATTCGAGGGCTTGAAGTGATTTCCACTTAAATACACTGCAAGCGAGTGAAAAAAAAAAAAAGAAGAAGAATCAAAAACATAATAGGCCAGAGGAAGAAGAAAAAGATCTCTCTTTTTTTTTTCTCCTTTGTTAATGCTATAGAAATATCAGTTCGGAGGGCTTGGTGGGATTTTATAAAGCCAATGCCTGGATTCCTGCAGCAAAATGCAGGAGGCTGCTCTTTCATGCTTTCCTGCTTGTCCCCATTTAAAATAATTTATAGGTAAAATGAAAATTTAGTAGGAGCCCACTCCTTGCCAAGTAGCATGCTAGGGGCTTTAATCTCTGCTTTCTCTCATTCCTTTAAGGACCTTTATGCAGCCGCCCCGTTGTCTCCTCCTCACAAATGAGTAAACTGAGGAACAGGGCTCTTAAATCACGTCTTCCACCCACACATGCAACTGAACTCTGCCCAACTTTTTGGAAGCTCGTTTTGTTTCCCCACAGTGCCCTGCAGATTTATGAAAAGTGAGTGAAAAGAGCCTAATCTAAATCAGCCTAAACACCGTAATTATGCCTAATTAAAAATACTCATTTTTTAATTTATTTACAAGCTAAAAATGCTTTTTAAACCTCCTCAAAACTCACTGGGGGTGGACTTTGTTTGATCCTGTGCTTAGTGGTTTCATAAGGTTTTAACTAGTGCCCATCAGCAGTGATGGTGTGGATTGTAATGTGTTCTCTGGGGCTGAATGCACTCTCTAAAGGTTTTCTGGCTTCCAGTGTTTCGAGTTCTAAACAATTAGAAAAACTAGATGTAGTTATAGCAATAGCCTTCTAATTGAAAAATATAGGGTTTTTTAAACCAATGTCTCCACAAACTGCTTGGCAAAATGAATATTGTTTAATTTTCATTTTGAATTAAAGACTTGCAAACCTGAGTAATATAGAGTCTAATGATGAACTGAGCTGCACCAAGCTCCTCTGAGAGCCATAGCGATGTATTAAAACAAGAATTATTTTGTGCACTGTGCTGTACTTCACCATTGGATCCTCAGCAGACTGCAAAACCACTATCCAGATAATGAAATTATAAAAGAATTTTAATTTCATGTTAGAACTTGTATTACAAATTATTAAGGAAAGAAACAGGAGAGAAAATAATTTTCAAGCTTATTCCTCTTGTGTATCCAGACTGGAAGGGATTTCTGCTTAGAAGGTTTGTGCAAAGTTTTATCAGAGGTTGCAGAAATATTCACAACACAAAGTCTGCTTAAGGCAGTACGAACGTATTTAAGTGTCGGCAATGAGGCTCAGACTGTAGCTGAGTAGTGGACTCCTTACCTAGTGTGTGCAGTCTTCTCATGGAGATAAACATAAAAGACATGCAAGAGCTGAGTCGATAGCACAGAAAAGGTGATTTTTCAAAGTTATGCTGCCCAAATACACATTTTGGCTGAACGGATACACATTTTGGTAGCATCATAGCTTACTAAAGGGACCAAGGCCAAAAGTTCCTCCTTTGGAACAAGAAAAACAGCCCGAACCATGCCAGGGAGATCATATAAACATACCTATAATGGCTGATCCAGAACAATTGTAAGTGCATGCAGAACTGATCTACCCTTTCCCTCACAGAGCCCTACCTGAGCCTCACCGAGCCTACATCAGATTCCCTTGCACAGGTTGAGATTTGAACTCTGTGAAATAACTTCTATACAGCCGTTCTCTTTGCAAGAAAGCAAAGGCGGTTGTCAAAAGCCTATGGTGACAGGAGTCAAGTCTACAGTGAAAGAATGTTTGGAGTTACCTCCAGCTAGGAGCTTCACCTTTCATTTCATCACTCTGGCTGAGAACACTAAGAGGCCCTGGCTGACATGTCACCAGAGTGAGACACAGCAACTGCTGCTGGAGGTGGCCAGGTCTGTGCTGGCTGAAGCACAGTCCAGAGGTACCAAGCTGGTTCCTGCTTGTTTTATGCTTCCCACATGACAAAACTCAGGCCAAGTCTTAGTGGAGCCAATCAGTCCTCAAGACGTTCACTAACTTACAACACTGGGGGCATAAATAGTCATAATTGCAAAACAATGTTATTGCAACACATTCACAGTCCTAAATGAGTATTTCCATAAGAAAAACATGTACACTCATGTGAGAGTACACATATGAACATATGTATACCTATTAAGTTCAACAAAATTTGAAAGCTTTGAAAGGTATTTAGCTGCTGTCTTAGAGAAACTCCATGACTAAAAGAGACTTGTGGGGGAAAGAGTTTCTTTGGCTTACGCTTCTGTATCACTGTTCATCATTGAAGGAAATCAAACAGGAACTCAAACAAGGCAGGAAACTGGAGGCAGGAGCTGATGCAGAGGTCATGGAGGGATGCTGCTTACTGTCTTGCTTTTTGTCATTTTCTCAGCCTGCTTTCTTAAAGAACTCAGGACCACCAATTCAGAGATGGCACCACCCACCATGGGCTGGACTTTCCTCCATTAATTACTAATCAATAAATGTTGCAGAGGTTTGCCAATAGACAGATCTCTTTTTTTCATTAATTAATTTATTTACTTTAGATCCCAATTCTAACCCCCTTCCCACCTCTCCTCTGAGTCCTACCCTTATTAAATCCCTCCCTCCATCACCTCCTCTCCTCCTCAGAGAAGAGGAAGCCTCCTCCACTTGGGTACCATCCTGCCCCGAGACATCCAGTCACAGCAGGACTAAGCACCTCCTCTCTCACTTAGGCCCAACCAGGCAGTCTAGTTAGAAGGAGATCCAATGGCAGGCAACAGAGTCAGAGACAGCCAACCTCAATAGCCAGATCTTAGGGAAGAAGAATTTTCTCAATTGAGGTCTCAGGCGAAGCTAACTTGTATCAAGTTAACATACAAACTAGCCAACACAGGTGCCAAAGCAAAAAGAGAAACAACTATAGTCATAAGTAAAGTCAGGCTACAGCTTTTTTTTTCCTTTTTCATTCATTAATCCAAAGAGAAACATTCTAGCAAAATATGTATAGCACTTTTTGTCTAGAAAGAAAATATAGACTTGAGGCTTCTCATTTTAATACCGACTTACAACACTGAGCTTGCCCTGGACTTGGGAAAGAAATAGAAGGAGAAAGATTAAAGTAAAAATAAGACATCTACTTCCATGTCAGCAGCAGACTCACTTAAAGCTCTTGTTTGAATATCAACAGTGTAATCAGTCTTTAAAGTCAGTTTTACCCTCAATTCAATTTCAAGTGCTAGCCACCTGCAACAAGCTCTCACGAAAGTTTACATCTGTGCAGCTTTGGTACTATGGATAGCAGTGTGCTCCCCGGTTCACTTCTGAGGCTCCGGAGTTAACAAAGGTTCGTCTTTGTGAATAATCACACAGTATTGAAGACATGAAGAGTGATTTCCACAGGACATGCAGAGGATGAACACAGAGATATGGGAAGGAATCAGGAGACAGAGCAAAACCAGCCCTTGCGTTTAGGATATGTGGCACATAGGCACATTACTTAGCCCCAAAAGCCCACCATTACTTGGTGGCTTTTCAGTCATTACTCCAATTAATATAACATATATCCACATCATACCATACACAATTTCATAAAATTAGTTCACTAAATGAAAATAAGCACATATATGATAAGGTAATGTCAAAACCTTTTTATTTTGTTTTTACTGATTTTATTTTTCTATTTCCAGTCAGAAGATACCTGTCTGTCCCCTGCATTTGGGTACGAATAGCAAAAGTTGCTTACAAGAACAGTACATATCACCAGACTCTGCTTGGTTGCAAAGCTTAAATGATCAAAGAGTTTTCAAAATCAGGGAGAGAACAGAAAATGTATGAGAGAATCTGCATTTCTTTCCTCAGTGGGACTCAGAAAGATCTCAGGATTTCAGAAAGCAATTGCTTTGCTTTGCCCCAAGGAAAGTGAGTTTAGAAAGCTCAGAATCTGCAAACTGTGGTAACATTAGTGTGGACAACGATGGGCTTGAGGAAAGGGTTCCATATTGCTGCAAATAAAATAAAAGGCTTTCCTGTCAACCTCCTCTCTAAGAAAGACCCTATGATACAGACTGAATTCCTTGTAATAGTGTGGTAGATACCAAAGTTAACACTCTGTGCAAGGGAAGGGAAGGTAATATATAATGTGCCTTGTACAACTGATAATGTGCGTGTATTACCGATACTCATATCTATATGTACATATGTGTGTGAAGGGAGAAAAGGAGGGAAAAGCAAGAGATGAAAGTAGAGAAAGACAGAGAGAGATTATTTTCACTTTGATAATTCTAGCAGATGATGGAATTCTTTCTAGAGAAAGTTAGGAGATGGCTATGGTATTGGCATATCTATTCTCCACAATATCCAAATAAACTAGAATTAAACTGATCTAACTTCCAATAAATTCTTCCCCTTCACATTACTGAATTTAAAAATATCATATCTCAGAGGGCTCAGTGAGTCGATTGCTTATTGACTTTCTAGTGGGTCCATATAGTGTAATGAGTCTTTATATCTCTATTCTTAAATTGCTTATTGGATTCCTAAGATTAAACAAAGCAGATGAGAAAAATTACAGTGTTGGAAATTAGGCAAGCTGGTCAAATGAGTACATTATTATCCTATCAAAACTACATTTAAACTTTCCAGAATAAATATTAAAACACTAGAAAGGCTGCTTTTAAAAGCTTCTTGTAACAATTGGTTCTTTATAAATTGATTATCTTTTTACAACTTTACTTACTATAATACGAATTTCTGTCTCCATATAAAAGTCTAATGGCTTTCTCTAGATTAGATAATAAAGTCAGTTCCCAATTTGAAAGAATCTGTGCCATGGTATGAGACTTATAATGAGATTTTTTACCCCCCAAAGGACTTAGAAATAACACAAAAAATTCAGAACCTTGGACATAACATCAGAATATTATTTTAAGAAAAACTGGTGACTCAATGCTGTGTTTAAAATGTTTCGGAGGGGAAACAGTGACGTCAGTGCTTCCCACTCCTTTAGCCTATAGCTTATGGGCCTTGGCACGGCATGGGCCCTGTTCCTGTTCAGCCTACTCACGGCCTCTCCCCTACTTCCGGTCTGTCTCCAGACTTTCCTGTCTTTGCAGACAGTGCCTAGATTCTGAAACCTGTCTCCTCGTCTAACAAACTTCTTCCTCTTCCGTCTCCTTTTCTCTTTCTCAAATAGAGCACTGTACACCTACACAGAACTTGTCACCCACGCAAGATTGCTCCGAGCTGATTTCTCCGAGAGATTCAATCATCCACTCTCCTACAAAGCCCTAGACTGAACCATGATGTACAATCATACCTGTTGAAGGACTAACAGATCATGGATGGCGCCATGACAGCTGTCACTAGCTTCTCTGCTCCAGCAGCACTGGGGCCTTCTCTTCTACTATGTTGAAGACCATAGGAACAAAGTTTCCATACTGAGGTGAAGACTCGTGATCCGTTCTGATTGATGAGTCACAGGCAATTGATAAGGATTAAGCACTCATTCCTATTTCACACATAAAGATAGAATATCAAATCACATATTAGCCTTGGGAAACTCGGGCAGGGGGTGGGGGGAGGCAGGGGGCGGTGCTCACCCAACCAGCTTACACCTTTAAGTACTGATAAATCAAAGTAACCTCTTGACAAAAATCAACTTCAGAATGCAATAGCACTGAAGAGCAACAGCCTCACAGGAGACACACAGGACACAGGGCGGCAGAGAGGGTGAGACTAGAAGCTGTGTGCCACCGAGACACAGTGCTGTTTTCTGTAACCAAATCACCTTTATAGAAATTTGCCAGAACAAATGGGCCAGAATGTGAATGAACAGAATAAATCAGAACCTAATCAGTTCCCACTCTATTCTTTATTGCTTCTGATGAAATCCTCTTACCATGTCCTACTGAATTTGCCATTATCTCCTGTTCCTGGAAGGAAAAGTGATCTCAAAATGGCCTAAATAATATCTGAAGTGCATTTTAAATGTAGGGTCTATTTGGTTAGTGTACTATATTCCATTTTAAGGACAACGCTAGAACTGTTATGTATTTATTCTCATAGCTTTCTTTAGTTATTTGGCACAGCTTAGTTCAAACTGCGCTTGTGAAAGCTTGGGTATCCTAATGTTAGGTCACATTTCTTCTGGTCTCTGAAATAGCTCTGCTGTAGCCACACAATTAAACTAAAGGAGGCTCGGGGTGAGTGCTGTGCACAGTTCTACTCCTCCTGCCAAGTTCCTCATTATATTTTGCTTCTTGCTATCACCCAAGAGCAGACTCATTCACTCATAGCAAGTGGCCTTTGTGCCCCCTCCCTGCCCCTGTCAGCCCATTCTTCTGGTTGCATAAAATTAACTCCGAAATCTGCTCACAGTTGTCTATATGTTTCTCATTTCTTTGTTCTTGAGTCATGTTTTTTACTGTTTAGTGATTTGGAGGAAAACATTTAAAACTTCAGTTTATAAACTCCCAGTCTTGGGTGCTCAGGGAGAACATCTCTGCTCCAGGTCTGGTGGATCAAGAAATAGAAATGTTCCAGGAAGCAGATGTTTCTGGAGCAGGTGAAAGGACCTCTTCTTTTAGCCTTGAATTGGGGGATTACAGGAGTTGGGTTAATTTTTCTTCTGCCTTATCTGCTTGGAGTGGAGTATTTCAAGCTTAAAACCAGCTTTCTTTCCGTAAGCCTCAAATGAATTATGATTCAATGTATTCAAGTATGTGAGAGTCAAAGAAAAGTAGAATGACAATTGGCTGTGTTACCTCATCAGAAGAGAGTGGGGATTTATTTACTCATTCCGATTGAGATCCAAGGTTAGTTCATATAATGACCCAGCCTGTCATGAGAATCAGAGTAACTGCGCATTATATAAATCTGTGCCTGAAAGAGAGTGCTCCAGGCATGACATTGCTTTCCCAGACATGCCTGCTATGGCGGTCCTGCTGAGACAACACACAGGCTCACTAGTCAATGGAATTCCACTTCTAATTCTCATCTGTATAACACCTAAAGAAGACTGACACCTAGGGGAAAGCCACGCTCTTGAAACTCTGTGTAACTGCATAAAGAAGATAAGTGACATTGTTCAGAGTAAATGATGTCACCTGCAATGATGTCATGTCTGGAGAATTTGCACTAAAGGTGGCACTGGGCATCGAGTTGCATCATCTAAAACAGTTCTTCTTAACCAACTAAGGGAGCTGAAATAGAGATGCATTTGAGAAGTCGCCCAGCACAAAATCATCCAGAAAATGGGTGGATGTACTGAATCCAGAAAACTTACTTTTTAAGGCTTTGAACTACTCTCTGGCTTTTTCATCTTTATCAAGGAGCTGGGGAAGTTTTTTCTGGATTCGCCTTCCATGAATGTCTCTAGCATTTCAATGTGGAAGCTAATGTCTCAGTATCTGGGGAGAAGAGTTTCTAGAATCCGAAAAGCAGTTGACAGAGAAGAGAGAGAAGTAAGACATTGGCATCAGCAGTCCAGGCCTGTTAGCATCTGAGGAGGAGCAATGGAGCCAGAGACTACAGATGTCTCTGAGAGGTTTAAATATTATAAAATTCAATAGTTTTACAGAGGAGCATATCAAGAAACTTGATTTCCTCTCTGTATGCTATTTCTGTGCTCAATTATGTTTGTTTGGAGGATGCAAAGCCATTAGCCACATGCCATGTGAAGGTCTGAAGAAATGAGATGTCTAAATCTAGACATTAAAACTCAGATACCTCATGAAAGTGCAACACAACATCACCACCTAGTGTCCAAAACCTAAAAGTTACGTCCAATGTCTCTGACCTACAAAGATCAGCTGGGTTACACAGAGCCAAGTTGGTGTGAAGACTGTGTGATGGGTGTGTAAGAGTCATGGAGTATCTCAGTATTAACCTTTAATCAATGCTCTACCTACAAATCCATACATTAGGAGGTATCATGTGTGCAAATCAACTAAGGGAGCTGAAATAGAGATGCATTTGACTAGAAACTCTGATGATTTCTGGACCAGAACACAGTAAGAGCATTAGGGAAGGGTCAGTTATTTCTCCAAAGGTTTTTGGTTCTAAAAGCCTATAAATACAGTGTACTAATATCTAAGGAAATATATTCCTTATCATTTTTAGTATTCTGCATATGAATCACAAAAAATTGCACATATGATTTATCATTTCCATTGTGTTTACTTTATCTAAGTCTTTAAAAGATAGAACATCACAAGAACCCCTACAATGACTATGGAAAGACTTTTAACATTGACTCTCTTAGCATTCCCAATTTACAGTGAGTTCCTTTGAACTATCTCATCATCTCTCCGTGTTCCATCTCTCCTCAGGTTAGTGCGCTTCTGCCACAGCACGCAGAAACCCATTCCTAGCAAGCATATGCCTTTAACATAGACTTAAGAGCACTGAAGCCAATATGGGAGAAACAACTGGAAGATATTCAGCATGATTTTCTTTTCCATCCCATCCACGGATTCATCCCATCCACAGACTGAATGAAACTTCTCTCCCATTTGCATTAAAGACATGATTTGTTTGGAAGCCTTTGACTTCCTTCTCACTGGGTTACTGGCACCTAGTGTGGAATGCCCGGGGAAAACAACTAACAGTTCTAATAACGTTTATACCAATAGGCTGCCTTACGCTGCCTGGCCAGTGCCTTTCCCTCTAGTTCTGATGTCTTGGCTGACCTCTTGTGACGAACTCCTCCACAACAGAGCCCTGGCTTAGCTGGAGTCCTGTCTGGGTCTCCAATGCCCTTCTTGCCCCAATCCCACTGTTGCCTGAAGGGTACAAGGTTTTAATCAAAGGCTTAATTCTAGGATTCTCAAGAAGGGGCAGGATCCTATCAGAATCACCTAGGGAGATTTTCCTAATTATAGCAACCCCCCCCACACACACACATACACAACCCACGATTGATTTCTTCCCAGGAAGACTGTATCTCCGCCCTCAGGTGTGTGGGAGAGGGAAACAGAAGCTGAAAACCTTTGGCTTTGAGCATTGAGAGCAGAAATGTTAATCTTTTCTTGACTCTGATGGAAAATACCTCAAAAGAGGGAAATGAAACCTTGTCTCCTAAGGATGAAGCTATAATAAAACCTTAATTAATTTGGACCCCATTAATTCAAACTGTGTGATAATTAGAAAAATGGTTAGGTTAAAGTTTACCTTTCCTCTAGCTAGGGGAAAAGCGGCTGAATATTACTTTCCTGTACCTGGGAAAAGTGAATTTGCTAAGCAAATTAGTACTTTCAAAGAGAAAAACATCTACTGGGCCAAGCAAGCAAGTAGTTTTGAGACCATTTAAATGGCATCTACAGTTAAAAGAGCTATTATAATATCCTCATTCAGGCATCAGAACAGAATCCCTGCACCTGGATGGACTGCTTTCAAGTAATGTAGTTGTCAGTTCGAGGTAATTTTGTTCTTAAACTTCACACCATCCCAATCTTCCTTTCAGTTAGTCCACATTTCTATAGCTTACTGAGTTCAGTCTACTGATAACTCAAAAAACTTGTTCTGGTCATCATATACTATACATGTGCCCTAGGGTCTTCTTTCACAGCAGCATAGAAAACAGCTAGGAACAAGGTAGGGGACTTGGTACAATATACACCTGTGTCACTCAGTGTCAGCATTGATCAAAACCAAACTCATTTTCTCAAGTTTGTTAGTTACATTAGCTTTTGAAAATTTTAATGGGGAGGCTGAGGTGCTAGCAGGCCCTGTGGCCCTAATATTTGCAGAAATGGAAAAAACTGGTTTCAATAAGATTCAGAAGTTAGCTTTATTATAGAGCTAAGAGCCTTTCCTAAGCAAACATAGAATATGTATTTCCAGGAAGGTAGACCAATAATTCCTAAGGTTCCTTAAAAAGGAAATCCTTTTTTCACTGCCAGCCCTAGAAACACAATCCCCAGTGCTATGTAGCCTTTTCTGGAGTCACTAAGCCAGTTGTGAACAGTTAATAACTAGCCTCAGAATTCTAATAGTTAACTAAAGATTTTCAGTTGCTATTTCTACTGCCTAATTATTCCAACACATCAAATAGAAATAAGAATAAAAAGTTATACCCCATATTATTATATTTATCCTATTCCGTTTGAGTTATTTAAAAAAAAAAAAAACAATTGCTAGCTGAACCCTGGGGCTTTGTGAACTGAAGTTCCTGAGTTTGATTTAAAATATTTTAATTAAGTAAAGCCTCTGCCCCAGGGCTTCCTAAAGCAATTTTCAAAACCTCACAAACAAACAAACATTATACCAAAGGCCTGACCACTGACAAACCACAACCATTTCCAGGTGGTCACTTTTAACTTCATTTTACTATGGAGAGAAATATTTTATTTTAGATGACAACAGTAAATCACAAACATAGGGAATGTAGTAGTGCAGTTTTATGCCCTAGGCATGGTGAGAACCAACAGCTCACCACAAAGTCACTTCAGCAGCCAGGAACTCGTGAAATGCAGCTCTTGCTGGACCTGTACCTAATTTAGACCTAGGGTTCTGTGGAAGTGACTCCACCCCCAGTGTTAGGATTTCATTTTAGCAGCATGCATATGTATTTCCATGTGGCTTTGTGAGGAAGCCCAGTGTGAGGTTTGAAAGCGATGTTACTGTAGTGTTTCTCAAAGCATGAGTCCCAGCATCACAGGCCGTGGAGGTAGGGGACTAAGTAATCCATTCTCAGGCCTCTGCCCAGATGTGCTAAAGGGAAATTCTGAGAGCAGCATTCAATGGCCTACCAAGACATCCCCAGCCAGTTCTGATGAGTGCTAATGAGAAAGAACCATTGAGTTAGAAGAGAAACTTAGAAGTTCTGTCTGCAAAGCACTGAGATTTCCTAATTGTTAGTTTCCTTGTCTGCAAAAAAATGATTTTGAAAGGCAGTATTACCTAACTCAAAGAGTTGCTTTCAAGAAAGGAAACTTGTATTTTATGTAAAGCTCTTCCTACAGTGTCTGGCAGCATTCAAGGTGGAAAAGGCACAATTAACCGATCACTCAACCCAAAACTCTGAGGAGCCTGGAAGCCTTGTTAGAAAAGGAGAGATATCGATATCTCTCTGGAAAGATGGCTCCTAGTTGGCCAGCCAGAGACTTTTGACATATAATGAGTCCTTTGAAGATACGTGTGTGAATTTGTCCAGTGTATCTAAATGATTATTGTTACTCCATTGGGTATGGTTTGACTATGGTGTATAGGGCAGGACATTCCCTGCAATTAGCAAAAGCAAAGAAGACCATTGCTCGGTACAAGTAAGTAAAAGATAGCATTTCTGTGACTAAGAAAGTTCTTGTGCTAACTAAGCTAAGGGAGTACTTAGCTTATAGGGTTCAGAGGAGTGAAATCCGGGCAGGGAGCTATAGATAGTGGCAGAGAAAGGGGGGGGGACAGGGAACAGGAAACAGGGACAGCAGAGCTGTGAGCTTGCTGTCCGGCACTGTGGCCTCTGAAGTTACCCTGCCTCTTATTCATTCTCAGGAGCAGAATCTGATTATTGTTGCTAAGCAAACATTATGACACATGTTTAGTGAGGAAGAAGCTAATCTTCATGTTAAAGATGATGAAGCAACCTCTAGATCTTCTGATTCCTCACTATAGACCCCTCAGGCTCCCAGTCATTGGAGCACTATTACCCACACTGAGCCATTACAGCCTTGCCATTGGGGCCATGATTGTGTTGAAATTATTGCTAAATTGCTTAGTTTTGTTTTGAGCTTTTCAATTCCCACAAGCACACTACTGAAATTTCTAATGTGGCAAAAGGTCCCAAGAACACAGGAAGGATGATGAACGTGGGCTGGAGCCAGGTTTTAATGATAAGTTTCTGCTCAGTTATTCTGCCCCTATGCCTTACCATTGAAACATCCTTTGATCCTGTCTCCCACTAAAATGAATTTCTCCAGCACGGGTTTAAAACTTGTATTTGTATTCCACCTGGAATGCTCACAGTGACATGACCCACTGGCTCGTTTCTCTTTTACCCTTCTGGAATTGGCTCCTGACTTGATTCCTGCTTCCTGGTCTGAATTCTTAATTGGCCTTATCTCCCCATGATCACCTCTGGACCTGACAGTAACCGGTCCCTGGAGAGGAGAGCACACTGATGAGAGCAGAGAGTGCTTTCCTCCCATTAGCCACAATAGCCCTGGGACTGCAGGTCTGTTCACAGGGAATCAATTGGACCCATACAGCTCAGTGCTCGGCAGCTCTTCAACCCCCTACCTGCTTTTCCAATATCATCTTATCAGTTCCCTTCTGATCCAATCCATTACATGAAACTGAAGTATACTTCATCTATTAGCTGCTCCTTTAAAATTCTGTTAAGACTCGGGGGAACGGAAAAAAGGCAGAAAGATACATGCTCAAAAATGGAAATTTTGGTCATTTTGAGAAAGGGGTGTCGAAGTCTGGATGCTTGAGGAGTTTCATTATATACTTCAAAGTGAAATTAGCAGTATTTCTGGGTTTTATTCATCCTTTTGAAATACATATCCATGCTTATAATATCGCTTCTCTTACTCTTAGGAAACACCTTTTTAAGACTGATTGATCCTCTTATCTCTCCCTGAGACTTCTTGGCCTTTGAAGAGCATTTCCTGTGTCATTAAAATTTTTCATTTCCAGTTCTTGATATAGACAACAAAAACCACTTCTCTAGTTTTATGGGGCAGTTGGGTCCTCATCATTAGCAAACACTCTGGCTTTCCGAGCTGTCAATTTGTTCAAGAGTATATCAAAGGGGCTAATTACCCTGCGAGTCTTGCTTGGAGCTTTTGGGCTTGGTGAAACAGCTCCTTTACAAGCTGGATGGGCTGTGTTGTTCTCAGGTCACCGCAGTCTCTATAACGGGTGGTGATTAGAATAGACAGGGTTCCTAGGCCACTTATGTGTCCTTACCAAACATATTCTCATACTTGATCAGCATAAACGTGAGAGAATGACAGAGTTAAACAGCGTGGCTTCTTTTTAATTTCAATTATCTCATTGTCACTGTAAATAGAAAGGAGAGAAGAATAAATTATATTCTCCAGAGAAATGGCTTTCCTCCACTGCAACAGTTTGGTTTCCAGAACCAGCCATAGCAAGAGGGGTAACCAGCCAATCATTTCATGCATGCTCACACTGCTAGTCATCCATGCTCAAACTGCTAGTTATCCATGCTCACATTACTAGTTATTCATGCTCACACCACTAGTTATCCATACTCACACGTTCTCCAAACCCACAAAACAAGGCCACCAGTCTGGGAACAAAAGAGGGGTAACCTGCAAACCACCTCATTCCACATGCCCTTTGTGGCCTCAAGAGCAGAGGTACCTTTCGGTTGAGTAGGGAGTCAGGGGACATGAGTCTGCCATGGTGGGCATGTTCAGGTGTCTACATAGTGTCAGCATCTTAGGATAAGCTATCTGGCAACAGCAAATGATCTCTGAAGAGTCCATTTCTCCAAACTGCTTCAATTTATACCCACAATTGGCCATTTATTCTTCATGGACATATAGTAATTTCCTTCACCATTTGAAAAAATGAAGAGGATTTTTAAGTTACTTTGAAAACTCACATGGGACTTCTTTGGGAGCACCAGCTCCTGGCTCACAGAGAAGCTACTGGCTTCTGCTCCTGGGCCAAGGAAAACCTCGACTTTCACTGGCAGCTAGGCTAACACAGTGACTGAGTGCCTGCAGATCTATACGTCTTTGGCTGTGATTTAAACACAACCCGACCTCCTGTCCCTACCATTGTCCTTGCTCTTAGAAAAGAAATGGAAAGAAGACAAGCCATCGATAATTGTAGTCATATTAAATGTTTCTTCTCCTAATTCCTTCACAACATGAACAGCATTGGTTTGAAGGAGAGCTTTATTTCTTTCATGTGTATTCACTCAACTTCACAGAATAAGTTCCTGCTACTTTTGAGAAGTCGTTTAGAAACAATCATTTTTCATGAACTCTAAGAAGAAAGGTAGCACCGTTACCTTTATTACTCTTATTACTCTGTTGTTTGCACAGGACATTTTACTCAGACACTTCTCCTTGGTCCCTGCAGGACTCCTTAACTCTTGTTCCTTCATCATTAAGCAGTTCTCTAGCATAAGCACTAAAAAGAAGCCTCTGCCCTATTTTCCTAGTTAGAATCCAAACATTCTAATTGCAAGAACAGTACAGTTGGTCCTATTTTGTATTCAGCCATTTGGATAAGTGTCTGGAAAGATTGTGTTCACTCACTATATTTCTTTAATGTCTTGTACAAAGTATCCATGAAAAAGTATTTATGGATTAATCAATAGGTGGGTGAATCATACATGCCCTATGGTCTATGGAAATTGTTTTGACCTTTTAAAATAGACTTGCTGTGCTGTCAACATTTCATTCATGCTCTCAACTGCCTATTTGTTAAATAAAGGGACTCATGACAATGGCGTTAAAGGAAATGTACACTGAATTTAAAGTGCAACTTATCCACTTGCTGACTGTTGATATTAGAAGTAAAACCGGGAAGTATAATGCTTGTACAATAAAGTTGTTCTTAGAAGCAAAAATGATGCTTTAAGCGCCTGTGATCATTCTTCACATACAGTGTTGGGCCCCATTTCGGCCCTGATTTGGGCCTTGTGGACAAACCCGAGCCTGGCTCAAATTTCTGCAGCTTTGTGGGAGAGCCTAAGCCTGGCTCCAGTTTTGAGACCTGTCTCAGTCACTTCTATATTGGGGTGACTCAGCAAGACAAGTTTGGCCCTGCCACTGCCCCACTGTTGCGAATGTGGAGCTTTGCCATTGGTCCTGTCAGTCACCCCATACCCTCCATCACCCTTCCCTGCCTTCTACGTCATCTCACCCCACAAAAAAATTCCCCTCCCTATGCTCTGAGTTTATATAAGTGAGAGGCTGATGCAATAAAGTTGAGTTCCTGCTTCAACAAGATTCCCAGCCCGGTGTGCTTCTTTTGTGCCATAGACACTCACCATCCCGCTCAGCCCCAGAGAGACCTGGCAGGACCAGGACTGCTGCTCTCTTCTTGCCTGGACCTGCTGGCAAGGAGCTGATAATACAGGTTACTGTTGGCCTTGCACTAAGAAGCAACAAGTGGATGGAACCATCCATCCATGCCTGCCACCCTCACCAAGTCCTGATAAGAGAGTCCACAGTGCTTAGGCATGATCTTTTACGTCTGAGACCATATTATCCCATTCTTCCTAGGAATCTGAACCAAAACTTAGCATTTGAATCAAAGGTGATCCTACAGAGTTGGCCAGCAGCCCAGCCCCTGTGCACTTGTCTGCCACTACAACAGCAAAACCGGAGTAAATAGTGGCATCCAATCTGCTCTAAGAATCCTCTTTCCTGTGAAGTTTTCCAAAGACAATGAGCTGCAGAGCGCAGCAGGTGTTTGGGGGTCCCTTAGAGAGTATGATGCTATGCATAAGGAGAGTCACAAGAAATGGAGTTACAGGCAGGTTTGGGAAGCAGAGAGAGCAATGGACAAGCCCACTCCATTGAACGGCCTTAGTGAGTGGTATTTATTTCTCATGGGTCAGATCGCCTAGCTCTCTGGCTGTGAGCAGCCAACTGTCTGTGTCTTTTTATTTCCCTTTTTCTTAACCTTTGTAATAAATCCCCTCCACGGGATTGACTTTTGCTCCCTGTGACCAGCCTGAGCATCCCAAAACAGTGATGAGGATGAAGGCTACACAGCTAAAGGGAGGCACTGACCTAGAGCAGAGTCTGTCACCTCCCTGGCAGCTCTTTAGTCTTTACCCTTTGACTGCCATCTCCCCTCCACCTAATCAATTCTAGTGTTAAAACAGGCCTTGAAGGCCACTCTCACTACCTCAGCATAAGCACAGGCATTCAACCCCTGGCCTTGATCTTTCCTAACTCTGCTTCCCCTTTCTTCTTTGGAAACTTTTACCTGTCCTTTCTGGGGAGGATCATGATGAGTCCAACTGCCTGGAAACCCTTCCCCAAAAGTCTGAGTTTTTGGAAAAGTCCTCCTTCCAGCTTCTGCCTTTTTTCTTCATTATTTAGTCAATGAATGAACACTCTAAAGCTTGGCTTCACTTTTGAAAGGAAGAGAAAATGGCCAAAGGAACAGGTACCATTCTTAGACATCCTCTACCCAGCCCCCCCTTCCTCATTCTTTTCTGATTATTCCTCAGGAACAATCTGCAGTTGTTTTCCCCTCTTTCTTCCACTCTCTATCCTCAGAGTGGCCCATGGTTCCTTGCATCCAGCTTCCCAGTACTGTGCTCATTATACTGTTCTGCTGCTGTGTTTCCTTGCAGGCTTTACTTCCTTGTTGTCAGCACAGGATGTGATACACACTTATCTCTTAGTTTTCTTTCTACTTTTCCCATGAAGTAGAAGCTTCAGAGATCAACCTCTTGTTAAGCCCCTGTAGTAACGCAGTGGCATGCTTCTATCAGATACATAGTATTAAATACCTACTAATAAGACAAGAGCTTATTCTTCCCAGTAACTGTGTCTGGCTCAATTTCTGTTGGTTTTTCCAACTAGACAATGTTTTATTATTGTTAGGCCTTTCTCTCTCTCTCTCTCTCTCTCTCTCTCTCTCTCTCTCTCTCTCTCTCTCTC
>NW_021604576.1:17094475-17149866 GCF_004785775.1 Grammomys surdaster
CTCTCTCTCTCTCTCTCTCTCTCTCTCTCTCTCTCTCTCTCTCTCTCCCTCTCTAGAAGACTCTTTTAACAACTCTAAGCTTTCTCAAGACCTTCAGATACATGCTCTTATATAAGCAGACTCAGATGTCTTAATTTTACATTGTAAAAATCAACTCTCGCTATATATTTTATAATCAGTACTTGAAATCTCATTGCACAGCCCTGGGTGCTCAGCAACTTAGAATCTCACTGTCCCACAAATCTCCATGTTAAAACTCCTTTTCTTGCACAGGGTATCCTAGCTGTGCACTCTGTGGCAAACAGAAACAACTTAATATTCCTTCATTAAGAAAAGTCAATCATGGACCTGGAGAGATGGGTTAGTGTGTGCTGTTCTTGCAGAGGACTGGAGTTGAGTTCCTCGTATCCATGTCCTGCAACTAACAACCACCTGTTAACTACATCTCCAGGAAACATAAAGCCCTCCTCTGCCTCTGAGGATATGGTCATCATGTGTACATATCCTCACATGGACACACACACACACACATACACACACAACACAAAGTTTAAAACAAAGTGTATCTTTTTTAAAAGTGTAAATTACATTAAAGTGATGTCAGGTGGACATGAGTTATCAGTATCTACAACTCATGAACAGTTCTTTGTAGTATAATCAAGTGGTATATGATTTCAAAATTATTTCCTATTTCTAAATATATATTGTGTTATGAGGAACAGCTTACTAAGGTTCTTGATACAGCTTCTCCCCGACTGCAACATTTAACCTTTTCCCCAAGGTGGGAAAATAAGCCACAGCAGAGTCTTTCCACCCTGTGGGTCCCACATACAGGAGAAAGTCTAAGGTTCCAGAGGCTGGAGGCTTTGGCAGCAGCAGGCCCAATGACATGAGAAAGTCTTTGGTTCCAAAAGGGTTTATTTTCATGGTAGATGGTGGATGGATCTGGATGTACCCCCATGAAACTCAGGCCAGACCTGAGTTAAATAGGGAGGGAGAAAGGGAGAGGATCTGGGGAAGAATACTTAATTTCCTCTGCCCTCTGGCCTTCATTAGTATGTCACTCTACCTGTGTACTTCGGGAGGGGCTGTAATGGCCTACGTGACTGAACAATGTAGGTCTATGGAGACAAGACTGCATGTCAGGACTCTGGGTTCTGGGGACGTGGCCGAACACCTGCCATTTCTCCCTTGGAGTCTAGGGGTTCCAGGCCCATGCCCAACCATGAACCAAGATACTCTTACACAGTCTCACATCACAACATTTTATATCATTTTCCCATCTCTATAACAGAATACCCCCCCACACACACACAGGGGAGAATTCAGACAATAGGAAAACACAGGAGAGAAGTGCAACACCAACACTGCTCAGCCATTTATATCCAAATTTCTTGAGTGCTCCTTTGTCTTAACAGTATGAATGTGCAGTACATTGTACATACATGTAATGAGTGATCCTCTGAGCCTTGTGTATGACATAGGCTAATTATTTATGTATATGTGCATGACATAATGCTTAATTATTTAGCATGTGTATTTAGTAAGAAAACCAAAAACCTTAGTTCTTAGAAGACTCAAAATGGTGATGTGCGTATATAATAGCATTAATTAATTTAGTTGTGAGAAGGAGAGAGAAATGTCTGAACTCAAGGTCAATAAAATGAAGTCATAAACGAGGGAGTCTGAAAAACAACAAGAAAAATTCCCACAGCCTTACACAGTATGGTGAGAAATGTCTCTAAAATGAAATGGATTTGTATTCTAAAACCAGATTTACCTGATTCACATGTAATTTGCATCTAAGAAATCCACATATCTGTAATAAAGTAATCCCGTTCAGTGTTAAGGAAAGCCAGCCCAGGAACAGAAAGCATCACCTAGGACCATGAAGAGAAACAAAAGATCTTATGTTCCTAAGGCCAGTGTGCCAGTGTAGGGTGACCTAAGAACGGGCAGAGCTATGAATGGTGGTTAGAACTGAGTCTCCCCTGCCCTTAGAGAACTAGAGCTGCACATGGCAGGCCCTAGCCTGGTCGTGCACCGTGTGTGCATCTCCTAAACTTTGCCCTGCAACCTGCTTTCTGTTATGCACATTCTTGCTTTCCCTGACTCCAGCTCTCCTATTGCCTTCCACAAAATCAGATGAATCTGAATCCCTCTGTTTGGTATCTCTTGAGCTGGCTGTAGGGGTTCATACCTGTTATTCCAGAACTTGCCAAGATGAGACAGGAAGACAGGAGGATTGTGAACTTGAAGACAGCCTAGACTAGATAGCAAGGTGAATCCTGTCTCAGAGAAAAGAAGGGCATTAAAACCAATTGTATCGAAGCATTAAGCTACTTTATGACCTATAAACAACAAAAGTACTAAAATCAGAAAAAATGCAAAAAAAAGCGTCATCCATGTGTGCGTGTGTGTGTGTGTGTGTGAGAGAGAGAGAGAGAGAGAGAGAGAGAGAGAGAGAGAGAGTGCTCTTATTGCCATCACTTAGTTTAGGACTCTCGACCTCTAAATTAAACAAGTGCCAATTCTTACTTAGCCTCCTGTCTGTCTCTCACTGATAACATCAGTATCTTCCAATCCATCTTTCTCAGTATTGGGCAATCTTTATAGAATACAAGTAGAGAATACAAATTCTAGTCCATGAAGACAGGGTATATGACATATTAAAAACTTCAGGAAGCTGATGAATATAATTTTTTTATAATTCAGCAGTCAGAAAAATAATAATCTATCCAGGCAAGTAAATTTTTAAAATGAGTTTTACTGCTACTTATAGCAGACATAAGCAGATCAAGATGTTATAGCTAATGTATTTTCAGTTAGTATAAACTGCTATGGTGTCTTGCATTTGTATTGCTCTGACCCAATATTCACATTTTTCTCATTACACTTTTACTAATAATACTTAATCAATGTTGCAGAAAACTCAAACCAAAATAATTCCTTCTTCCAGAAAAACTAAAACTAGTAGTTTGAAAATAAGAATAAAATGTTGATTTTTATTTTAATTTTGCATTTTAATGTTAGAATATAGCAGGGGCTTGAGTGGCCATCTTTGCCCCTATATACCAAAAGCCAGACTAATAAAGAAGGCTTCAGCAAGAGAGGATACACCTTTGGATACCACTTGGGATGGACAAAAACAAATTCTTGTCTCAATCATCAAATCATCAGGGTGAACCTGAAAGTCATGGTTTCTAAACATGCCAGAGGCATTAGACAATCAATCAGTAAATCTCTTGTGTTTTAGAGATAGGAGTTCAGTTTCTAATACTTGATGATGATTACAACAAAAATCTATTCTTCACAGAATAATGAAATAAGAAAGAAAATCTGGAAAAAGAATTGGCAGTCTTCCTCTTTGGGAAAACAGTCACTGAGACTGGGAATTCAGTAGGAGTCTAGTTAGTTGTCTCATGTACACACTCTTGCCTGCTCTTACCTCTGCTCTCTCAAAACCTGAGTGTGCTTTTCCAGACTCATAGCACGGATTCCAGAGTTTCATGGGTAGTGAATTCAGCAACTCCTCGAACCAACCGCTGACGTTATAATGGACATCATACTCAAATGGGAAAAATCCAACCTCACTACTGAGAAGCTGGACTTGTCTGATCTCTGTTGGTTTTTAAACAAAAATATGAGTTGCTCAAACAAACAAGGAAAGAAAATCTCTCTGCAGAGGCCACAAAGAATGAAACTAACGTCCAATATATACCAGAGAGACTCAGGAAGACCAGGTCTTTCTTGATCTTAGATTTACACTCATTTTAGAACCTGGCTCTAGTCCTTTTCAGAATCTTTCCTGTGTTCCTTTCTCCTTACCCTGCAATCATTCAACATATTCCCATTTGTAATTGAATAGGCACGTGACACCAAGGGAACCTCTTTCTTCTCCCCCTCTCTCCACCATCCCCCTCCTTTCCACTTCTTTTCCCTTCCCTCTCACAGAAATAATCCATTTAGTTTAAGAGAAAACAGTCTGAAAGCCTTTGAAAGAAAAGCCAAATCAATTCAAATCATAATTAACGGAGGTCTCAACTTCTCAGCTTTTACCTTCAATTTGTGCTCTGGGTAACCTCAGCTTTAAAAGAAATTCCATGGGAAAATTTTTGTCTAGGAACTGTATGTGCATTTCAGGTCCTTAGATTTAGCTACTTACACACTAATAGAGACTAAAAAGTGACCTGATGCAGGGAGAAAAGATAAATACAAAAAGTAAGTTATCAGGACCACATTTTAAAAGCCTGGACTTAAACATAGGTAGCCAGAGAGATATTCTAAAACCCTAATCCAGTCCATGGCTTCCCAACTTCTAAGCCTCTGTAGCCCTCCATGTTCTTTAACATGTGATGCAGCTTACAGATGGTTCGTGGCTGTGACCTCTCCATTGTTGCTCTGTGTGGTTCTGTATGTGTACCTTCGTGGCACACTATTCCAAATGTCCCAGCTCTAGAAGAAGCTAGAAGAAGACCCCATCTGGGGTCTGAGGTACTGAGCAAAGCTGTCCTTACAAACATAAATTTATACAAAATGTGCATGTTTGAGTAGACAAACTTGTACATCTTATCCAAATATCTAGAATTGACAGTTCTTGGTGAGTTTCAAAAGCTATCCAACTTATTTCTGTATTCTTACTGTTCGTAAGAACACCTAGCATCAATTAGGTGTTTAGTAAGTACCACAAAGCACATGAAGTTCGGTCTGTTCTGTGTCTTCACAACATTCCAAGAGGTAGGGTCATGGCTGATCTGCTTGCCATGTCCCGGCATACTCCTCAACCGTAATTAACAATCCTCTGCTTGGAAGTTTCCTGAACTAATAACCCAGGACTACTGTATTCTGCAAGGATATATGTGTATTGTATGTTATGGTTTTTTTTGTCTGCTTTAATGTCTTTCATATAAGATGGAAAACCCCTGAGGTATCATCAATGTCTGGCTCCCGTTACTAGCTATAGCTACTTGGTGTGAGATTAGAAAGATCTGAAAGACAGCATTAAGTGAAGAAATGGTTGAGTGAATGAGTCTTGAAATAAAGACAGGCTGCCATCATTGGAAGCCTCTTCTGATCTGCACTAAACACATATCACAATAAGCAAACAAAAATAAGAAGTGTGCCTCTGCTGAAATCTTATAGTGACCTCTCCAGAAAAATTGAGAGTGATGAAGTTATGGCCATAGTGCTTCTGATGCAAAACGTCACTTTCTAAAATTTTGTTTGCGCTAAGACCAACTCAGTGCTGGGATTTCTCACACCTTCATGACCCGCACTCAAATAGTCATGCACCAGGAGAATATTTCCTTCCCCAAGCTTTCCCTGATGCTGCAGTCTGCTACTCAGAACCCCATGTCTAGTGCCAGAACTTGTGTCCTGCTGTCAGCTGCCACAAAGGGGTTTCCAACTCTGTCCCCAGCACAATTAAGCATTGAAGCATTTTGCAAAATTTAGCATCAGTGAATCAGTCTGCCATTCCCAATATTTTCTGCTTTAGGAACACCAAAAGGTTTAAACAGTGGATGATGTGGTGTGGGTTACAGTAGAGAGGATAACAGCCATCTCTAGTGCAGAGCACAGGACTCAGCACTAGGAAACCCTTCCAGCATTCCTGTGTCCTCTATAATCTGTGATACTTTGGGGAGTCTGGAAATTGTTTCTCTGCCAAAGAACAGAGAGAAGACTGGTGGGAGTATGTCTGCTTACCTTTCAGCAAGCACAAAAGCTCCATTCCCTCATCCAGTAAAACAGTAAGATTAGCTCTTTTATCACCAATTTTCCACTCTCCTCACCTACTTTGTAAACACGGCATGGATGACTTTGCTTCTTATCAGCCACAAATGGAATCTGCCTTTGTTGAAGCCCTGTCAATCATAAGACTTTCCTCGTGTAAACTCAGTGATATGCCCAACTGAGAAAAGACAGGTTTCCCATTGCCCTGCGTGCGCGCGCACACACACACACACTGTAAAAACAAAAAGACTTTACTTACACTATAACCTGGAGCTAATTTCCTTGGCCAGACAGAATGACATAAGAAACCAATGGAGGACAAGACGATTACCATTTGTATAAAAGGGCATTTTGCCTGTTAGGATCTAGCTAGAGTGCACCCCTGTAATCATCCTGTTTGTGTCTACCATGTCATGTAGACACTAACATCAGCTGCAGCCACAGTGGCCTCCCCTTTAGTCAACAGCTTTAAGTTTGATTAGAAGCAAAAACATGAAATCCAACAATTTGAACTGTGAATGAACCTCTTCTCTTCACTGGTACAGCTTGATTTCAGCATTCCCAAAGGGACCTTGACTTGATTTCCCTTTAGAACCCTTCTACTATTCCTTTTCAAAGCATATGACTGACAGCTCCTTTGGACACTAGGGCATTTTCAGGACCAGCACATTAGATTTAACAAAGAAAGCCCTTGATGGTCAGGGAAGGAGGAGGAGATGTGAGCATAAATCCAGAAGACAAGCCTTCTGATTAAAGAACCATCACCACACCCTGGGAAAACTCCTTCCTCAGACTTGGGCACTAACATTGTTCCTTTTCTCTTAGTTTGACCCCACACTGTTAATTCTAAGAGCATTTTCTACGCAAAATGTACCATGTACTCTCATTGCTGATCCAGGTAAATAACAAATTGGAGCATTATAAGAAGCTTTGAGAGTGTCCCTAAAGGCCATACATTTTAGAGAAAAGAAGGTAGAGTAAGGAAAGAGAAAGGGGTAATGCTATCATTATAATTTCAAATAAAGTTAAAAACTGTTATTAAACATTCTTAGCAAAATGTATTCATCTATCCCTATCTTTCCACGTAGGGAAACCACCTCTTCTTTTATGTCTCTGTTTTCTTCCCTACCCACACAAATGCCCCTATCTTCAAATTGTAAATCCCCCTCAACCCCTAAATCCCAGCTAGCATAAGGTGTATTCCAGTATTATGAACGTTCATAGCATTGTCAAGCTTCCTGTGCTGATATCTGTTTTGTCTTTTTTTTCTGATTTACTTAAACTAATCTTACATTATAATTGCTTCTTGATTTCCACCTGACTCCAAGCTTACTCAGAACATTTTTGTCACCATCTTTTTACCTTCAGTATTTAGCCTGGGGAAAAATCATGGAATGATCAAATCTTTAGAAGAATGAAGAACACCTCAAAAAGAATGCTACTTACTCCCAAGGATGCTGCCATTATTTATATTAAGCATTGAGGAGATATGCATTAGCTATGCTTTATGCTAGTGTCAGTAAGGCACTTGAGAATTTTCCGTGAGGCGGACTTAACCCTTGGGTTAATTTTAAGATCAAATGCTATTCATTACATTGTTCTTACAACCTTGTTATGATTGTGTTATTTAGTTGCCATGAGAGAAATCTTGAATGAAACTATATTTAAAAACAGATTGTGAATATGACACTTGAGTTTAAGTGATAGTGGAGAAGAGCCTATCCACCTCAGCCCAAAAATCGCTTCAGGCATCAACGCTATGTGTGGGAGATTCCTTAAGAAGACACTGGAAGAAAATGTAAGCATCTTATTGTTTTTTAAACCAATAAAAACTTGTTGGATACTAACTGTCCAAAGTCATAAAATGGATTTCTAGATATCAAGACAACTTGTAGACTTGGTGTTGAGAGAAATAGACATCTCTAGTGGGAAACAGATGAAGAAAGAGATCTCTAAATTCTGCTGTGAGGAGACAGAAGGTAGACCAGTCCTTCCCGAGTACTGCTGGAATGGTGAAGGTTCAACACGGAAAAAAAGACTTCAAACCAGAGGTCAGATTTTATATAAAACCATCCCCAAACAGATCATGGACCTAAATGCCATGTGAAAGATTATGAATTCCCAGAAGAAAACGCTTAAGAAAAACTTCATGATCATGTGCTGGGAAATAGGTATATGTGATATCAAAAATATGATCCATAAAAGATGAAAATTAATTTTAAACAATGAAAGCTGCAACTGTATAGGAAAATACTGTACTGAAACCTATTGTTTTATATGTTAATTTAAAAACTAAAATTTTAAAAGTAAAATTGATAACTTGAGTTTTGGTTCTTTCATGAGTAATAATAATGTATGAATGTCAACATGACTGACCACTGAACCTACTTAATATTAGAACATTCATTGATGTAAAGAGAGAAAAGTTTCCCTCCTTAGAGACAAAATAAATAAAAAACTTGTTTCAATTCAATACATCTCCACACTATATAAGCTTCCTAAATCAGAATTAGAAATACAATCTGTTAAGTCTTCAGAAAAAAAATGCTTATCTAAGATCATTTTCTCTAAATATCATAAAATATCCTTCCTCCTCTTATGATTCTGCTGTTCAACTTTGGCCTGAAGATCTCAGTCAGAATCATAAAAGAAAATAAGCATAAGAAAAATTATAAAAAAGGAAGCAAGTTAGCATTAGTAACAGATAAGGAAATTATCTGTATCCATCTTTGAAACCCTTGGAAATCTCATTTGATGAGCCTAGTGCCTAGATCAGCCCGAACATTCTTCACTGTCCGTGTCTGATTTGTCCAGTCAATCTTCAATGAGCACTGGACACTCTGCCCACAACATTGTGGAGATTCTGTTTATTTCTGGCCATTAGCCAGAGAAGATTGCTTTAATTCAATTGAAGGAGGTGTTCCTATGTCAGGCTCTTGGGCTTCCTGTCTTGGAGCTTATGTTCAGGCACAGCCTTCAGACCTCTTAATGGAAGAACACTGTATTCACCAGACCCCTGGTAGAATTCTCCTATAAAACCACATCAGCACATTATATTCTTCATGGAAGTAGTAACATACTAATTCTAATTCAGCAATAATAGAGATATTTTAAAAGTTTTCTTTTCATCTTATGTTGTTTTTTAATATAGGTTTTATATTTTTCCAGGAGTTTCCCCATATAATATCTTAAATTTTACAAAAATAAAAACAAATTTTATTTAACACCATAATGTAGCTTATCTCTGCTGTCTTCTCCCCCTGGTTTATACCGTGTCTTCTTTCAAAGTTGTAATGTATCCTACTAGAGGCTGTGTCTCACTGAAAGCAGTATCTCTCTGGAGCCTGTGGACTTCTGAAGGATGTGTCTCACTGAAGACTGTGTCTCACTGGAGAGCATGTCTCTCCAGATGCTGTGTCCCTCTAAAGGATGTGTACAGTGTAGAATGTGTCTCTCCAGAGGCTGTGTCCCTCTGAAGGATGTTTCTCACTGGAAGCTGTGTCTAATTGGAGGATGTTCTCACTTGAGTCTTTCAAAAAGACTAATTTGCCCATTTTCCTCATTTCTTGAACATCTTCTATCCATTTTTCCAATTTATTATATTATTGCATGGAAATAACTTTACTTCTAACACAGGAAATATAGCTCATTCATTTTCAATATATTTTATTAAAGAGTAGACATATATAAAACTATAAGTATTTCTTGAAGCACAAGTTATTCCCCACAAATGATAAAAATACATTGTTGTCATCAATATTCAGTTCAAAGGTTGTTGATTTTATGTCTTATTTGTTTATACCATGACCTTTTAAAAAGAGCACTTGATTACTAGTGGTCATAGTATAGACTTGCTTGGGGATATCTTTCACTTACAACGTTAACTTAATTGGTTTTTTTGTCAGCTCCCTCCACATACTGGCATTTTATTGTCCATATTTTCATAGACCTATCGATTGCCATGTGTCGTGACCTTAGGAATGTGTCCCAAGTCAATTCAGCAAACTCTGCTGCCTTGGCTGGAAATGGAGATTCATCTCTACCATTCCGGCTTTGTCCCCTAGGACACCATCATCCTCTGCCTATGTTCACATAGCTGCATAGTTTGGGCTTTTCTCAAGTTTTCTAGTTTTGACAGATTTCCCTAACTTCCCTCTGAGCTAAGCAATACATTTCGATGACATTTGGGTAAGTGCAAGCCTCTATAGGACTCTTTCTCTGTCAGGTCAGGAGCAGTTGTAAAGCTAAGACTACTTTGAGATTGTCATGTCACTAATATCTTTAATTTTTGTTGATATTCCTTGAGCAGTTAGAAGTTTTTTGTCTTTTGAGAATTTAGTGTCTAATTAATATCTGTTAATTAGACTGCTTATTTTGAAATCAAGGTCTCCTATGTTGCTTCCCATCAAGCTGACTAGTTATGGAATGAAATGACTTCTATATATTCTGTACATTACTCCTTCAGTCTCTTCTCTTCTGTGCTTTACTAATGGTGGTGCCATGATGTTTGATACACAGACATTAACTGCTGGTTTATAAAATACATTCACATGTAATGATTTTGCCCTAAATTTAATGCTATCTACTATTAATATGAAAAAAACTTAAAAAGAAAAAATCTTGTTGACTATTTTTTGTTTTAGAATTTTTGTATGGAAGATCTGGCAGTGGTGGTGGTGATGGTGGTTAGGTGTGTGTGTGTGTGTGTGTGCGTGTGTGTGTGTGTGTGTGTGTGAGAGATGTATCTGAATCTGGTGACTATATATTCTGATGTAATGAAAAGAAATTATTTCTAGTACAGATTTCCTTCTAATTATCTTTCGTAACTTTGTCACTTCCATTGTAACTGATTATAAGCTCCCAGATGTTAGACTAGAAAAATAATATATCTTGCATCCACCACTCAGCTCTTTCAAATGGGAATACAGAGCAGCCACCTTTGAAGCTGTGTCGCTGACATACTACTTTCAAATGATATTTTATCTTCCCTGTTAAATTTAATTGAGACAAGCCAAATTCAATCTCTGGTAAATTCATGATCATCAATGAAATAGTCCAGTACCTTCTGTCTTTATTTCGCTGTAAATCATGGTGGGAAAGCTGAGACCACTACTCTGACCCACAGGAAATAAGATCACATTGAGTCCAAGAGGTCCAGCCTTGCAATGTATCCATGACATAATTAGCAAGTTAATTCTGTGTTACTGATTAATTAAAATAAATATATTTAGAGACCTTTGTTCTTTCCAGTTATAGCCTTAAGCTCTGTTTAGGCATGTTTCATTTGCCCTGCCTGAGAATCTTCTTTAGAACGTCACTTTGCCTTTGGATTCCTCTAATTTATTTTTATGCCTGGAATTTCTTTTATAATGGTCTGATCATTCATTGTCACCATTTTAGGTTCCTTATGTTCTTCGCGTCACAACTGCACTTTACAATGCTGCCTGGAGAACAGCATATGACAAACTGTGGCTTCTGGGATACTTCCTAGACCATTTACTACCAAATTTGTTTAGGGTTTTTTTTTTCTCCAGTTCTATAGTCCATAACTGTTGTTTTCTTTTGCCCAATAAGTCAGATGGAGCTCATAAAATTTATAGAGCAAGAAGTATATTTAAAGTTACTGACCCATGTAGAGCTATATTATGTTCTCACTATTCCTTTGCTGAGATATCTGTGACCAAGATGCTGGGATAGATACTAGTAGTGTAAACTGCAGCCTGGTCACTCAGAGTTGGACATATTGAAGGATTACTGCCATCTTGACAAACCATTAAGTTGATTAGAATTGTAGGTTTATATACCTATAAAAATTTCTACTCATTAAAATAAGGCACAGTAAGAACCAAAAGTAAGCCTGACACATTCCCAGTCAATATTTTAACATGAAAAAAATATGGATATTTTCTTTTAAATTGGAAGTATTTTCTAGATAATATTCTTCCAATATTTAAACAGATCTGTATGTTAGCAACTCAAAAAGTCCTATGTGATCACAGAATACCCAGAAATATTAGACACGTGTGCACCCTTGGATGTCAAACGGTCCAGTCTTTCAGACTGTAAGCTTCATGATTAATAATAAAGAAATATTTGTGATTGTACTTAAATAAAAACCATAACAAAAATATTTAAAAGATAATTAATGATGAGTTTATAAGAAACTCATTATTAAGACCTTATTGCTGAAGATGCCACACAAAGTCACACACAGGTTGTGGGAGGATTCCGTTGGATCTGACCTAGCAGCCTTCTCCCTGAGGACTAGCTTGCACAGTACCAGAAGGTACTCTGCAAACTGCCAAGAGGAAAGAGGAATGAATGAATGGTCTTAACAAATTGTAAAGCCTATGCACTACAATGACCAGCAGGGCAAGATATCTCCAATGATGTAGCAGTGACATGTTTATCTGTGAGTCACCAACAGGTATCTAATTGGACTTAAGGCTTGCACAGTAGGAAGAAATTCATGCCTGGTAATTATAAAAGTAGGTATTTTATGTAATGATTTCTTAAGTCATTATAATTTCTCACTGCATTCTAAATATTTATCCTTGTACGCATGGACAAGGATAGCACTTACCTGATTTTTAAAAAGCCTCATTTTGCAGCAGATGGGGACTGTTACAAAAATATATAATAATAGGTCAAGACTCAGAAAACCACTGACGATAAGGTATGCAACCACGATCGATGCAACTCCTACCTAAGATGCAGGGGACACTAAAAAAAAGGGAAAGAAAGAAAACAAAACAAACAAACAAAAAGCAACAAAAGAAAAACAGAGAGACAGGGTGCCTGCTTCTATTTAGTGTCTTCAAGACATGGCAGAGTACCTACACCTATAAAATCCCAACCATATGTCTAGCCTGAATGATCCTGTATAATGATAATACCAGTTGGCATGCCAGTGTGGATGGGAGAAATCTCCTAAGGACCTACCCCTACAGCTACAGGCATGACAGCTACTGAGAAAGCATAACTGAATTTTCCCCAAGGACAAGACCTCCTGACAGGTTACACAATTCCAAGTAGTCAATCCTAAACACATATGCATATGGGCATCACTGTATATACATATGTGTGTATTCATTCAGTTATATGTATAGACACATATATGAAACTAGATATATACATATATGTAGATAGATATGTAGATAGATAGATAGATAGATAGATAGATAGATAGATATGAATTAAAGGAGAGTTCATAAATTTGAAAGGGGAGAATTGGAAGGAAGAGAGAAAGAAGTAGAAATGATGAGAATATGATAGTCATGCAGTAAATTCTTTAAAGAATAAAATAATTAAATTTAAAAGGGTTGATTTAACATTATAAAACATATGTTAGGTATTTTTACATCTAGTTCTCTGTTATGTGCTGCATGCCAATTTAATTTTCTTAGCACACAAGAAACATAAAGTTGATTGTAAGATTAAGAAAATAAGCCATCACCTCAAAAACTGAATCAAAGAACTAATGCCCTGACTTATTTTATACTTTGCCCACAGAAATGCTCAGTACATTTAGAAGGGTGTACCGCACATGTTCTCTGAAGCTAATCAGGATTCCTGGTTTAAGACAGAATTCTAGTAGATACCAGGCTATAAACATGAAGTCAAAACAATTACACAATAGAAGGGATTAAATTTTGTAAGGACTTCTGAATCTCTTGCCATTCTTTCAGAGAACAGAAAAGTCTCCATGCTGTTGTCTCCTGTGCACTGTCACTGCCATGTTTCAGGTCAAGGCTGAAGCCGCCTAGTGAATTACAGAAGTTGCACAGTGCAGTCCATATCTACAGTGTAGATCTACAAACATACAATGGTGAGTAGTCACAGTCATATAGGAAGAAACTGCCATTGCTACTTATGCTGTGAGCTTACCGCATGGTTCTCGGTACTTCGCAGACAGTCGCCCACCTCTGCCTCCAGTGTTCCTCTCAGAACCACTTGAAACTATTTTTTCAAAAAAGGTAGAGACCAGAGAAATGTCTACTCTCTTTGAGGTTTAGGCAGCATTGTGAAGTAGGGGCCTTCCTCCTTAGACATCTATGACCTGGCCTGTCTCTATCTTAGTACTTTCTTGTTTATAATTTTCACAACTAAATGTTTCATTGTGGAATTACAGATACCAGAGGGTACATTTTTATTATTTGATCTAATCAGAGAATTGTCTAAATCTCCATATTTAACTACATATGATCATCAATGCTGTTAGTGCATTCAAGTTGGTAAATGAGCATGAAAAAGGAATGTTTAATAATACAGAAAAAAAAGGTTCTCTTCAATTCTGAATGAAGAAAAAGAGGGAAGGGAGGGGAAGCAGGAGAGGAGAGTGCTCAGGCATACTCTTGTTCTCTGGAATCAAAACTCACCGTGACCCCTTTTATGTCTAGAATGAACGGTCTCAAGAAATGCCTGTAATGGGCTTGGAGATGAGGTCAAGCACAAGGCCACGTGCACTGTTCTCAATTTCTGGCTGTGAATTGTGCGATATATTCTCCTGCACCTGTCCCACAGAGGTCAGAGGTGACAGAAGCTATATTTTGATACGGTACTTTGAAATATAAAACAAGTATGGAGAATACAAGCAAAAATACTCAGCTCGATCAGGTTTTTTTTTTTTCCTTTGAAAGCTCCATTAAGAAGTAGCAGACTATGTACTAAATGTGCTTTATGTTCTTCAAAGTTTAGTTTTTAAATACTAAATAGTAACTACATGCACTGTTCACTATCGTAATATTATGCAACATACAAATACATTCTCATCACAAGCTCATTTATCCTCCTTTCCATCTTTCCATCGTGGGGATGCTGCAGAGAAGGAAGACCGCAGGCAATGCCTGATGGATGTGCTTAGAGGAGTGGTGGAGTTTCTTAGTGCTGATCCCACTTTTGTCCTCAGATGTCAAAAAGCACATGAGTTCTGCACAGACCAAGAACAGCAACAGCCCAGCATTGCTACCTTTGAACAAGTCTCTTTGATCCCTATGTCTGAGTTAGACACATCTCTGAAATAGCAGGGTTTTGTAAAACTATGTCTACATTTTATCACGCTTTGAAGTGTTCATAGGAACAAATCATCAGAAAAGCATTTGGTTTTAGGAGGTTCTTTCAAATGGCTAACAAAATTTCATTCTAAAATATGTATAGAAATCGAATGTGCCCATTGAAACATAGAATTGTAAGTAAGAAGGGACAGACCTGTGGAAAGATCAATATGCACAACTCCTAATAGTCTCTAACACCAAAAGAGAGCAGGGTTCATAATTTGAAGAAATGCAGTAAACATGTAGGTTGCACCATGATCAGAACAAAAAGGTTTCCCTTTCCTTTGGTGGTATCTTTCTGGCTTCTTCTGGTATTTTGACTTGCTCTGATTTCACACCTTGTCTTATGTTAAAATGCTGATGTGAAAGTACACATTCTTATTGGCACCTACGCCCTGACTTAAAGAATGCATCCTGACCCCCACATCTAAGCACTATGGTGGCCAAAGGGCAGCAACAATGGCAGCAAAGGTGAGGTTCCAGTGGCCAAGAAGTTTCTCTGAGGTGGCTAGGCCTTGTGAGCTGCCCAAGTCCAGAGAGCTTGCTCCAATTTCCCTCCACACTTCATTTGCAAAGTACAACTTCAAAGATAAAATGATAAAGCATTTCCGGATAGTCAAGCCAGCAATAAGACCTCCTTCTAACTTGCTGCTCTGAGCTGCTGAACTGTTCACTGACCCCTGAAGCTAGCTTGCCCTCATCAGCAATAATCAATCAGAAAACAAAAGCATAGTAATCCCAGCAAAACTATCGACTTTTAAGTCTTTCACAACTGGGTGTTTTTAGTATATATGCATAATTAAAGGTGTAAAAGGATTTAATAAAGTTATGAAATGCTTTTGAAAGACATGAATAAAAAAAAACTATCCTAGGGTTTCTATTGCTGGGAAGAGACACCATAACCACTGCAACTCTTATAAAGAAAAACATTTAACTGGGGCTGGTTTACAGTTTGAGAGATTTAGTCCATCATCATGGCTAGAAACATGGTGCTGTGCAGGCAAACATTGTGCTTGAGAAGAAGCTGTGTGTTCTACATCTAGATTGACAGGGAGCAAAGTGACTGGGAGCCACACTGGGCATAGCTTGCACTCAGACAACCTTAAAGTCCACCCCTACAACGATGCACTTCCTCCAACAAGGCCACATCTATTCCAGCAAGGCCACGCCTCCTAAGAGTGCACACCCTATGGTCCAGGCATTCAAACACAAGAATCTATGGGAAACATTTGTATTCAAACCACCACATTCCATTCCCTGGTCCCCATAGAACTGTACCTGCATCATAATGCAGACATGCATTCAGTCCAACTTCAAAAGTCCCAGTAGTCTAAAACAGTTTCCACCCTGTTTAAAAATTCCAAAGCTCAAAGCCTCTTCTAAAATCATACAGTCTTTTAACTATAGTCCAAATGAAAAAGCAGGTCACATGCTTCCAGCATACAATGGCACAGGATGTACATTAGCATTCCAAAGGGAGCATTGTAAGGACATACTGGACCAAAGCAAGCTGGAAACCCAGCTAGGCAATCTCTAAACTCTGCATCTCCATGTCTGATGTCAAAGTGCTTTTCAGGTCTTCAACTCCTTTCAGCTTTGTTGACTGCAACACACTTATGTGGCTTGGGCTGATTCCACTCCCTGTTAGCAGCTCTCCTCAGCAGATATCCTCTGCAGCTCTGACATCTCCAACATCTTGGAATCTTTCCAAGGCAATCCAGGCTTCATTTTCACCACTTCACACGGTGACTGCTATGGACCTCCAAGAAGGGATACCCCTGCTCCACACTTGATCCCAGAGGCTTTCCATAGTCATGAAGGGAGATTCCATGACCCCTTTCTTCTATCCTTGACTGTAAAGAATGATGTGGCCAAATCTGCCAAGTTCTGTTCTTTGCTGGAGCTGGAATATCCCTCTCATTGAACTGCATCATCACCAGCTTTCAGTTTTTGATGGTTTCCTTTACTACCTGAGCTTGGATATCCTGGAACTTTCTCTATAGAACAGGCTGTGCTCAAACTCAGATATCTGCCACCCTCTCCTTCTGAGTACTGTGATAAAGTGAGCACTGCCACAGACTCTATGCTTTTTCTTATTCCTTCTCACAAGTTAGAAGCATCGGGTGACATCTTGCCGTGAGATCATCACTCCCTTTATTCCATTTAATATCTTTAATCTGTTCAACTCCTTAAACACAGGACTTAACTTCATTTCATTTCCTAGTACCCCTTCTCTCCTCAATTTGTACCTTTTGCATTTTTCTTTGCTCAGCTTGCTCCTTTTCATTGAAGACCTTCATAAGTGTGAACACTAATAGCCACATAAGAGCATCAATATTAGGCCTTTTTGAGATTTCCTCTGCCAATAGAATTAATCCAAAAACTCTTCACTTTAGCCTCAGGCAGACGTTTTGTCAAGGACATAAAACAGTCATATTCTCCACCAAAATATCACAACAACAGTCTCTAGGCCACATACTAAAATTCTGCTACACTGAAACCTCTTGAGCCCCACAATTCAGATCACACAGCACCCCTGTCTTCCACACTCCTACTGGGTGGCCCACTAACCTTCACTTAAAGCATGTCATTGATTTCCTAATTCAAAGTCACAGAGTCCACATTTCTCCAAACTAAAGCATGGTCATACCTATTACAGCAATACCTCAGTTCATCTTAGATAGGGGTCCTACTGTTGTTAAGAGACACCATGACCACAGCAACTCTTACAAAGGAAAATATTTAATTGGGGCTAGCTTCAATTTTCAGAGGTTTAAATCCATTATGAACATAGCAAGAAGTATGGCAAAGTGTAAGCAGACATGGTGCTGGAGAAGGAGCTGAGAATTCTACCTCTTAATCAAAAAATAGCAGAAATACCTATTAGCCACATTGAGGATAACATGCACATAGGAGACATCAAAACTTGCCCTGACAGTAACACACTTCCTCCAACAAGGTCACACCTCCTAATAAAGCCACTCCTTATGGGCTAAGCCTTGAAACACATGAGCCTATGGGTGTCATACCTATTCAAAACCACCACAGAAACTGAATAGATGAAGAAATGTATTGTGTTAATATATGAGCAAAGTCTCTACAAAAACATGATTTTTCGCTCCAAAAAATGCCATATATATATATATACATATATGTATATATATATATATATATTCAAAACACATTCAGACTTTGAAATGAAATTAGAAAAACTCATTGTTAAAATTCTTATATAACATAAGAATCTGAAAATAGTAGCAAAGTTGATTCAAAAAAGGAATAATATTTCTCCAAATCAAAACTTGACATTTTATCCATAGGGGGGAAAAAGGAGATAATACATCAATGGAATAAAGTCTATACAGAAACTTGGTTCTATGAAGCTGGTTGTAGATTGGTTCTCAGTTTATCTAAACCTAGTGAGTCAGAACACACAGGCTTGCTGCTGCCTCAAGTTGCATGAAATGGGTTTCTTGCTAACAGATTGGCAATAAAGGCCAGCAAGAGCTGGGGGGCTCCTTGTGAGAAGATCCTTTGAAACGTAGGAATGCTGTGGGGGTGGGGAATATCCACTGTTCACCCCCCACTTGCAACACCATTGAACTAGAAAGGCATCTACCAATGTGACTTACTGGCATAAAGCATTGAAGGGCATTCTCCTACTAAAAGTCTGGAACAGTGCCCAAGCTTCTGCACTCATCATCCTGTCAGGATGCTGTGTTCCCAGGGCACACAACATTAACCTTGAGAACTAAAAGCCACAGAGAGGTAAAGCAGAACCTATCCAAGGCTACCTTCTCTGCTCAAGGCCCAGAGATCTGTGTAGAACACTATGAGAGCCAGAGGGGATGGGTGCCTCCAAGGAAACAGTATCTTTTAGACACAGCAGGACACATGCACACATGAACTCACAGTGACAATGATAGCATGCACAAGACCTGCACCAGCTCAAGCCAGACACAAGCTGAGAAGGGAGAATAAAGTGTCACGCATATCCATGAAGCTAGTCCTAGCTGATCATTGTTGAGAGAGGACAAATGTTTTCTTCAATGGAATATAGTAACTGCATTCCAGGGAAAGCCCCATGCTTGATATTGGCCAACAAAAATTGTTTTTAAATATGTTTTGTTTTGGTTTTGGTGTTGCTTTTATTTTGTTTATTGTCATTTGATTTGAGTTTAAGGTTTTCATAAAACAGGGAAAGGACATGAAGTCTGTCAAGTGGGTTAGGAGGTGGAAAAATATAGAGGGAGTAATGGGAAAATATAATTAAAATACTTAAACATTCTCAAAGAATACATAAAAACATAAAAACAGAAAGACAATTACAACTTCAAAATTTAGAGCCAGAAGATAAAGAGAAGACACACGCTGAATATATATTTTCTGGGCATCAGAACTTCAACATGTAGATTAGAAATGAGAAAAACAAAGCACAGGAAATTCAAAGACCAGGAAACAGTAATGCATACAAAAGAAGACGTATTTCCAAAGAACTACTCCATCTTGCTCCCTGTCGAGAAATCTAAATTAAAACAGTGATGTAATGTCAATTTCATAACTAATTCTGAAAAAGTAAAATGGGGAGGGGGTTCTCAATGGTTTGTGAGAGTAGTGATTCTGAACTTGCAGCTATGAGAGTATCCCCTGCACAAAGACTTCAGACATAAACACAATGGTGTCTATAAACAAAAGGTATCCGCAGATGGTAGGATTTATAGATATCTTTACTGATGAAAGTTCTAATTTGTGAGCTAGAAGCCTTATTTCAGCTTTAATCATAGCAATAAAGATAAGTCCTACCAACATCTCCTACCTCCTATGTGTATGTTTGTGAGAGAATGGGAAAGAGAAGCAGAGAGATAGAGAGAGAAATTTGGGTTCTTTGGTTTCATCTAGGCCAGGCTAGTCTTAAACTATATAACTGAAGCTGGCCTTTAACTCTTAATTCACCTTTCCAGGACAGAGATCCCAGGGGTGTGTGTGTATGGTCTAATCTGCTGTATAGCTATGAGGAGACACCATGACCAAAGCAACTCTTATAAATGAAAGCATTTAACTGGGGCTTACTTACCTTCAAAGGTTTAGTTCATTATCATTATGATGGGCACCACAGTGATTTGCAGGCAGCCATGGTCTTGGAGAACTAACCAAGAGTTCTACATACAGATCTGCAGGTAGCAGAAAGGGAAAAACTCTGGACTTGCCTTGGGCTTTGAAACCTCAAAGCCCACCTGACAAGCTTCCTCTAACAAGGCTACATATCTCCTAATCCTTTTTAAGTAGTGCCACTTCCTGGTGGCCAAGCATTCAAATACTTTTGCCTATAGAGGTCATTCTTATTCAAACCACCATAATGTGGCATGCTCAGCTTCCCCCTACCTTCCTGGTGGTGTTCTCTCTAACCTGTTAGCTTCTGACTCAGAAGTCATGCTTGTTGCCTCATTATATTAACACATTCAACTTCTAAAAATAGAAAGTGCCTTAAAAATTAATTCCCTACTCTCTGGAATAGGTCAAGTGTCTTAGAGCTTTGACTCCTGGCTTGCAAGTGTTTTCTTCACTGTTGCTTCTTCGAGTACTCTGAGTTCTCCTGGTTCCAACCCAGCCTGCAGCCATTTTTTTTTTCTCCCTTGTTTTATAATGAAGAATCTAGCTTCTCTTAGCATCATCCTGTTTTGAATGTCACCTATCCTTTTCTTGCCTCTATAATTCTGTCGCGGATTGGAGCTCATTTCTGCCCTATGTTCTCAGTATAAACTGACTGGCAGTCTAGTGACCACGCCTTTATAAGGAACCTGTCTTTGGTCTTTGTTTTTTTATTTTTCTTTTGGTTATTTGCTCTGTTGATTATTTATCTGTGATATAGCTTAGCAAATATTTATTTTGTTAATCTTCAAGGCTTAATATGCTTCATTAATTTTATCAAGGAGATATGCTTTCATGTAAGCCAAGAAAATCTTCATCCACAATGTCCTCAAACATCCTCTCCTCCTCTCTAATTTTCTCCAGAAGTCAACTGAAGAATTCTAACAGTTCGAAAGCATGCTGCAATCCACTGGGACAGTTGCTAGCTATAAAATTTCAGTACAGTCATACATATGTAAGGACCAGAATTCTATTCCTGTAAGGATCTGAGGTCCAAATCCTCCATGCTAGAGACTGCCATCCGCTCAGCCTTTGCAGAGATCTAACAGGGTGTAAGCTCTTAGTTTATTCGCTCACAGCTCTAGCTTCATGTTTCCCTTATGGCTGGCCCCTGTGGATATTCAGTGTATATTTCCAGATGAATGGAAATCAAATGTATTTGGTGTACAACTGCATATATGTTACAGGTGGTATCTGTCCATAGATCTACTTCATTTCAAAGATCTTATACTCAATTTTTTAAAAGTGCACAAATTGCAAAATGCACAGAATTGCATGCTATGGTATATGAATTAATACTTTATGTTTGGTAGGTGAATAGAATCCATGACCATGAGAGTGATTGAAAGAATTTTCTTCTTCCCTCCCCTAACCCCTCTTAGCAAAAGATAGAGCTAAGTCTCCTCAAATCAGAGGAAAGATAATTAACTGGTGGAGAATATGAGTATATGCTCTCACTCAGGGCAAGTAAGTATCTAATGTTTTGAAGACATGGCTTCTCATTCCTGGAGGTCATCAGGAAATGGAGCATTGGAAGAATATGCCATTCAGAAGAAGAGCTATTAGTAACAGGTTTCCATTTTGCCCCTCAAATAGCCCTTAATGTTTGTTATTCTTCCCCATATTTCTATTTTATCCCTGTCTTCCATCCTTCTTTCTATTTAATCCTCAAACTCCAGTCTCTCCTCCTCTATCTCCAAAACAATATATTCTATTTCCCCTTGTTTGAGAGATCCTCTCCCTTCCCCAGTCCCTTACCAGGTGCCTAACCTCTATTATTATACAAACTATAGCATGCATTTAATCAAAGGATTATATATGTATGTGACAAATATGACACAAATGAAAGAAATCTAAATGGACTCACCTAGGAGAGACAATGTTCCCAAGTAAAACATCTAGTGCTAGAAATTGATTACATCTGGTTGAGTTGTTGGTCAAAGAGGCCCCATAGAAACCCCTAAACAGCTCTGACTATTGCCAAGGCTATCTTTACCCTGAACAAATAGATACTAATGCCATTTTGCTGACAAAACTTACATATCTCTGGGCCTGGGGGAAAACCAAATGCTACTGTTCTGCTAAAGGAACAGAACAATAAAATAATTCCTAATGATTCTCTGCTCTACCTAAATCAGTGTCCCTATCAGCTGTCATCAGAGAAGCTTCATTTTGTAGTGGATGGAAATTGACACAGACCCACAGCTGGAGAATGTGCAGAGAGTGAGAGATATTGGAACACTCAGTACTAAATGGGATGTCTCTATCAAAACCTGAAGTGGAAACTTAAGAGTTCTTTGGAAAGACAATTAGATGGTGTTTTGCTGGGGAAAACAAGTGAGGGAAAGTTTCATTGAAGTGGACACAGTTGTGAAAGGCTAAGGCAGACTCATGAAGGAATGTTTCACTGAAGCAGACACAGGAGAGAGGATGTTCTGCTAAAGCAAGCATGTGAAAGGACACATGATTAAGGATTCTTTGCTAGCAACATGCATGTATCGGCCCACCTTACATTGCTTAGTTGAGGTGCATTTGTTAGGCCTCCACAGAGAGAAATACCAACATACTTCTGGTGGTATGCTGCAGTTTCTTGCCACTTCCACAGACTCAGGCTGATTGGATGCATGTGCTAAGGAGAGACATGTGCTGAGGTAAGGCAGGTGAAGGACACATGATGTTTGGAGGGTATAAATAGAACTCCACAGAGTGACAGAGACAGAGCTTGGCTTGCTGGTACATCTAGCTGTGCAATATTTGTGGGTTTCTCATCTTCACTGATATTTACTTCCCTGAGAAAGGCACAGCTGAGAGCTTCTCCCAGTGTTTCTCTGGGTCCCTCCTACTGACTCAAACTGAGGCTGAGGCCTGGCTGTCTCCACCAGATCATGTCACCTCTGTTGCTAACCTGATTCTACCTCTTCCGAACTGTTGGTGTATCCGTGAAGTGTTTGTGAGTGGATCCAGCTGCCACTGTCTGTTAACCTGTGAACTGAACTGCTGATTTCCAGAAAACATGGATGGGAGTTGCTCCAAAGAACCTTTCTAAACAAGTCCACTTCCCCTGTATCCTTTCTTTTCCATTATCTCTAGCGGGTAGTGGACTACAAGGGAGGTTTGAGAACCATCACTAAAAATAGGATTTGAAAAAAATTAAAGTTATAAAACCCCCTCCCCACAGGGTACAGAGACCTATGTGGAAGGTGAGACAGAAAGATACTAAGAGCCAGTGGGGATGGATGATTCCAATAAAACTTTTCTTTCAGACACAACAGGAATGATACATACATAAACTCACAGATACCGTAGCAGGGAATGGGGCCTGCACAGGTTCAAGCCAAATGGGGCCCAGAGCTGAGAGGGGAAAGTGGACATGGTCTCCCATCCCTAATCAAGAAACTCTCTGCAATTAGTACCTACATATAATGTAAAAATTAATTTTTCTCCAATGGAGTCTCATTGAATATGTATTAACCACACCTCAGGGTAGGGCCCATGCCCAGGAATTAATGTCCAACATAAAATGAACTGAAGAACTGAATTTTATTTTTGTAGGCTTTTTGTGTTCTATACCTTTGTTTGAGCATTTTTCTCTTTTGCTTTCAAAGTTTGGGTTCCAATTTCGTGTGTGTGTGTGTGTGTGTGTGTGTGTGTGTGTGTGTGTTTATTTTCAAGGAAAGAAAAGGAAAGGGTGTAGAGATCTTGGAGGAGTTGGGAGAAAGGAAAAGCATGATCATAATATGCTTTATGAAATCAAAAATTTTCAATAAAGACACACCAAAATACTGTCCTGTAACCAGCACACACACACACAGTGAACTTTAAAATCAGAAGCTCTTCTGACTTCTTGTGTAGTCATCATGCAACTGTCTCCTGTCTTATTCATTACAATCTTTCCTAAGTTAAGCTTTCTTTTCAAAGATGTATTATTTACTACTTATTTGTGAGTAGCTGGACATGGTTGCTGGGAACTGAATTTGGGTTCTCTGGAAGAACAGTAACTAGAGGATTGAGCCATGTTTGAGACAGGTTTTAGCATGTATCTCAGGCTGCACTGGAACTTGAGAAGCGGTCCAGCTGACTTTGAGCTCTCTGTTCTCTTGCTTCAATCTGTCCAGTGTTTGGATTACAGATATAAGCAACATGTAGTTTTTCTCCAAATCCACACTATATAACAGCCTTTTTCAAGAATCTCATTCCTCCCAGCCCCAGGGAATCCTTTGGTTAACTGACACCTCTAGGGTTCATTTGCTTTATATTTATTATCTGGAATGTAATCACATCCAAGTTAAACAATATTGAAACAACTATGTTATGTCAGAATGCTTGTTCTCCTAGGTTCACAGATGGAGCAAACCTGGATCTGAAGAGATACTAATATTGCTGTATTAGAGACTCCTTATTTATTTTTGCCTTTCCATGTGGGTACGATATCTAAGGGGGAACACTTACACTCAGCTCAACTTTGGTTGCATGAATCATGTGACACAAATTTTACTAGCTTGAATGATAGTTCTTGTTAAAAAGCAAATAATTAACTTTTAAAATAAAATTTTATTATAAAATATAAAAGTGAAAATGATTTTTAAAATTCAGTTATATGTTTAATATTTATTAGAGAAATCACCACATTAAAATACATTTATAAATGACCTAAAATGAAAAAGGATTTAAGTATTTGCATCATTGGTAAATCTTGAAGTCTAACCAAAAACCTAAATCAGGGGTATCCAGTGTTATAGTAGGAAATAAAGAACAGTAGTAAATATAAGAGAGTCCTGAGTCCTGAGAACTAGAAATATATGTCACTTATGTACATTGTTTTGAATAAAGATTGCCCAATAGGCTCATAGATTTGAATGCTTGGTCATTAAGGAGTCGTGCTACTTGACAGAGACTAGGAAGTGTGGCCTTGTTGGAGGAAGTGTGTCATGGGGGTTGGGGAGGGGGTGTTTCAAAGCTCAAGCCAAGCCCAGTGTCTCTTTCTTTTCCTGATGCCTGTCAATCCAGATGTAGAACTCTAAGCTACTTCTCGAGCATCATGTCTGCCTACCTGCTGCCCTGCTTCCTGCCATGACAATAACGGATTAACCCTCTGAAACTGTAAACCAGCCCCAATTAATGTTTTCCTTTGTACAATTTGCTGTAGTCATGGTGTCTTTTTACAGTAATAGAATATTGACTAAGATATACACCAAATAAAACTGGGTCAATCTGGCCTCGAAGAGGATGAAGAAGCAGAGGAGGAGGAAAAGGAGGAGGAGGAGGAGGAGGAGGAGGAGGAGGAGGAGGAGGAGGAGGAGGAGTGAGGGAGCACAGAAGGGGAAGAGACATCACAACCATACTCTTTTGAGAGGCCTAGCAGCCCTGGGTCAGGAATGGACTTCATGGAACATTGATGCCATGAGGCTAAGGAACTTTATGGAAGAGCCCACAGGGGTGACCTGAGGCACTCCTAAGGGAAGGGGTTCAGAATATGGGAGGGAAATTAAGGGGAATTACTCTCCTATTACACAGCAACTTCTACCTGTTAAGGTGGCTCTTCCTGTTTGAACTAAGCCTTTATTGTCTAGAGTCAAAACCAAAGAGGGAAAGACATACAGTGGAGAAAGTAGAGAGCAGGAGGAACAGCAGTGCCATGGCCACCTCTCACCACAGGAGAATGACTGAGGCTGCCTAATCCTGGGGATTCTCATTTTAACCTTGTTTATATGCAGAGCAGACAAGGGTTCCTGACTGTCTCAGAGTAAACACCAGAGAACTGAAGCTAACTGCTGCTGCAATTGCTGCTGCAGCTGAGTTGCCGTCCTTCTTTCACAAAGAGAGAAAAGGCTCATTTAAGCTTCTATTTCTTCATTCTTCATGTCTGTTTTTTTTATTTTGTTTCAGATATTCACAGCATTCTTAACATTGCTATGTTACAGAAACACGCAGCAAATTGAAAGTCAATTATAAAGAACTGTATGTTTACCTTTTGTCATGCAAGATAAATAATTTGCAATCCCATTATTATAAAAACGATTTTCCAGCAGTCAGTTCTGCTATCAAATGATAGGCTCACTGTAGAATTTTTGTCTTAAGATAACCATGTGTGAATGGAGAAGAGATGGCTGTCAGTGTGCTGTATCTGAAGAGACAATAGTACTCCCATAGACAGCCAAGCTTAGAGGCTCGATTTCTCCCCTTGACCAATCCCATAAGAGAAGCAGGGCAGGGTCTAGCAATGGCTTTCCAAGGGTATAGGGGAGTGCAGGAAGCAGTGTTCTGTAAGTCCTGCCATGGTGCTTCATTTACTGCTGGCTCATTCACCTTCAGTCACTAGAGGCAGAACAGGGGGGTCCCGCCATTTACATTTTGCCCCCTTTATTTCTGCTTTGATATACAGGGTTTTTCTGTGTTTTTATATTTTCACCCCTCTTGTCTTTGTAGCTCCTCCAACACTCCTAAATTTTCTTCTGTGACCTATAGCATTGAGGCCCCAAAATATTTAGGAGCTCATATAAACATTTCTTTCTGAAAGTTCACCAACAAACTCTCAAAATGAATATAAGCTTTTTACTTCTTCCTACATGTACTTTTAAGTTCATCCAAAAGACAGAGAGAGAGAGAGAGAGAGAGAGAGAGAGAGAGAGAGAGAGAGAGAGGGGAAAGAAAAAAAGAAAGGAAGCAAGGAAGCAAAATCAATTCTATTTCATGTTTGGTTTTCAGCAAAGTGAGAGAATTATCTGAAGCATTTCCTTGTCCTATATAGGGAAGTATGTTTTCTATGGCATGGTTGGCTGAGACCACATAGGTAAAATAAAAGTCTTCAAACTACTTCCCTTCAGATCCAGAAATGATGAGCAATTTGACATCCTGTATCCCCCAACTGCAAAGTAGAAACCTCTCTGTCAGAAGCTATTCTTGCAATATTATACCCCTAATGTTATGAGAAGTTGTTTGAGGCAAAAGGCAGCTGTAATAATGGGATTGTGTTTCGAAAAAGAGCTGGCTGTAAGGCCACGCTGTAAATGAAAAGCGTCATAAAAGAAACGTTCCCACTCTTAAGAAACAGTGAGACGGCTGGAATAACTCATTGCAGGCTGTTTTTATAGCCCTCTAATTCTGTTTTTAAAATCAAACGCGACTCTAAAAGAATAGCTCACTCTGAGTTGGGAAGAAAGCCAAGCCTGTGCAATTTATACAGAGACTCAAATCTTACTAAATACAAACCATTCACTCAATCAATCAAATGAGCAAGTATCGAGCACCACCAACTCTAGATATTTGATTATGTGGTGAGGTACATCTCTCCCCTCCTCTAAAGAATTTTACAGCCAGGCAAAGGCAACAAGCATAGCGAGGTACATATCCTAAAAGATAAACAAGAAAGCTGGTAATGGAGGAAACAGGTAACAACCACAGCCAGGCAGGATTACATTCTAGAGGAAATAGCATTTCTGGATGTTGGAAGATAGGGTCAGAGAATATTCTTGATAGGAAACACAAAGTGAGGAGGCAACGTGGCACAGTGTAAGAGTGAATACAAAAGGCAAACCCTGTCAGGAATGTGGGAGAAAACCTGAGGACAGCCAAGAGAGTGGGTGTGACCTGGAGAGCCAGCACCACAGGGCCAGACTCAGCCAGGCCCCTGGTCAGTAAGTAGGTGGATCTTTAGCAGCTGACTGACTGCTGTAGTCAACTACTTCCCAAGAGGAAAAACTAATGAAGGCCTCACAGATCTGGTATGTATCCAGAGAGAAACAGTGAAGACACTCTGCCTTAGCTTAGTATTAGGACATTCTAACTTCAGCATCCTCTGGTGAAGAAACAGCATTCTCCACTTTGTTTTGTATATCTCTGTCATCTCTGATTTCATATCACTCTTTTTTCAAAGTCTCAGTTTCCCCTTTTTCTCACTTCCTCAAGTAAAAAATATGTTTTGTATTATATATATTTGCTTGTAATACAGTTGACCTTAGAAATGAACATACCATAAAAATACAAACAACAAAGGAGAGCACAGGAGAAGCTTGCCAGACAAGTACACGTATTAGAAGTCAAACTAGTAACATTTTCTAAATAGACCACCCTACATATTAGTCCCTGATGACCCTTATGATATAAGTCCTACAGTTTCCTCAGCTCAGAAAACTAACTCTCACAGAGCTGATTGCATCAACCTGGTCCTATAGTTAGAAGTAGACACGACTTTCTATAATAGTTTGTCTTCTCAACAAGAAATGAGATTTCTTAACATGGATGTATTTAGACAGTAGGCAAAATGTTTTTAACCAACACCAAAGCAACAGCAAGACTTCCTTCTAGAGTATATCCAAATCAGTGCTCAGGACAGCGCCCAGACACTGCCAACTCAGAAGAGTCTGTCATGCCCAACTATGGCACAGCCATGTTAGTTGTAGTGATGGTGAATGCATAATGGATTCTGGGACATCGATGGCCCATGCATCTTCAAGTGATTCATCATATACTTCCCTCCAAGTAGGTGGGCATTTTATGTTTACTAAGCTGAAAAATCTGAGGACTAATCCATTCAGTGCATGGCCCTAATACTTTCTGCTCAACTCATTTTGCACAAGTTGTAAAATAGCAAACATTGAAGCATATATTGAATTGTATGCATGGTAACCGATGGTAAGAGTAAATACAGAGGCAGTGGCTCAGTGAGTATGAACACTTGCTGCCCAATCATGAGGCCCTGAGTTTGGATCTCCATCACCAATATAAAAGTTAGCCAGGAGTAACCATGAGCACCCGTATCCTCAGCACTTAAATTGAAGGAGAGACAGCATGATTTGGGAGGCTTTCTGGCCGGCTAGCCTTGACAGAAGTAAATTCCAGGTATGGCGAAAGACCCTGTCTCAAGGGAAGATGGCAGAAAATAGTAAAGGGAGGCACTTAGCATTTTTCAATGGCATGACCTATTATACATATACTTATGTGTATACACGCATAGCACACATACACACGTGAGTAATCTTTTCAAAAGGAAGTATTAAGGCAATGACTGAAAGGTTTGCTTAGTAGTATCTATGTAAAACAATAAAAATGCAAAGCAAAGAGAATTCAAGTTGAAATTTCTTTAATTCTGTAAATATTTGCTGTGTGCATTGGGAAGAGTTAGTTGATTTTACATGTGTTTGGTTGGCTGGTTGTCTTACCTTTATAGCACATTATCTAAGTATCTATGTAAATAGGCACTTTATGGTAAAACATATGCCTTTGTTCTGGGTGTTTGGAAATGTGACTGTGCATGGAATGTTCTATATCACTAACAGACATCGCTGCTTTGAAATATAAATGTATCATCACACAGAGAAGGTCTCTAGCAGTCAGCTTAGCCATACATAATCCCCAGCTGGTACCTCTTCTCCCAAAAAGTAATGGAAAAAAATAATAAAACCAGGAAGCTTTCAAATTTCCACCTGCATTAGCATGGCAGGGCATAACAGTTTGGAAACCATTTCTGCTTAATGAACACCCACATTTGCATTTGAAGAGGACCTTGGGGGGCCATAAAGTCAGCACAGCATAGATAATTCTGAAGCCAACCCTTCTCTCTCACTAAAAGGTCCTTTAACTATAAAAACCAATTTTAATAAAAGGCATCTGTACTCAAGATCTTCCATTATACAATGCACTTCATCATAACATAAAATGTTTGGCCCAGAAACTAACTTTATGGAATTCAGAGTAGATTAATGTTATTATTAGTCATGACTCCATATAGAAAATCGTGTGTTCATACCTCATCAAACAAGGGTCAATACAAAACCATGAATTAAATTTATAGGCTATTTTTTTGTTGTTGTGGTTGCCCATTTCTCCAGTGTCTACGTGAAGAATAGGACTGAAAATGAAGGCCACCTCCATCTCTTCATCTTCACAAGCACTGATGGCAAGGGTGTTAAACAGAAAGCCACAGAAGGAACATTTGGAATTGGACATAACATAAATTACAATAATCCAAGCAGAAGGCCAAGGTGATGCAGATCACAGTGGGAAACAGACAAAATGAAGATCAGCCATCCTCATACGCAAGATCAAGGCTGCTAGCTCTGCCAACATCATGAAATTCATAAAGCACCTATCAGTCTCAGAAATTGAAGTCAATTATTCCCAGAAATTTTCCCACACATTTCAAAAATAGCCCTTCCTCACTAAACTCTTCTCTTAGCTCCTATCTAAAACTAGCTGGCTCCTTCCATCTTCTTCCTGCAACAGGGGTTCTCAAATATCCTAATATTATGACCCTTTAGTACAGTTCTCCCCAAACATAAAGCCTTTCTCATTCCTACTTCATAACTGTAATTTGCTGCCATTTTGAATTGTAATGTAAATACCTGTGTTTTCTGATAGTCCTCGATCATCCATGTGGAAGGGTCTTTTTAACCAAAAGAGCATCGAACCCTCAGGCCCAGAACCACTGTCCTGGAACTGTCTTGACTTTTTTTTATACATTTAACCATACCTAGCATGTCATGGCCTCTAGGCTTACAGACTCAAGTCTTATATTTTGTAATGCTGAAGCAGGTTAGGAAAGGCTTTATCACTAGAATCCAGTTCCATCCAATAATAGTTTTAGACTTTTAATATTTGCTCTGTGTCTCTGGGATAGCTTGTAAGCTTCAGGGTGGTGGGGATTTTCCTGTGCCCAGAACACTGTGTCCAGCAGTGTGGACATATAAACACTAACTAACTATGTATTAAATAAGTCAATGAAAAGACAAACGAAGAGAAATTAGGTCAGCAGAAATCTCTCCCTCCTTGCCCCCTCCTCTCAGTTTCTACTATGATGGGGCACATGACTCCTAAGAAACATTTACTGTTAGAGGCTAAGTAGTATATTGGCTCCCTGTGGGTGCTGTTAAAAACCACCATAGATTTAGAGTGTTCTCACAATACAAGTCTTAATCCTGTAGACAAGAGTCAGGCACAGGGTGCAATCAGCATATTGGCAGGACTCTTTCTATAGGTTCTAAGTCAGATTTGTTTCTTCCCCTTTCCACCTCCTAAAGGATGCCAGACTGGTAGTCTCCACTTGCCTTCTTCAAAGCCTGCTCCTTTTATGTCACAATACTTGATCCCTTTGTTATTATTATTTTGAGATTAGGTCACAGAGTGGCCTTGAACTAGAAGTAATCTTCCTGTATCTGCCTCTCAAGTTCTGGAATTACAGGCATGAAACACCATGACAGTCTGGACCCCTCTTCGTCATCATATCATCTCTGGCTATTTTCAGCTTTCCTATTCAGATGAAAGCCTTTATGATTATGTCGTGTCCTCTTGGATAATTGGAATATTTTCTCATCTCAAGGTCACCTAAGGCCTTGATTCCCACTTTCCAAGAGATGCACATCCTCACGTTCCTCTGGGAATTAAGATTTAATTAGTTACCTTTGTAGGGGAAATGTTGCTATTCCAGGAGTTTGGTGAAGGAAGGAAGGAAAGAGGGGCACGTGAGTGATTGAGTGTACACACTGAGCAATGAGAAGACTGTGCATATTACAGCTGGGTAAGTTATGGGTGGCTGGGTCAGTATCCTTCTGAAGCAATGCTTTGCCAAGGATCCCTGAATCCATTCTTATATTTTTGGTTGTGAGCCTAGCCTTTAACAGCTGAGCCATTTCTCCAGTCCCCTGAATCCATTCTTGATGAAAGGAGTGAGCTCATGATATTTGGTTTGACTAAAGACTACCCAGGAAATACAGTATGGCTTTGGGAAGAGAGGAGCCCATAGGCAGACATGGGTACATGAGCTAGAGGTAACATAATCTCTAGGTCAGTGTCTATCCAGGCAAAATGTGGGTGAAAAGACAGGACAAATCTATCATTGGAGAGTTAGAAATAAGGTAAAGTAATAATAATGAGGCCTATTGGTCTGGCTGCAGCTGAGCATTAAGTTTATTTACCTCAGAATGAGCCTCATGGGTATCCACCACGCTTCACCTCTCCCCTCCCTAGCTGAGAGTGGTCATCACAGATTTGACTGGACCAAATGAGTCTTCAGGAACAGTTGCCTGTGTTCTGATTTTGGCTTCTCAGTTATTTCTTAATACCCCTGCTCCAGTCTCCAGCCAACCTTAACTGAATCCTGTCACAGATGAGCCTGGGACCCTGTGACAATGCTGGGTATATGAAGCCTTGCTGCTTCTCACATCTGTCAAACGCCCTTTACTTGACTTCTCTGTAAACTCTCTGGATCTTCTGTTCATTGCTCTCTCTGATACTTTGTCTCTTGGATCCTCCTTCTTAACCTGCGCCTTTATTTTACTAACCTGAATTCACTGCTATCTACAGGTAAGTTACTCAGTTTCACATAATACACAGAGCAAACTCTCAGTGGTGTTAGACAGATGGTGACGAGACCAATTGAGTTACAAGTGTGTCCTCAGACCACTCACTCTCCAGTCCCCTTAAGGCTTGAACAGCTTGAATGTGTGTACCACATAGTTACTCTGACTGACACGGAAGGATCACAGTGCAAAGCACTACTTTACAGGATAGAGGGTAGAGAAGATCAAGACAAGAAGAAACAGTCACAAAGAAAAGCAGACCAGAACAATCATGTTGTAGAAGCCAAAGGTGAAGGAGACTTTGAGGCTGGTAGGAGCAATGTCAGCCACAGCAGAGCGACCAAGAAGAACAAGACTTAGGAAAGGCCACTGGGTCTACAGTTGTACAAGCTCATTTTTCATGTCAAGGAAACAGATTCAAAAATGGAAGTGTAGAGCTAAATGGGAATGGGGGAAAAAAAGGTCAACTTGAAGCCTGAAGAAGAAAAAAAAAGTTAAATGAAATGTAAGCAATATTTTGCTAGTAAGTCCTAAGATAAACCAGAAAACTTAAAGCCTTCTTCAATTAATAGCAACATAACCAACCGAAATCATTTACATAACTGAGGGAACTTAATAAGCCAACCATAACTGTCAACATTTGCTAAGTATCTCAAAACAAAAGGGAATGAGAGGCGAGAGCTTAAGATAAATGAAAACTAATCCAATTCACAAGCAAACGGAAATGCCATGGGCCCAGAGAACGTTTATGTGTGGGATTTTGTTTTAAGATCCCAAATTTAACAAGCTAAAATTAAGTGGCATAGCAGTCAACAGTTTGAAATGAAGAAATTTCTTTTAATGGGATATTTTCATTTTGTTTGTTTTTTTTTTCAAAAGAACAAAATAAGAAAAAAGCTCCCTAAACTTAACTTCATCTCCAGAGAAGCAAGAAATTCTTGTGCTATAAAGATAAGCTTTGTCATGGGGTGGAGGGACTGGAATTGTTCCTCCTGCTAGGCTTCCCAGCCATGCACTGGCCTTGTAGTCCAGTTGGGGTTTCTTGCTTGCAAGTGGAGGTTTACTGCTGAAGCTCATGCAGGCATCTGGTGAGCCATGAGTCGGTCCTGGCGCCTTCCTGTGTTTTCAACCCTCCCCACCCCTCATCCCCCACACACACCTCAGGGCACAGGGGCTTTAAACCAAAGGACACATTTATTCAAATTTATTAATATTAGCACCCAGTTACCTGGCACTAAAAAGAGACTGAAGGATAAAGCAGAATTGAATGAGCTCTTCTAGTTCACACTGTACTCAGATCAAATACTAGCTCTAATAATTCCTGCCTGGCCTTAATCAGTTGCTTACTATGGTGGTCTGAATGAGAATGTGTAGGACCATGAAAGGATAGCTTGGTTTCTGTTGGAGCACTGGCTAGAGATGGCCAGAGACCCTACAAGGGACGGCATACATTTCGTCAAGCTCCCAGACTCCAGGCTCCTGACACCATCTAAGACCTCTATTGATCAGCGCTTTTCAGTCATGTAGGGCAACGCCCCTACCAGCCCCTCCACAGGTAGAGGGCATGACTAAAGGCCTTGAGAGATTTCCATATTAATGAGATACCTGAAGGCCAGAGGGCATAGGCAATAAGTATTCCTTCCCAGACTCTCCCCCTTACAACAGTATTTAACCAAAGGCCTGCCCTAGAGGTACGGGTACAGCCAGATTCATCCACTTTCTGCCATGACAATAAACCTTTTAAAACCATGGACTTTCTCGTGTCTTTGGGGCCCGTGGAGAAGGCCTTTGACTAATGAGCCGCTGCCACTGCCTAATCTTCTGCCTGCCTCGGAGGACTGCCAATCCAAGCAAGCTAGCCAAGCCAACCTTGATCCAGCCAAGTGCATCCCAGTAACCAAGAGTCTCTACCCGTGAGGTGCTGCCAGGGCTTCTCCTCCTCGTTCCTCTTGGCTTCGGGCTGATACAGCCTGTATGCCTCGTGTATCAGTTGGTCCACAGCTCCCAGCAACGTCTAGGGGCCCAAGAACAAAGACCACTGTCCTCCGAGTCAGCCTCTTCAGCCCGGAGACCCCCACTCAGGAGCCCTGCCCCCACGGAACTTCAGACTGACATCTCTCCACGCCCAGCACATGGAGTAAACTCAGACAAATTCCCCTTGCTTCTGCTCCCCGGAGCCAAGGGATCCACAACTCTGCCCAACAGAACCCATGCCCACACGCGAGCTAACAGTCCCACAAGAATGTCCCTAATAGGTTTATATGTTTGAACATTTGGCCTCCAGTTAGTGGAACTATTTGGGAAGGATTAAGAGGTGTGCTCTTTCTGGAGCAGATGTGGCCCTAGGAATAGGTGAGTCACTAAAGGGTGGGATTTAAGGTTTTAAAAGTGCAAACCAGACCTAGCACATTCCATACTCTGTCTCCAGATCAGGATGGAAAGCTCTCAGCTACTGTACCAATGTCATACCTATCTGCTTCCTGCCATGATGATCATGGACTAACCCTCTAAAAAAAGTCCCCAATTCAATGTTTTCTTTTAAGAGGTGTCTTAGCCATGGTGTCTCTTCATAGCAATAGAATAGTGACTAAGATAGTCTCTCTCTCTTTACCATAATTCAGTCCTTTCCTGTTTCAGTCCCCTCCTCTCCTCCTAATCACCTTTTAGCCTGAGCTAGCCTGTCCCTTCCCTGACTTTTCTCTGCAGTCCATATCATGTGGAATGGGGCTCTCCATTCAACTATTCACAATCTGGTGCTTTCTGATGTTTCAATGTAAAGATCTTGTGTTTTACTTCCTCAGGGAGCAATATATCTACAGAGACAAAAACATCATGACAAATAACTTATGTGTGTGGTCATAGCCATTCAACTAGAAATGCTGGAACAAAGCTTGGAGAGGAGAAAAAACAACTTCCGCTACACCTTGAGCAGCCTGGGGTCCATGGGAAAACTTTCTTTTATTATTTGGAAAGCTTGTCTGGACAGTTTCTTGCTGATAAGTTATTTCAGTAAGTCCACAGACAACATAAAACCTGAAGGGTTCCTTACACTTAAGATGCTCTCATCTGGCTTTGGGTCCCTCACCTTAATTCAGACTTACCAGGAACAAAGCTAAAACTGAAGCTAGAAGCACAGAAAGAGCATGGGGGAAGATGATAACTTTTTTTTTAAGTTTCCTTGCATGTTAAATTGATTCCAAAACTCTCGTAAGTGAAATCCTAAGAAAGTCTGAGAGTAAAGGATGTCTGAGAGGATGGTTGGATGAAGGCCAGAGCAGGGTACAGCCAAGCTGCTTGGAGCAGGCTCAGCAGCCGGATGCTCTTTGCTTAAGTTCTTCTGTTTGCAGGAAATCTGACAGACTATTCGAAAACTACCTTAAACCAATAATAAGTAGCTCGAACTGTAAAACACAGTGGAAGAGAATCTGTTTTCGATCTAGTTCCCCAAAGCTGAACCCTTTTGAATCAGATCAGTAATTTAATTAAGAACCCAATTAGCAATGAAATAACAAATTTTGGATCATACCAGCACTGTTCAGGGCACAAACATGATTGATTGTTGGATAATACTCCATAATGGCTGTTTGTTAACAGATAGACTTTTCCTAGAAAGAACATTTTATTCTAAAGTATACTCTTAGATTATCCAGGGAAGACTGTGATGGCAGGTTAAAAACATTTATAATTAAGTATATCTTACAAATAAAAATAAGATAGAAATAATCATAGAAGAGAAATCAAAACTTTGTAAAAAAAAAATCAAAGTTAAAACAGAGTCTAGAATTTAACCCTTATTTGTTACAAAGGAACAGAGTTGAGCCTCAACTGTGGCACATGTAATTATCGATGAGGTCACAACTTACCCATGGTCTCTCAGACCATGGCACGGGCTGTGACTGTTTCTTGTTTCTCTTCTCAAGCAGCTCAGCCAGTGATGGTCTGGGGCCAGGCTGCACACTAGCTTAGTCAACAGTATCTAACCCAGCTGTGTAGTCATAACTCATTAGTCTACCCAAAGTCCATCTGACAGATGAACCAATCACTCGAGTTTCCACACAGATACACCAATCAACCCAGAGTAGAAACGCAATAACGTTTCCATTGACTCTTGGAAAGTACTTAATGTACATCATTCAAAATCAGATTGTGTAGAATAGAAAGAAAATAGAAAGCTCACAACCCTTAAACCCACTCTGAATTTCACTACCCTCTGAGGTCAGAGTTTTGTCATTAGTGGTCATAAAAATGTTTAACATCTTTTTTCTTATTTCTCAGCTGTAGATGTTAAATTTTGATTCATTCATGTGGAAGGTAAGAATAACACCTCATTTATATTTTCTTCCATCTCTCTTCCTATCATTATTGTTGGCTACGCCAGTTTAATCCCTCTCCTTCTGAACATCACAGCTTCCCACAGTAACCCTCCATGCATGCTTCCATTAACACTTAATTGTATCGGACAGTCCATCACGTTACATGAAGAGATCATGATGCAGCCCTACTCTCATATTATTCCCACCTCCAGACAGTTGTCACCTCAGCCACCTCAGCCAACCTCATCCTGTGTTTGTAGTAATCACACTCGTCCCAGGAGCTGTAACTAATGTTCAGAGTGCTATCTATAGATTCACTGTAAAATGTATATACAGTACACACAGCACTTAGGATATTACGAATAACATCAAGTCACATTGCTGTACGCAAACAGAAGGATGACCTAGGGATGAGGCTAGTGTAAGCAGGAAAATTTAAGAGCTACCAGCTGGCCTGGCCTCATCTACAGAAAGTAAAAGCTTGAGAATACATGCTTCCTGATGAGAGTCAACTTTTACTTTTTATTACATTTGTTTATTCTCTATCCTGAATGTGTGAGAATTGAACAACTTGCAGGAGTTGGTGGCCTTTCCATGTGGGGACCCCAGGATCAATTTTAGGTCATCATGAGTGGCAGCAAATGTGCTCATTCACAGAGCCATTTCACTGGCCCAGTAATTACCTTTTAAAAAAATCATTTTGTTATGACTGTAGATGGTTCTATGGGTAACAACAGCACACTCTATGCAAATGTGAGGATCTGAGTCTGAACACCTACCTAGCATACAGCCATAAAAAACTGAATGTGGCCACACATTTTTTATACCCAGAACCATAAGGAATGAAGACATGGGGATCATTAGGGCTTGATGCATGCCAGCCTACTTCCAGGTTCAGTGAGTGATCCTGTCTCAAGAAACCAAGGCAAGAGTGATAGAACAGCATAGCTGATATCTTCCTCTGGCCTCTAATGTGTACTCATGGGTGCATTCTCTCATGTACACATGAACATATAACACACACACACACGTACACAGTTTATTCTACAAAGACAAAATATTTGCGTGTTTGACAGACATGGAAAACTTACTGCAGCCACTTAGCTCTAGATATTTAAAACAATATCTTGGATGAATTTGGTCTTAACAAATGAATGCTTTTAATAAAAAGAATCCAATTAAGAAAAGAAGCTCCTTCAAAGTAAGGTCATTACAGCTGCAAGTCTAAATTCGGCTGCTTTCCAGTAATAAAATTCATGAGCCTCGGTTTCCCTATCTACAAACTGCAGAAATCACATATCATAAAGGCACATGTTGAACATCGAGTTAGAAAACATTATGTGAAAATATATCTTGAATTATAAACTGAACACAAACACAGCAAGGTTGCCATCACTGAGATGCGTGGGTGCTGCTTCTGAACAAATGGAAATACCGCACAGGTGCCTGACATCAAATCAAGACCATTTAGAGACAAAGCAATCAAAATAGTATGTGCACAGATTTGTGGGACATCCCTGAGAAGCCTACTGCTAGAGATACCTTACTTAATAGAGCAATAACTTTATGCAAGACACAGACTCAGCAAGGAGCTGTGCTCCTCCCTGTGACTTGCCAAAGATAGTAGTTGCAAGACTACTAAACGGAGTGTTTCAATTACTCAAATGAAACAGATTTTGACATTTTGTGTCATAAACCCATACCTGAGTCCAAGCCAATATATGGAGTTGACTGGATTCAAGCCCCTCCAAAGAGAGTTTCTTAATGTGTAGAAGGCTGTAATGTTGAAACAACCTTTAGTGTTACTTTTGGCTGACTTGCCAAAGTTAGTAAGAACCCAAATCCGTTTAGCACATATAACACCACAATCCTATGAGATTCAATATAAAGGACAATAGAAAATAGTCAAAGCAATGTAGCCTAGAAATTCAGAAGGGTAGGTAGGAATTATCTATAGCTCAGGTTATTGTGTATCCCACTAAGAACCCTCTGCACAAAGAAAAAAGAAATATCAAGATCCCGATTCCTCTAACCCAGCCTGAAAAACAAGTTTTGACTTGAAGGCTATGTCACTGTTAAGCCCAGCTCCTTTAGTGTTTGCCTTTTCTTAAGGTTAATACACACAACCCTGGGGAAAGAAATCATTAAGCTGGTACTGGGATCTGCTGAGACCAAAAAATGCCTGAGAAACATCTGCATACCAATAAGCTGGTTGCCATCCAGCATAGGACGATGGGACTCATTAGAACAGCAAACCTGCTGAACTCTGGCCATCTCCACTCATATTAAGAGGATGTCTCTTTTACCCTTTATGGCAACTGGATTTTTCCTCAGCTGTTGATGAGAAGAATCTCTGTCTTTATTGAGTGGATATTTCCCTCAAGTGTTGCTCTCCTTAATGGCAATTTTACCCTATTATGTGTATTTCCCAGGGAGCCCAAGAATGTTAATGAATGTCAAGCCCACATCTCTCTCAGTGGCTGGATTTCCAAATGTGGCTGGAGCAGTGGCCTGCTGCAAGCACACATGCTAATCAGGCTCCATCTGCACAGGAGGCTGCTTGCAGAAACAGACAATTATTTTGCTCCGTGCAGGGCTGCTTGGGGAGGGAGAGGAGCAGCAGAGAAGTAAATTCCCATGGCTTAGGATGATTAGGGGCCCCCCAAAGAACACTTAAGTCTTTGAAATAAATACCAAAAAAAAAGAAAGTTTCTGAAAAGCATGAAAAGAAAATCTTGGTCTTTGGGTACCTTCACTACTTATTTGAAAGCCTTTTCTATCAGAGGGAGTAAGTCTCTCTGGCTGATTCACGGAGAAGGGATGAAGCCTGGGGAGGGCTCCCGTAGTGTGCTCAGCAGTAGGTGTGTAGGCTTTCCTTTCAACTACATGGAGAAGCATGGAACAGGAGGCCACAGACAATCCAGCCCAGCAGACACTGGAGACTGGGGAATATTAATATCTCACCCATGGAGTAATCGCCTTTGTTGTAGTGTTCCCGAGAAAAGGAGTCACAAATGAATTACTGATCATCATAGGAATGTTGAATTTACAAACTACCACTGGTACTCTCTGGTGGCTCCAGTTACACAGGAGGACAAATTTATGGGTCTTCAGGCACTGAGAAATTCTAACCCAAGTAAGTTTGACAGAAGTTGAGCAAAACAGCAGACGACTGTGTGAGTCCTGTTTCGGCTCAGCCTTGAAATGCTTAGGGAGGAGAAAGACATGCCACTAAGCTAGAAGGGAACACATAGCTGATCTGAAACTGCCTATGTCACCATGTATGACTTCAACAGAATGGGACAATTGCCACATCATCCCAAGCCACAGAAATTTTTAACATTCTGTCATATGTCTGAAGAAGGAGCAAAACAAGGCAAGACTGGTAGGGTGTTTGCTGGGACTTAGCACTTGGAAAGGCCTGAGCTTGTTATCAAAGGAGAGAATCACTGGAAAGAGAGGGATTTGGTCTATCTGTGGTTAGTGGGGTGTCTGGAACAGTTAACTCAAGCTGGAGTAGATAATAAGCTGACTAGGGCCTGGAGTTTCCAAGGCACCCCAGAAACAGAGCCAAGACCCCAGTCTCACCATCATCACCCCAGCATGGTTAACAAGTTACTGTTACACTGACCGTGACTGGGATCTCAGTCTGCTCTAGTCATAAGTGCATTCCCAGGGGTTTCCCAGGGCCCAACAGAGGCTCTGTCAGGTTGGAGAAGAGATCAGAGAGGGTCTCTTACAAAAATGGGCACTTGACACTGCCAGAGGCTCAACTGTGAAACCTACTTTGTCGTGAAGGCTCCTGGCCACTCAGTAAACTGATGAAACCTGCAGAGGAGTATTAACACTGCCTCAAGAAGAATGGACAAGTTAGTGACTGGAAATAGCGCTTTCTTGTAACCTGTCCCCTACTCTCAAGCCTAGAGGTGACTAGAAAAAGAAATAAGCTGAGATGGGGATTTGTCCTCAAAGAAACTGAAGCAAAAATCATTCTGTGTTTTCACATAGAAATGTATTGTTCAAATGCACAGCCTGGGGATGAGCCAAAACAGTCTCAGATATGTGGGAAGGGATACAATGGCTCGAACAAGGCTGCATACATCCTGCACAGGAGGACACTTGTATTTGAAGTTCATTCTTGAAAGAAAGTGTACAGTGTCCCTGCATGTGTTGCCTCATTTACCACCCACCCGAATTCTCAAAGACTCACTTCCTGTCTTGGGGTTGAGATTATAAGTCTTATGTCTTCACTCTAAAATTAAGTGGTCTGGGACAACCCTGTTGAGAAACAGTGATGGCACTGGAGCTGACACCACCAAGACCTACCTCAGCCGCCATCCACCAGTACATTAGCAACTCAGCAAAACCTCCAGGACTCCCGTGGACAACGTGGGCTAATGAACTCATTAAATGCGGAGCTCCTTGTGGTCCTAACTTTTTTCTGTTACTCAAAAACTAAACTACTCTATCTATTTTTATTGTTCTCATGCATGTATTTTTTATGTGTGTGGATATTTTGCCTGTATTTATGTCTCTGCGTACCATGTGTGTTCTGTGTTCCAGTGGAGGCCAGAAGAGGTTAGTGGAGCTGCAGATGGTGGCATGAGCCAACATGTGGGTACTTATAGCCCAACCCAGGTTCTCTGGAACTGCATCCAGTGCTCTTAACTGCTAAGCCAACTCTCCAGACCCAAATACTACCTTTAAAAAAGGAAAGGAAAACAAATTATATTTGACTGGTACCAAGTCCATTTTAAGTAAGCCTTCCCTACACATGGATTTGACAATCTCGGCTGATTCATGAGCACTCTATGGGACAAACGGAAGATGCTATGGGAAATTCTTACAATGGCAGCATTGCTAGATCCAGTTGTTGCCAGCTGTCATCTGGTTTGGTGAATTTGCCTAGTCATTTGTCTGGCAATACTGCTTGCCCTGTCACATACATAGTTTTCTCCCTTCCCTTTCTCTAAGAGCAAAGCTATTCTATGTGCTTTTGTTGCTTGGTAAAGGAATTGAGCCACTCTGTACTCTGTTCAACACTTCCCTCATTAAGAGCCATTAGGTATTGTTGATGGGGTTTCAGTGGAGAAAAAAATGTGTTTCTATACTTCTTTGTTCAGGATTAGGGTTCTATGAAATTTCTCCACCTGTGTGTTAGTGGTCCATTGATATTTCTGTTGTTCTGGTCTTGTTTACACAGCCATTTCTTAGAAAGACTGTTTCTCAGCTGACTTTCAGGTACTCTGGCTCTTATTCTCTATTCTGTCCATTCTTCCTTCACGTTACCTGAACCATAAATGTGGGAGCTGTGATATAGATCCATCCACTGGGGCTTGGCTTTCCGTGGTCTCCTGATGGTTGCATTACATCATCCCTTTTTACTTTGTCCAATTCAGAGTAGTCAGCTTTGAAAACTGTATGTCCACACAGTACAGCCAGACTCAATATGCTGTAGTTTTATATATTTGTATATACACATACATACATACATATGTAACAACAATATTACAAAAGGCTGTCAACTTGAGAATAAGAAGCATGGCAGAATTTGAGGGGAGGTAGCTGGGAGAGACTGGAGGGGGCAGGGAGGCGGGGAAGTGATATAAATCTATTTCTATTAGAAACATTTTTCACAAAAGAAGAAAGAAGAAAGAGAAGTTAGATTCCGAATCTCTTGTAGGCCTTTGCATTTTCCGAGTTTTGATTATCCCAACACTGGGACTCTTGCATTTCTCAGTCTAAAAGAGCAGAGACAGTAGAAAGAACAATTGTCCTCTCTTTTGGATTTTAGTGAACTGAAATCTTTGTGGCATCTATGTGCTGAAATCCTAACCCCATTACCTTCCAATGTGGCTGAAATTGAAGATAACACCTTAAATAGCCCAGTAAGCAGTTCATATGAGCCCCAGTCTAATCCATCTGGGGTTTATGTATGAAGAGCAAATGTGGACACAGACAATTGCCAAGAGAAGACCTGATAAAGACACAGACAGAAGGCAGCTATCTATAAGCCAAGGAGAGAGTGCTCAGAAGAAAACAAGCCTGCCAATCTTGGTCTCAGACTTGTAGCCTGTGGAATTATGAGCAAAAGGCTTCAGCAGATGAAGCTACTCCATCTGTGGCACTCAACCGTGGCCATTCTAATGAACTGTTATAATCCTCAAAGAGAAAAGCCAAGTCTTTCCCCCACACAAGCTGTAAAGAAGACTCTCAGAAAGTGGCTTAGCTTTTCTATGTCCCTACTCTTTCATCTGCAAAATAGGATAATAATAATTAATACTCTGCCCAAAGTGTTCTTAGGAGAATTAGTGGAGATAATGACTGTAAAGAACTACCCACTTAGCACACACTCAAGGACCGTCTGCCACACTTACAGCACAGAAGAAAAACCGAGCCTTCACCTCTCTGTGACTCCTCAAGGCACCTACACTGAGCAAAGTCCCAATAAATAACTGACTAAACATTCCTAGGATTAACAGTTTTAACAAAGGAGAGATGAAGACAGAATAGTCATGAGAAAACAGTAAGCTCAGCTGGAACAATGCAAAACAGATGCTTGGACTCACTGACCATCGAGCTCTTAAAAGGAGTGCAAACAAAATCCAACCGCTACACTAGTAACTTGAGTGTCATTATTTAGCTACTGATAACTACTTAAATATAACATAAGATGAAGCACACTTGCACTCAAAAACCATATGTGTATAATTATCTATATAATTATATATAGGTATATAATATATTACAAATACATTATATATAAAATATAATTTATTACAAATATATTATATATATAATTGTCTATCAAATGCTACCATAAAAAAACAAGGGATTGAATTTTATATAGCACTAATACGTGTCATTTTCTGCCTCAGGAAAGTGTTTGTTTGTTTGTTTGTTTGTTTAATTGTTTGTTTTCTATGGACAGGTGCATGTGTGTGAGCACACACTAGGTGAGCAGATGTGAGTGTTGCCTTCTTTCTTCACAGTCTTGGCGTTGGTGGTAATGGTTGCGAGTAAAGTTAATTCTTAGAAAGAATAATCTTACCTTATACATATTAATAAGTGCTTTCTTTGAGAAGCGATGACAGCCCTTGATACATTTTGACGAAAATGAAAGGGAGGAAAAAAAACCCTGGTGCTGCTATTAAGAACACCCTGAGGTGACAGAGAGCCACATCTCTGATACATCAGCTCCTGGTCTCAAAGCACACACTTATTAAGTCACCTGTGCACCAAGAATTAGAATGAGCTCCTCCTTCAGACACACATTCTTAACAGCGGTCCCGGCAGACATCCTGAAACCAAAAGCAGCCCTTCCATGAGGGCTGGGGTGTAATTTTCTCACAGTCTCACAGTACAGTTTGTACCGACAGCATCTCTCCACAGATTACAGACAAGCAGCATGGAACCGATCGTTAAAATGCTCAGCAAGGCCAAAAGGGTGGAAAAATAACTCAGCTCCAAGCAAAACGCTCTTCTATACTAAGGGAAGGGCACAGGGTTGTGCCTTACAAATTATTGCCTCAAAGATACCAAACTATGTGAACCAGATACGCAGGGACAAATGAGTGCCAACTCCAGATACCCACGTTGATATGCCTGCCGTGAGAGGCTCACAGAGCTTTGCAAACACTGTCTCGTTAATCCCCTCCTACTCCATGACAGGAAGTCAGTGATGGCATCATTTGGCCACTGTACTTGGCAAGAAGGAAGACCATAAAGAAATCCAGCTACATACTGAAAAAGATTGCAAGAATGTAATGCCTCAACATGGACCCAAACCACCCACCGCAGTAGGCTTGTAATTTAGAAACACTAAAAGAGAGTGGGTACATATTAACCTATACGTACATTTCTTTCAGTTTGCTGTTTTTTCTGACTGTATTTGTCGAGATCCTTGAAAGTGAAAGAAAGCAGGCTTCCTCAGGGACTAGAGCTGACTGCAAGAGCTCCAGAATGAAGGAGGCAGCCTGGGGAACTGCTTTGTCAGCTGCTGGAGCTCTGGGAGTCCCAGGGCTTCTGAGTGTGGGAACTAGAGATAGGGACTCAGCACCATTTACAGTCATCACTTGGCTCAAGGGGCCTTTTAAAAAACTCATCGTGCACCTAATAACACCTGGGCTTTCTACAACAGAACAAGTCAATAACAGCAAAGTCCCCTGGTCAGGTCCTGCTTCAAGACAAGCCATTAGAATCTCTGGCTTTCACCAGCAATTGTCCTTGGCTCAGAACCATCTGCACATCACCCCTCAGCTGCTGCTCAGAGGAAAGGCCCTGAGAAGTGACTGCTACAGGGCTCTGACTTACCCTACCTCCATCCCCCAATCCCCCACCCCGTGTCATCAAAAAATCCTCAAGAGGGGTGTGTGTGTGTGTGTGTGTGTGTGTGTGTGTGTGTGTGTGTGTGTGTGATTTATTGTTGTTCTATGTGGGAGGTTTCCATAACATCACTTAACCTTTATGGTCCTGGATGAATTGGAGACATTTGGTAACTTACAAAAACTGTTTAAATCCATGAATTCTCCAAAACAACCCAACCCAAGAAGTATAAAAGCTTCAGGCTGTGTTGCAGGAAATCTGACGAGGGAATCAGACCACTTCATCTCAACTCAGTTTCCCCTCACTTCTCTGCCTAAACCAGGGATCCCAGAATAAGCTGCAGGGAATTAAGGTTTGTCTTAATAACTAGATAGCTTAAGTTTAAAAAACAAAACAGAATCCTCTTTTCAGAGATGCTTAAAAACTTCTAGTTAGACAAACATGCCCAGGGTGCACATACATGCTAAGGGCCAGTATCCAAATCCATTGACATAAGTTGCTGACTCACTGATGATATGTAATGAGAGATAAAACAGCAAAATGCAATATGACCTGAAAGCACGAACTAGCTCACATGTCTGTCCTTCTCCTGTAACACCCTATCAAGGTTTACCTGTATCAAAAAAGCACCGAAGAATAAGAAAAGACCCCACCCACCATGCAGATCAAATTCAATGTCACTGAAGAAGAGAGTTTGTTTTCCTGATGTCCTTTTTTTCTTGACAGTTTCTGAAGCCAACACAAAATACGTCAGCATCCTGGGCTTGAAGCCTTTGATGTCTTTCGGTGTCTCCCATTATTTTTCACATAGATTGATCACTCTCCAGTTGCATTATAAGTTAATAAGAGAACATTGACCTTGACAATGAGAGAGGGAGCTTTGGAAACAGTGAAAGCTGCCATGGAGAACAGTAAAAAGAGCCGAAGCAAAAGGCGGTCAGAACATCTGCATTCCCCATTCAGACAGTAACGTATCCATCAGACCTGCGCCGTAAAAAGCCTGTGTGGACTGGAATCCCCTACCTTTGGCTTCCCCTGCATCTGAAAATCTTAACCGAAGTTCTGATAAATCTTAGATTACAGGACACCATATAACATTCACAGATGTTTTAAGTGACTCTTTCACACGGCCATCGAACCACCATGACACAAGGCTTGCCCTGCTGGAGGCTCCATCTGTCATGAGACCTACTTCCTTCCCACTCGCTCCCCACTGCAAAGCTCACATTTTATTTCACTGTTGAACCGGGCCCTGTATGCCATTTAATTAAAGCCCGAGGCACCAAATAATCTATTTTAAAACTAATTCTATAACTAATTTACTTTAAGTAGGTATTGAAGAACTCAATCTTTACTCCTAGTAATTGTGACTTTTTAAGATAATGAACTGTAACACAAACTGTATGGTACTCAGAACTTATTGCTTGACCCATGTAAGCAGGGGACTGGATTTATCTGCATCCTCAACAAAAAAACTATTGTTGGTTATTCTCTCCCAAGGCAAGAAAGAAGTGAAATAAGTCTGAGCCTGCACATAGATTTCCGAGCTTTCTAGATCTAACCGAATCTAAGACTTATTACAAGACTGTGAGCAATTATTATCATTAATCATGTTCATGTTATAATAAGGAAGATGGTACAAGATGATTAATTAGATGGATTTTATGCACTTCTAGGGAATAGAAAGAATTTCAAACTATGCTACACCTTCTGAGCAAAAGCATCCTTGGAATATCCTTAAGTGAAGTAATGGTCCTTGGATCCAGTGCATTGGAATGGCACCTTTGTCTGAGAATTAATGCTCTGGGTAGTCATGGACCAGGCCAGTAGCACAATGCTCAGTACTGAAAACGCAAATGCTACTTCCGTTCTGATGAGCCTGTCTTACCCAAACCCATCATTTTTCATACAGTCCATGCAGACTAGGGACTGTTTACCCCTGTGAACTCCAGCTGATTCGAGATGTCCAGCATCTTGAGAAAGTATTTTATTGAGACCTGAAAAATTTAAAGTGCAGTGACTACTGAATGCATTTTGTTTTTCATCAAACAAAGCTGAAAAGTCCTGAGTCCAATTGTCATTCAATCCTCACCCCCTTATTGTGTTGAGAATAGTGCTCAGTGGAAGAGTGCTTACCTAGCATGTGTGAGATCCTAAGTTCAATTCATAGCACCACAAGAAAAGTAAAGAATGAGCTACCTGTATATACTGAATGAGTCATAAATATATAGAGATTTGCTCAATTTAAAAATGACAACCGATGAGTTATGATTTTTTAAAACTACCAGTGCTTTTAAGTATAATTTACATATTTTGGAGCCACTTTATTTCTTCCTGCTATCAAACGTCTCCCTGGTGCAATTTCAAAACCACCAGGAACAGAAAAAAAAAAAATCTCAGTGGAAATCTGAAGAGAAGCGTGATCTCAAGACCCAGGCCCATCCCACCTCTCCAGCAGTACCCTACAGAGAGTCAAGTACACATCAGAAAAGGCTGGCAGATTGGTACACTTGGAGGCCACTGTCCTAACCTTCACCTAAGGAACAGTATGCTGGAGATTAAGAACACAACCACTGCCCGAGTTTTCTTTCTGGTGCTGTGGTAAACAGGGTGATCAAAAGACAGCTTGAAGAAAGAGCTTATTTTAAAGCGTAGCTTAGAGTCCATCTGACTGTTCTATTGTAGTGAAAAGACACCAAAACCATTGCAACTCTTATAAAAGAGGGCATTTAATGGGGGCTTGCTTACGGTTTCAGAGATTAGTCCACTCTCACCATGATGGGACACCTGGCTGCATGCACGCAGACATAATGCTGGAGACGTAGTTGAGAGTTCTAGGCAGAGATAGAAAAGCCCTGGGATGGGCTTTGGAAACCTTCAACCTCCAAGGACACACTTCCTCCAACAAGGCCAGTCTACTCACCGTACAATCCTTTCAAACAGTTTCACTCCCTGGTGACTGACCATTCAGTCACCTTTGGGGCCATTCTTACTCCAACCACCACATCATCAAAGGAAGATAAAGGCAGGAACCTTGAGATAGAAACTAAAGTAGATACCAAAAGATGCTTACTGGCTTGCTTTTAGGTTCATGGTCAGCTACCTTATACAACTGTGGACCACATGGCCAGGGGTCACATTGGCACAGTGGGGTAGGCTAGGTCCTCCTTTATCAATCAACAGTTAAGAGTGTGCCCTACAAAGATACTACAGACCAATCCAATAGAGGCAGTTCCTCAACTGACGCTTACATTTTCCCAGGTAAAGTTAGTTTGTGTCAGGTTGGCAACTGAAGCTAACACCTCCCAAGTGCTCAGACCAAGAAAGTACCTCTGGGAATACCTTCCAGGACAGAGGAAGGCACACTATATGCTGATGGCTCTGGTTCCTTTAAAAGAAAACCTGAAGGGTCTAATTCTTTTTTCCCAGATATGCAAATGAAGTTCATAGTGGGAAGGGCTGAAGCTGATAAGAAATAGAACAGCCTCTCCCAACTAGTTGAGAAAAATATTCCAAATTACAGAAAAGGATTGGACCTGGTCAAGGGAGCAAGGGCTGCTGTTAGAGTGGGGAAGCGTGATTACATGCTGAAGAAGGAAACAGCTACATCTTTTCTGTCTAAATGGAACTACTTCAAGGTTACTCACGGGATCTCAAAAAAAAAAATCGATATTGTAATATTGCAACATTCTGCATTCCCTGCAGGGTCAACAAAACTGCTTCTGAGGCTGTAGGTACTTTCCAGGCCTGGAATGAAACCTAGGAGAAACTCAGTCTTAGTAAGTGAGAACTGTTTCATCAACAATATACTCTGCCTCTCCCGTATTTAGCTTGAATGAAGCAAGTAAGATGGTAAATGGATTTCTCAGTCCACATCACTGCGAATGCTATACCTCCCTTCTGAAACACAGCGAGGTAGGATCTGGCTTCTGGGACATCCTTTCGAAGAATGAATGTCCTTTTTTAATCCATAGATTTAAACGAAGCAACTTTGATGCCATTGTTTTGTGTAGAAACTTTTTGTGGCAACATTTGTATCGCATGACTAAAGACTAGTGCTTTCCTTACAAAGCTTCTAGAGTACAAGTTTAAAATCAGCTACTTAACCTTCATTATGAAAAAAATAAATTCTAGCCTCTGTATTTAAGTCAAAGATAGTCAGGTGGGCTCTTCCGGAATGAGTTCTGGAATATTCTTGTTAAGGACATAGTGTTCTCATGATTCCCAGGCACTCTAACTTGCCCCCAGAGCAAGCAGGACAAGCAAACCACAATTGTTTAAATAGTTGAGTTAAAAAAAGGAAAGAAAATCCACAGCCTACCTGACCAGGCCTGTCAGGAAAGAGTGGTTCATAAGCCTATTGTTTTATAAGTTTGATAATTGTGACATAAAGTATGAGACATACTCCATCTCTGGAAGGCTGTTTATTAAAGTCAAGTAGATCTTTTCCATATAGATTTTTCACTCAAAGTATTTTCTTTCAGCTTTCATGAATAGTCATTAATTTTCTTTTTATTTTTAACATATTGAAATGTATTTGGTGGTATTTTATACTAAAGAGCATGATTTATTTCACAGGTAGGGAAACGTTCCTTCATTAAATGTATTCCTGGATTTTTTTTTCTTCTAAGCAACTGCATATTTTCCCTTTACAGAAAATACATAACTTAATCTCATCACACAGAAAACCTTCCCCTTTCTCAACACACATCTTCAAGCTGACTAGTGGATGCCAGACTTTCTCAGACACATAAATCTGTGGGACTCAAATGTCTGACTTATTTGAAATGGGGTCTGTTTAGTCTACCAATTAAAATTGCCCTTGATGTTGTAAGGCAGACTTTCTACATCATGATGTACTTGAAGACTGTGAACTCATGTTTCCCCTGGTCTTGTTTAACAGTGAAAGTAGAAATATGTCATGACATGCTCATAATAAAATAAGAGTTTTCTTTTGTTAAAAAAAAAAAAAAACTTAATGAAAGCTGGGCAGTGGTGGCACACGCCTTTAATCCCAGCACTTGGGAGGCAGAGGCAGGCGGATTTCTAAATTCAAGGCCACCTGGTCTACAGAGTGAGACCCAGGAGAGCCAGGGCTACACAGAAAAACCCTGTCTCGAAAAACCAAAACAAACAAACAAACAAACAAACAAAAACACTTAATGAATTACAGACATAGGATCACCTCATCCAAAACAAGGCCTGCTCATCCTTTGCTTTGCCTATCTTGTTGAGTTAAATGCTCTGAAACACACTGAAATCAGAATTATGGTCAGAGTTTCAAAACACAGAATAATAATTGTGGAATGTTAAGTTGATTATTTTTTCTTCCACCAAGTTGCCTATTTAGAGAGCTGCTTGATTCTGTTCCCCAGTCTTAGGGGACGAATATGGTTAACACCAGAATTATTTGTCATTTGGTTTCCAAGAGTCTCAAGCCAGTTAAGAGATTATGTAAGGTCCATGAGACAGGTGAACACGCCACCTGAGTTAGAGAGAGAAAAGGTTTGGTGTTAAAACCAAACTGGTTTTTCTCTAAGGAATCATCTGGGCAAAAATGGGACAGATCAGTAAAAGGCCTCCAGAAGACGTCTGTTTGAGTGCCACAGGCCACACGACTGCATGGTAGTCATCTACAAACTGCTCCCTTCCCTAGAGACAGCATCGCCCTGTCCTAGGCTTGGAAATAAAGCCTGGTCTTTATCTTCCTTTCAAGTATGCTAAATGGCCCCACATGAGCACTGTGCCCAGCACTGCACACAGTAGATCTATCTCCCTGTGCTCTAGGCTTGGCTTGGTCTCTGGGTTATACACCCTGAGCAGAGGCCCTCCTGCTCACACCTCCCTTATCCATAAAGGAAAGGCCTACAGCCCACATGTCTCTCCCAGTCCTCTGAAAGTCCTCAACTGAGACATTGGGTATAGAGACCCCATCTACCAGTACTGTTATTTAAGACTATGTCTAAATTACTGTGTATCGGACATCCTAAAAAATATACATTTTTCTTGTACACACTTCATTCTAGGGACATGCATGGTGAAGGGGTGAGAGAGAAAACTCAGCCTCTGTAGCAGTTTCTGTGTGCTTGTGAGTACACGTGTATGTGTATGTTATTTATGTGTAGAGCATATGTACACCTTTGTGTGAGGGTGAGCAGAGTATCATCCACTATCACTCTGCTCTACTCCCTTAGAACCCAGTCTCTCACTTAACCTGGGTTAGGCTGGAGGCCCACGAGACCCAGCAATCTTCTGTCCTGTCTCTGCCTGCTTCAGCACTTTAGTCATGTCTGATTTTTACATGTGTGCTGGAGAATTGAACTCTTATCCTTGTGTTTGTGCAGGAAGCTCTGTCACCCCTTGAGACATCAGCCCAGCACCATGCACCCCTGTATTTTCTCAACACGGGTTCTCTCTACTTCTCTCCCTCCTTTCCCTGCATCTCTTCAGCGTGTCTGGTATTTTACTATCATTTCATGTGACACATTTTCCTCTATGGCCAAAATGCAAAGGCTTCATTGATAGACTATCTTTAATGAAAGCAGAAAATCTGGCTGATAGATGTTTGCACAGAAAGCAAAAAAGTAGTACCTTTGACTTTATCTCCAAAGTCCTGGTCTTCTGAGACTATAGAGCCTACTCATGAGCAAAGGTACTTAATTACTGAGATAGATGACATCCCCACAACCAAACATGCTGTGCAATCCATTTGTCTTCTGGCTAGCTGTCTCTGCGTTGAATTATTTAGTGTTCATCATTTTTGATTTTGTAAAGGTTAGATGTTAGATGCTGATAGTAATATTAGAGGGGATGAAGAAATCAATCTTTTAGTCATTCCGAAGCTGAATGAGAAACACAGTTTGTCAAAGATGGCCCAGTGAAGTGTCACATTTCCTCCAAGCCTCAGAGGGTTCAATTCAAAATTATAAGTTTACCTTAGTATTTACCCAGGGAAGCTGACTCTGAGAATTTTCTAGAATCTTGGTACATAGGGAGCAGCAAGAGCCAGACTGTCCCTGTCCATGGCCATTCATGCACTTCTTCATTTACCTGTTCATTCAGCAAACACCTATCAACAGATGCATGGGGCTGGAAGGCTGCAGAGGAAAAGATGGCTCCAGTTGTGGCTTCAAGATCAAATAGGCACATACCAGGTGCCACAAGGATACAGGGAAAGATTCCAGGCAGAAAGAAAACCATATGCAAAAGGACAAGGCACAGCAGGGAATGTTGAGAAAATTCCAAGTATACAGGATTGATGGGCCATCGAGTGCCAGGTTAGAGACCAGAGGGAGATGTGCCTGGAAATGACAGTAGGAGTCAGACAGTGAAGAGCAGTTTGTGCCACACAAAGAAATTAGCAAGATCACTACAGCCTCAGTAGGGTAAGGTTTGAGGCAGTGAGAAGCATTAAAAGGCTGTTGCTGGCAGCAACAGGAGCAATGGTTGGAATCTGACTTTCTAGAACATTCTAGTACATAAAATAACTGCTGATTCTTCACCTGAAGATCATCATCAGTTCAAGCTTAATTCTGGATCTTCCCATGTGGACTCTGACCACGTGGTGCAGGGGCTTCCTCTTATCAACATACCGCTAACCTGGGATCTATCCAAAGCAGCCCTGTGAATCAACTGACAGAGTTCTAGGATCAGCCATACAGACTTTCTACATTAACAGAATAGATTGTAAGTATCTTTCAGATCCTAACCCTGAGATCATTCCAACAATGCCTGCCCACCTTTCTCAGTGGGCAGTGGTGAGTTCTCCAACAAAGTAACCACTCACAGAGCATGAAAAGTTGCTCACTATCCTTTGTTGTGAGTTTCTAGTTCCTGGGAAAGAGCTGCTTGCCATCCTTCTTAAAACATGACACTACTGCCTCATCTATGGCTTCTGCCAAGCATCAATGTTGATACAAGTGATAGAAGAAGCTCTCTCTTCTCTTTCTTCATCTCCCTCTCCCTCCCCCTCTCCCCCCTGCCACCCCCCTGTGTGTGTGTGTGTGTGTGTGTGTGTGTGTGTGCCTCTGTGTTTAATCCATGATATAACAGGAAAATATACAGTATAAAACCTGAGCTATTCGTATTGTGGTAAAGAAGAGCTATGTGCAGATGCTAAGAAGCCAGGTTGCATGACCATCATGATCCTCAGTGGTTCAGTAGAAATGATTCTGCTACCAATGCCAATCCCTGTTGTAACTGTGTAGTAGCAAGGGATCTTACATGAGCCTTTCCAGAAAATTCTATCTGACCACCAACTAAGAGTTTATTCTCTCCATTTCATCTCCCATCAGGACAGCACCACTGAAAACCCTAAGCCATTCCTGTGCATCCCAGTGACACTTCTCCCTCCTCTCCAACTACAAAATGGAGAAGGAAGCATAGAGAGGAAGTGGGCATTGCTACCAGTGTCCCCACTTCATAGGAAACATCATTGGAAGCTAAGAATTTCTTCATCTATGGTCAGCCAAGCCGATGGTTTGCCACCAGGAACAGGCACAAGGGACTGTTCAATTAAACTCCAAGCTCTCAGGATGTTCTCCAAACAATTCAGTAGTTTAAAAGTAGAATTAAAGGAAGAACAGCATTGGGACAGTGACTCAAACAGTAGCTATGGTATAAACTGCTAGGAACCTACTCTCTGTGCAAAACAGCTACAACTTTGGACAGTTTCTTTCACCTCAGCTGAAGAAAACTGAAGGAGCAGCAGGAAGACTTAATCGAGGTGTCCACCCTAGGGATGCACTGCATAGCAAAGTCTTTCTCATTCGTGCATCAGTGTGGTGGGGAACCAGATTTTTCTGTGGGTGGAAACCATATGCTTTTGTGTATCAGCAGAAATAAAATTCCACTCCTTGGTCACAGCTTGCTCCTCCCAGCTCTCTTTGCAGAAAAGTCTGTTTTAAGAAAAGGTCCCAGGGAGATGCTGACTATAGACCTTTCCTTTCCATGATTACATCCAGGAACATGTTTGAGGGAGGGTGGCTGAAGAATATCTTAGCTCACTTTGATGGATCTGTAGAGTGGTTATTTAAATGGGCTGTTGCTCAAGGCTTGTCGGGGATGTCTATAATACATGACAGAATTCACTATCTCCCTTGAATTCCCACCCCCCTTTTCTTGGTCAGTTATGAGGATACAAGCATTTTTTTAAGTAAAATAAATCACACAGAAAAAGCTTTTATGAGACCTGTCTATAAACTGAGAGTAAGAGAGTGAGTTAGGGAAGACTGTCTGTCTGACAAGCAGTCATTACTTGGGGAACATTCATGTCACCAGACACATGCTGATAGCTGTGGAGCACTGCTCTCAATACTTTGCTTTTCCTGGAAGAAGTATGCTAATTATCTCAGTGAAAGAATTTACTTCAAATCTTTGGCTCAAAACTCAATCCTCTCTAATTTCATTTTGCTTCAGATTAATTTGACAGAGGATGAGTTCCTTAACAAGCTACCCTCACAAAGTAAGAAACTGGGTACTGCCAGGTAGCTCTTCTGTTAGACCTAAGTACTTCTGCTTCAAGGAGAGACTCCTTCCGGCTACACAGGTAGCAACAGAACTCCTCTGCCAGCGATTCTGGCTGGGACCAACACATGCTCTGAGTGTTCCTCCAGCAAAGCCTCATCCTACCAGTGCCATGCAGGAAGCTGTTGTCCTCACACGGGCCCCACAGCTGCATCTGTGTGGGAGTTCTCAGGTTGTGAGGCTTCTGAACCTTAATTTGGACCTACACATCAACAACTCTTTCAAGGCACAGATTTTCCAAATCTTGTCTCAGTAATCTTTTTCCCCTTATTGACTTTAAGATTCACAAAGTATGACTAATTTTTAGCTACAACTAAACTACGTACTGATTTAGCCAACACTACATACTGAGTTCTAGCCATTCTTGTAATTCAAGCAAAATACTTTTTCCTCAAAATAAGAAGTTGGTGGAATAGGATTTTACTTCTTGCTTCTTCCCAAAATTCCACTTTTTAAATAACCTGAAGTTTTTAGAATGCCAGTATCTTGGAACAGTGTCCAACCTGAGAACTGTCTTGATGGTTTCAGATCACTGTGAAAAGGTATTTGATAAAAACAATTTGTAGGCACAAGAATTAATTTTGGCTCACTGTTCAGAAGACAGCACAGGGAACACATGGTGACTATAACACCATCCACGACTTTGGAAGCTGGTGGATCATTACAGCTCCTTGGATCAGAAAACAGAGAGAGCTTAGGCCATAAATAAAGTGGAACTGAACTCTCTAGGTTAATCCTTCCCCCAGCAACCTTCTTACTTACTTTGCTATTACTGTGAAGAGATACCATGGTCAAGACAATTTATAGAAGAAATAGCTCACTGAGCTTACAATTGCAAAGGGTAAGTCCTTGACCATCATGGTGGGGAGTATGGCAGCAGGCGGGCAGGTATGATGCTGGAGTAGTAGATGAGAACTTACAAGTTAAGACAATAACCACAGAGCAGAGAGAGACAGAGAGAGAGAGAGAGAGAGAGAGAGAGAGAGAGAGAGAGAGAGAGA
>NW_021604576.1:17149876-17158832 GCF_004785775.1 Grammomys surdaster
AGAGAGAGAGAGAGAGAGAGAGAGAGAGAGAGAGAGAGAGAGAGAGACTGACTCTGCATGATATGGGCTTTGAAATCTTAAAGCCCTTTCCCAGTGCCAACCTCTTCTAAAAAGGCCACACATAATTATTTCCAAAGAGTTCTACCAACTGGGGAGCAAACATTCAAATATGAGCCTATGGTTTCCATTCTTATCCAAACTTCCACAAGTTTGTTTCTTGTTCCACGAGAACTTTCTAAAGGTTCTACACCCTCCTCAGAACTGCTGCACCAGCTCAGGAACAAATGTTCAAACTTTTCCATTGGCATCACAAAAGGAACTGGGCTTGTAAGAACTAGTACAGTTTTTCATGGCATGTACCATGTACACTTGCTAATGGTAGGGCTGAGAAGGCATCCATCAGTAGTAGAGCACTTGCTCAGCACACATATGAGGCCTGTTGGTTCTCCAGTACTCAAATTAAAAAGTATATAATAAATGTATATAAGTATCCTTCCTGGAGCAGGCCACCAACTCTAAAGCATGGATAAACAGAAGTCCTGCAGTTTCTTCCACTCCCCCTTGGATCTCACACTATTTACCTTGACAGTCCTGAAACAACACCATTTAATAAAGAGTAACTTTAAGTTAACAAATCTTTTGAATGAAAAATATTTTTGGAATGTTCTTAACCATTTAGGAATTCTAGGATTACTCTGAGAATCAGATGAAAGTTAAAAGATCTTTTCTGCAACTTAAATCATTCTATAGAATATTGGGACCTAGGTCCCCAATCAGAATCCTGCCTGTGCAGTTAAGAAATGCAGCCCCAGGGCCTGTGTTTCATCAGAGTTTTTTTTTTCCCAGTATGTAACTGGGAGAAGTCCAGTGACAGAGAAGATGGATGGCAGAGAGTCAGGGTGCTTGGTGAATGAGATTCAGGAACACCAAGTGCAGTAATAAGAAAGGACAGGAAAAAAATGAATGGGCCTCATACAACTTTCAGAACAAAATCATCGGCATACACAGGATGTACTTTTCAAGAAGCCCCATTGTCTGGATTCTTATCCTATTTTATAGTTAGAAAAGTTTTCTGTCTGCCACATGCATACCAGTCTTTGCTGTATCCGCATGTTTTAGTCCCTGGTACGTTCAATCTCAAACAGTCAGAACATGGCCACATGATCAACATAGCCATGGCTAGACTTGGTGTAGTAAAGTCATTGCTATTAGTGGCAATGACCTGTGCATATTATCAAGGACCAGTCTACTGAAGGAGAGTACAGTGACCTTCATTATCCTGGGGAATTGTTGACATTGGCAGGGTGGTAGATGGTGGCAGTGTGATGTTTAATTTGTTTGTTAAGGGAAGCTTCTGCCTTACAACAAACCATGCTTTTGTGATTTTTGATGACTTACTGAAAGACCTACAGCGTCTGGTGCTTCTTTTTTCATATATTTTTTCAGACTCACAGAAATTAATTAACCAGAAAGACATCTGAGAAAGCTCAGAAAGCTAGACCTTCTAGAAAGATATGCCCAAATGCTAACATCACGACATTAGCCCTGGTCTTGAAACGCAGGTCATTTCTGTTCTCATATTGTCTAAAGGTACCAGAAGCTTCTTTTTCTTTCTTTCTTTAAAGATATGGACTTTTGAAAAGAATTTTACAAGTTCAAAGAATTGTGCATTGCAACTCTGCTGCCCTGTGATATGTTCCGCCTTCCCTGGCCAGTGGCAGCTGAGGGCCTTTCAAGACAGAATGGATTTGATTTTACATGCAGAACGAGTGAACAAAAAATACAAAGTGACTGAAAGCAGCAGCTTAGAGACCTGTGCCTGAAAGCTGGGCGAAGCAGGAAATGCAGGTGCCACAAAGAAATTCGACAGAAGGGAACTCTGTCCCAAAGTCCTAACCCATGTTGGTTGGGTATATGAGCTGTAGGAATAAATCCAGCAGGGCATGAAATGAAGAGAAAACAAGCAAAACGAGGAGCAGTTTCTGTGGACTGGATAGTCCCATCTGGCTTACATCGCCACTGGGAAGCAGAGATAGTCAAAAGGAATGGATATGTTGGGAGAAAAAGCGATCAAGACACAGATGTCACAGAGGTGTCACATCTATTTAGACAGACTGTAATCTTTTTCCCTCTTAAAAAAAAAGAAAGAAAAGAAAAAACACTGATAGAGTGGATAGTTTGATATCCACTCTGAAACTATCAATTTAACAGTCACTGAAGCACGAAGTAACGAGGTGTCAGTTTTCCGGCCTTCAGGCTTGTTCAATGTTCCACCCATGAAAGAACTGGAAATTGTAGAGAGGAAGGGATGGATACAAGTTTCTAGGAGGGATACAAAAAAAAGCATCAGATTGATCTTTGCAATGAAGGAATGCCTAAGAAAGGGGATAAAAGGTCCAGAGCCTTCCTTGACATAATTAAAGGGCCCGCCAATCAAGAATACGTTTGGAGGAATGGAGCTTGTGTTTCCTCCTCGTTGAGCTAAAATTGCTTTGGTTCCTATAACTACAGCTCCTGGATTTTATTTCAGATTGACAATGATAAAATGCTCCCCAATCTGTCATTCAGACCAGAAAGCCATAGATAGTTAGGACAAATCAGGCTAAATAGCTCCTGGAAATGCAATAGTGGGCTTGGGGCTGGCTGTTTACAAGCAAGCAAGCCATGGTCATCACTTGACTAGTGGCAAATAGGGCCAAAGTTGCCATCTTCCTGTGCAGACACTGCCCAGTGACAAGCTTCTTGCATTATAATGCTCACAGCAGGATGCCCATATAGTAAAAGCAAGGAAACAAATCAAGACTTCAGATAAATCTCCTGTGCACACTGATCATAAAATGGCAGCAGAAGCCAGCATGGGGGAAGAACATTCTAGTCCATGGGAACAGCCTGTGCAGAAATGCAGAGAAGAAATTACACTGGTTACATATGTGACCATTAGCCACAGAAGCCTTTGAGTGGAGCAGAGTGAACAAGAGATTCATTCCAGGCCTCCATGATTCCATGGGAAGCAGAATCACAGACAGAGCAGAGCCAGAAGGGCACTCGCTGGTCATGAGAGGCTTTGCAAATTCTTGTCTCAACTTTGCTGTATCCTACAGGAAGTCATCACAAGGTTTTACACAGAAGAAAACAGAAGTGACATGGACTCTTAAATGTATCATTCTGACTTGCTCAATTAAAAATAGACTTTAGTGGATATGGGTAGAGCAGGAAACCCAATCAGGAAGCTAGAAAGCAGTCCAGGATAAGAAGAATGGTGGCTCAGAGTGGGGATGGCTTTAGTCCCAAGACTTGGGACAGTACTTGGGAGAATATTGCTGTGTAACACAGACAGTGCTCATTACCTGTGTTTTCACCCTGCAGACCCTCCATCCCCACTGGAGCTGTCTGCTGTGCTTCTTTGGATATCATGGGAATGTCTAGAGTCAGCCCAAAACCCCAGGTATCTGGCTCTCTGGACCTTACCGGGTGACACCACAGGGCCTCATTTTCTGTCTGTCATTGCCTCTGCTTCCCTCTGCCCTTGCATGCTAAGCCGCACAGCTTGTTTGAAGCAACTATCCCACCTTCTGACTCCATAACAGTTTTTTTTTCTCTCACTAACCAGGGTTCATGATGCTCCTGTTAGCTTTTTCTTCTTTTCCCCAGGTCTGGGCTTAGCAGCAACTGCATCTTAATCATTGTGCAGTTCTCTCCGTGGGCTTTGTTGGAGCTGGCCCTTATTTTCTGTGTCTTTGCGCAGCGATCAGTCTTAGTCAGGGGATGCTTGCCTGGACCTACTGAGCCTGCTGCAGCAGAGGGTCAGAATGCCAGCATTCATTAATTCCTTCCCTTCCTCCCCCATGCTCTCCTTTGTCTGATTTCTTTCTCCTCCCTTCTTTGAAATGGTCCTGAAATTTCTCTTTTCCTCTTTCTTTTCCCTTTGAACTTCAGGCTGTTTCTGCTTATTCATGTCTCTCACCTCAAAAATATATTTGTTAACCTTCATCCCAACCTTTCTTTGCAAGGACTAGACTTGTCTATTCATCCATGAGCAATTGGCAAGGGGGCTAGATAAGTGAATGTCTCCATCCACCGTGCTCTCTATGAATGCCTCTTATCAACATCAGGAGCCCTTCAAAAAAAAAAAAAAAGGCAGCTTACAGACTTAATGGCAGGAGCCCAGTGAATGGCTAATATCACCATTTATTCTCTGGAGGGGATTAAGGACAGCACAATAGCATTCCATCTAGAGCTCTGCAGTATGTAGTATCACCTTTCCAAAATACACTTTTAAGCTACAGAAAAAAAATAACAAGGTTTCTGAACAACCAAAATATCTAATAAACCCCAGGCTCTAAAGCTGAGAGCTTTGACTCACCTGAAGACCACCCTCAAGGATCCATCATCAGTCCCTTATGCATATTTTCCACATTGCCCTGAAGGGTGGGAAGTTTATTTCTAATTTCGTAGCTAATTAGAAGTACCATATTTGAAGTAGGGGCTTAGCGTACCTTAGGCAGGAAAACATACGGTAATAAAAAGTTATAGGACCAAGTGTGTGAACGGAGAATCAGTTGTGGATCTCACACAGTGAGCTGGACAGGGCATGGGCTTTATGGCTGCCAGAGCTCTGTCATAGCCAAGCATGGAATAGCTATGAATGGTGACATTTTGGCAACGTGAACGCGATAGGCAGAGGAGTAAAGGCTGGAACAGTGATGGCTGGAGACCAATAGGGCTTTAATCTTCAGAAAGCAAATATTCCCTGTGTTTCATAGGCCCTGAGGACATACTCCAGAATGTTCTCTCTAAGCCTCAGTCTGAGCCACTATCTTCACACCTGACTACCATTTCCAGATGTAAGAAAAATTTCTCTAGGGCCTTCCTTGTGATGTGTGCTCATTGGCCTTCTAGAGTTTGGCAACAATGCCGACCACCAATACAGAACACCATGATTCCTGTCAGTGGTCCAATTTCCTCTTCAAACTCAGCCAGTACTAACTGGGAACCCACTGCAAGCCAAGTACTGTTCCTTCCAGGAGCTGTCCCATGTAAACAGCATCTGAGCCTCCCTGTAACCTCTGGGATGACTTTGCTGTCTCCGTTTTATTGAAAGCACTAACATTCAGCAAGCAACTGCAGAGGTAAAGCTAAAAGTCAGGTCTGTTGGCATAAAACCTGTGCCTGCTGCATCGTCATACTGCACTAAAGTACAGACAGACACAATGCCACTTTGCTTCAAGAACTGCCACATACACTGTACATCACACTCTTCCAATTCAGCCTGCGTTTTATTGTTTTGTTTTGTTTTGTTTTGTTTTGTTTTGTTTGTTCAGAGCCAATGCTGTGTTTCTGGATATTTCCCAAATCTCTGTTGCTAATGAAAATGTCCCAAGTCCTAACAACCACAATATAGGTGTTCAGGGTTAAAGGTGAAGAAAAGTAACTCAGGACTTCTGAACTGGAATGACGTAGCTCTCAGCTGCACTTAGCAAAACCAGTGTTCATCCAACTCTCATTTCTTTTGAGGCTCTGATAGAACTTGAACGTGGAATATCCTCTAAAGGCCAACACTATAGGTTTGGTGCCCAGATTGGGGGGGGGGGGCACTATAGAGAGACAGAGCCTTTAAGACATACAACTTTATAGGAAGTCTATGCGCGCCTGTGGAGGGTCTGTTGGCATGCCCACCACTTCCTGACCACTACGGGATGATCCTGACCTGTCCTGTGTTACAGAACAGCATGGTACCTCAGCACAGCCCAGAGTCAAGTCATCCTAGACTGGAACCAATAAGCTTAGGAATCAAACTTCCCTCCTTTTGAAGTTGATTATGTTCAGTATTTTGTTACAGCAACAGAAAGCTAAATAACAGGGATTATTCTCAAATGCTCTCTCCATGACTTACTGTAGATGAGAAGGAAGCATAGGATGTGGCTTGTCAGCCTTTACTGATGTAATGGTGTTTCATTTGCTCACTGGAGCCTGGCTTTGTTTGTATGCTAATCAAGGCCAAACATAGTAAAGCCATGAATATTCACAGTACTACACTGTGATAAGTCCCCTTCCTACCTTCAGTCAGGGTTTTCCTAAAGCATTTGAATGAATGATGTCAGGTTTTTTAAGCTAATTGTAAGCACCAGGAGAGAGGCAGATGGAGGGAAGAAGTGGGGAGGGACCTGACTATTCAGGAATCCTAACAGAGTCCTGCGTGTGGAGCACATACCCACAGTTGAGCATTTCTCATATGCCACTCTAGAAATTCCATCCTTGGGGGTAACCCAGTTGGGCATTGTCTGCATTTCCCCCTCTGCTCTTTCATCTTCTTCCACTGCAATGAATAATGCCTTCAGCCTCCTGCAAGGTTGGCTCGACTTAAAGCTCCAGTTATTCACATGCTTGTAGAAGAGCTGCCTTCTTCACCAGCTGGCCTTAAATCAGACATTCAAAACATTTCTAAAGTTCCAGCATGCGGTGCTTATAGATTCACCTTCTTGTGAGGCATGCCAGAAATCATGGATGTTTGTTACCATATACACAAGGAACACGATGCCTTTCTTTGTAAGGAAAACTTCCTAAGGTTGGTCACAGAAGAATGAACAAAATGAGGGGTGCCATCGATACTATTTTCTATCTAGGGAAAATACCGTTCTCAGAAAAGCTCCCGAAGTCACTACAGTTAATATAGCTGAGAAGACAGCCCTCCATTGCTGCTAGTGGTGACTTTGAGGGACGCTGTGAGAGGATTGTAGAGCTAGAGAAATTTTCCAGCTAGAAAAGAAGGATGATCTCCATCCCCATCACATACTCTAGCCGGCTTTCAGGAACATGAAGCAAACGAAAAGGAGCAAGTAGTTCCTTCTTGTCCCGTCCCATTATCGCCCCCTGGAGTCCTAAGGACAAAACCTAAATGATTTCAATGCAACGCTCACTGAGTCAATTTAGCGTTGGCCCGTGTGTGCATGGCTGTGGGACCATCTACTAGAGTGTGGGTCGCCTCTCAGTGCCCGAATTCCTTAAGAACAATGACTCTCCCTTGCTAGGCTAGCAGCTGTCAACTACAGGACAGGGGCGGAACTTCATAAGCCCCACCCACCCCCATCTCTTCTGCCTTGACCTTGTGACCCCCCTTATCTCTTCCGGGATTTCAGCTGTCTTGACCTTGTGTTTATGTGTTCTGTACCAACACTGTGAGTTGATCTGTGCAACTGCACTGTCGTCGTGTCCTACATTTGTTTCGCTAAACTGGCTCAGTGAGCATCGCACTTACAACACACAGGGATAGCGTACCTAAAGGTAAGTGGAGAAATGCGGTGAACTGGGGAGGAGTTAGAAAGGAAGGATGGGCTCCAAACATATTATATGTATGTATGCATATTAAATAGGATATTTTAAATAACTTCATATAATGCGCTATTAACTACAAAATAGCAGGTTTCGGAGAGCAGAATCAATTCGGGATACTTTTTTCATTTTTGAATCCCTGTTGTTGCTCTGCGGCATACAGATAAACTGGCTGGAAGCGTGGCTGGGAAGAACCCTGACTATTTCCTGGTGTCGGCTGACTGATGTGGTGTAAATACTCACACCATGACCAACTACAAGCTATCCACCGCTTGTCATTGCCTGGGGCCTTAGGAAAAAACTGTCGAAAACTGATTTTCCTAAGCCGGTAGGAGTTAGCTACTGCAGTGTTGGTGGGTGGAGAAGAATGAGAGGTGGTGACTGAAAAGGCCTAGAAATAAGAGTTATAATTTAAGTCACAGGAGGGAGAGACACAACACTTGTCGGGAGTGCAGAAAGCCCCCGGAAAACAGTGATCCGCAACGGGAGAAAAGGAAGGAAGAGGCCCCCAATGATGAGCCATAAGCAGCCATCTACCTGACAGACCAGCACAGTAAACTGCCTGACCTACTTTATGGAGGATAAGCATTTTGCTCTCCCTTAGTCGATCCTAATATTTTCTATATAGTGGCCGGGAAAGTAAATTGTATCTGTTCAAACTTCTGAAGCTAAGACGTGAATTTTATATGAGAAATGAGGCATATGTATAGCTTCCATTTTTCAGTCCAGAGATCAAATGCTTTTTCTGTGACTTTGAGAGATGTCTCCTTTCTTTGTACTGAGTAGGCTAATAGTACAAATAAATTTATTCTGTGCTGTTTCTGATACATGGTGTGACAGCCCTATGCAGTCCATTGCTAATGGCCTTGTTCACAAGCTCAAGTCTGGTAAAATATTAAATTCAGCTATAAAATGACTACATTAAAAATTGAATTAATAATGATTAGAATTAAGTATTAACCATTCGATTTAATTTAAAAATAAATCCATAGACCTTTAAGTCTCCTTATGGAGAAAAATAAACAGAGTTAATAAGCTTGACAAATATTTAATAAATATTTAAATTTGCATGCATACCCTATATAGAGAAGATAAAAAGTTAAAATTTGATTATCCTGTGTTACAAAACAGTCTGATGCTCCTGTTTTATGGTGTCCTTGAGTTGAACTAGGAAGCCAGTGTGGAATAAGCTTGTGTTTTCAAAGAGAACGCATATAAACTAGAATCAAGACTCAGTTCACATTTTTAAGAAACCAGCGGGGCTAATCATTTACCATGGTTTAGAATGGAAAGCAAAGGATCAGGGTGCTGGTGGTTATTAAATATGTGGCATATTCCATTCCAGCACAAACGCGTGAGCACACACAGAGTGGGAGCAGCCGCAGCTGCAGCTACAGAGGCGGGAGGGAGAACCTGGCTCTGCTGCAAACCACGCAGTATTAGCCTCCATCCCCAGATCACTTCGTGCGTATCCTGCCACCTTGTGTGATGTGTATATACTACAACCGGAAACATCCTCAGTCCTTGTTCAATTAGCCCTGCATATGTGGCTTCTACACACACACACACACACACACACACACAGGAGACGGAGGGGGGAGGGAGGGAGGGGGAGGGGGAGGGGGAG
>NW_021604576.1:17158932-17168659 GCF_004785775.1 Grammomys surdaster
GGGGGAGGGGGAGGGGGAGAGAGAGAGAGAGAGAGAGAGAGAGAGAGAGAGAGAGAGAGAGACAGAGAGAGAGACCTATTTCAAGGGCTAATAAATCATTTATGAAGCAAAAGAGCAAAAGGAACTGATTTGACTAGACCGTTATCCTGGGAGCGTTAGCTAATGGTGCAGGCACAGAGGCATGGACGTGGTGTGTTTGTTCCACGGTGCTCAGAGGATGCTCACCCCCAGAGCACCTTGGCACAGAGATGAACAGGAGAATGGAGGAGCACCACACTTATCCCAGGTCTCTAAGAGCAAGTTCTATAGCCAACTGTTCTTGGCATTATCCCACATGCCTTATCCACTATTGTGCAGGCATTGAAGCCAGCTCCCTCCCTCCCAGCATTTCTGTTTTTATGCCTCTGCTTAGTAACCACAGCAGGAATTTGGAATGAGACACAGCAAATGACTTCCCTGACCCCTCTGACTCAACACAGGAGAATGCAGCTAGCAGCCAAAAGCTGGTGATGCTAGGAAGTTAGCGACTTGAAATGCTGAGCCACAGAGTTGGGTAACATTCAATCCCCCAGACCATGCACTCTGAGCAAATTTGACTGACAGCAGGCCAACTGTCTCTAGGCTTGTCAGTATGATCTGTTTGGGCAAAGGAGCTGTACTGAATATATACCAGCTCCAAAGTCCAAATCAGATGCCATTCTTAGCATTTCTAGTTCCTAAACACCATCTTAAACACTACAGGACCAGAGAAGTGTCTGCTTAAATTGCTTTACTTGGAAAAAAATGATCATTTTTAATAATAGCATTTCCCCTGTAAAAGCTGTCATTGCTCTTTCATTTCTTTATCTAAAATCTTATCACTTACCATGACCACAAGGAGATGCAGTGTAAACATTTCGGAGAAGGCTGCCTCTGAAGAGATGGCCCCAGAGGAGCTGTTACATTTGTTAGGCCTTGACTTGGATATTCATTCTACTCCTCAAATGAATCTTCAAATGATCTCAACAGCAGTGTACAGGAGATAACAAAGCTTACTGTGGTAGACATCGTGTGCGTACAGTCAACAACATAGAAAATGTCCAGTACATACGGGGCACATATCAAATCACACTCCTAACATTATAAATGGCACTTGGTCAAATCCAGTCAGAAAAAATATTAGAGAGGAGAAGACATGGTGTGATTTGAATGAGAAATTCCCTACGCCCTCCTACCCACCCACCTTTACCCCCTGCCACACATGTAATAGGCTCATGTATTTGAACACCTGGCCTTGGTTGGTGGCACTGTTTTGGGAGGTTATAGACCCTTAGACATGGAGCCTTGCTGGGGCATATGTAGTTTGAGGATGACTTTGAGGCTCATAGCCTTGGCAGGCTTCCTTTTCTGTCTCTGCTTCCTGCACATAGATGAAAGGTGGATAGCTAGCTTTCTGCCCCTGCTGCCATGCCTGCTTGTTTGTTGCCATACATTCTCCATCATGATTGACTTTTATCCCTCTAGCATTATAAGGCAAAACAAAACCTTTCTTAAGTTGCTTTTATCAGGATATGTAATCATAGCTTCTGAAAGGTAACTAATATAGGAGAGAATATGAAGACAAAACTATATAATCAAGCTTTATATTTTGCTATGTTTGAGAAAATGGTTATTTTTCTTTTAATTATATTTGCATAAATTCATTAGCAAGAGCTTAAAGGGAATATTATGGTATGTGTGCTGTCTGAATGAGGATGGCTACTGTAGGCTCATAGGTTTAAATGCTTGCTCCCAAGTTCATGGAACTGTTTGGGAAGGATTAGAGGGTGTGGCTTTTTGAAAGGAAGTGTTTTACTAGGGAGTGGTCTTTGAGATTTTAAAAGTTCACTCTCTCCCCTGCTCCATCCTTTCCTCCCTTTCCCTCCCCTTCCCTCCCACATCCCTCCCTCCCTTCTACTTTCTAATAGGGATGTATTCTCTCAGCTACATTCTCTCAAGTGCCACGCTTCCTGCCATGATAGTCACACATTCACCCTCTGAAGCTCTAAGGACCAAATAAGCTCTTTCTTTCATAAGTTACCTTGGTTATCGTGTCTCTTCATAACAATAAAAAATAATTAAGACAGAAGTTGGAACCAGACAGTAGATTATTACTGTGATAGACCTGACCATGATTATTTTTCAAACTTTGGACTAGAAAAGCAGTTAAATGCTGCAAATAGGACTTAATGGGCTGTCGTAGTAGAAGCTTGGAAGACAGTAATACTGAGAGCTATGTGGGCTACAGAGGCCCAGCTGAATTACCTCAGAGGGGAATAATATTAGCAATAATATTTGGCTACAGACAACTCTTGTAGTATTTTGGCAATAAATATGTCTGCTTTTTGCCCTTGTCCTAAGAATTTGCCTGAGGCTAAAATGAAGAATTTTGAGCTAATTCCTTTGGCAAAGGAGATTGCAAGATAGCCTGACATTGTCTCTGCTATGTGGTCATTAGTAACCACTCTTTTGTAGGCAGATTATGAAAAAGTAGCAAGCAGGGGGGCTAAAAAAATGCAAAAAGTAGAGGTGGGTTAGTAAAAGAATACCAGAATGCTTAATATTGGAGCCTTAGTTTGTGCTGAAAGAGATAAAGAGAAACCAAATTAAGAAAGTGGAGTCTACAGGGTAAAACTCAATCTGGATAATCCCACAACTTGTGACAAGAAAAGGCCTGTGGGATTTTTGGTTCCTAAAGAGCAACAATAAAGCAAAGCTTATACAAATATAATTCAAGAAAAGGGCAGATTTCGTTCTAAACACCCAAAGAAGCTTTGTAGTACTGGCCACATGGTTCTGGTTTTAAAGTCATGAAAGATACAGAAGTAAATGGGTTGTGAAGTCTTTCTCTGAAATTAAGAAAAGCCACAGAGGTTTGACATGTGGCAGAAGAGTCCCTCCATGGTGGCTCAGAGAGGTCATTGTATAAAGATGTGAATGTGCAACCTGGATTTTATTGGAGACTGTAGATGTGGGAGATGCTGAAGCCATGAATACCTGCCAAGGAGAACCTCATACAGAGAGTGCAACCAGCCTAAGGGACAGAAGTGTGCTGGAGTCAGCAAAGGTGGGAGAGCTAGCTAAGTCCTTTGACATCAGATATAGAACTAAAAGATTTAGAGTTTATCCTGCTGGGTGTTAGTCTTTTCATTTACCAAGTATTTCATTCCTATTGCCCTTAGGCTTAGGGATGGACATAGATAGATAGATAGATAGATAGATAGATAGATAGATAGATAGACAAATATAATATTTTTAATACTAAATACTAATTAATATAATTAAACACACACACTATATATATACATATACATATACATATACATATATATATATGCCATTGTATGTTGGAAGTATAGAATGTGCTTTTTTGTTTTATAGGGGGTTATAAGCAACTTTTGAACTTTAAAACTATTGAGACTGAAAGACTATAGAGTTTTGAAACTAGACTAACTGTATTTTGCGTTATGACATGGCTACAACTCTGTAGGTCCCAGAGAGTAAAGTTTAGTGGTTTGAATGAGAATTGCCTCCATAGGTTCATATACTTGAAAGCTTTGTTCTCAGTTGATGAAACTGTTTGGGGAGGATAGGAGTCATGGCCTCTTACAGGGAGTTGTATCACTGGGGAGTGGGCTTTGGGGTTTCAAAAGCCCATGCTGTTTCTCACTAGCTTCGCTTTACTGCTCTCTGTCTCTTAGTTGTGGATATAGATACAGGCTCTCAGTTGTTGCTCTAGCACCATGCCTTTTTCTGCTGCCATGCCCTCCACCATCATGGTCATGGACTCAGACTCTGAAACTATAATTCCCCCATTGGCTCTTTCTTCTATAAGTTGGCTTGATCATGGTAACTCTTCACAGCAATAGACAGTTTATTACCTTGAATTGTGTCAGGTTGTAAACAGCAAAGGAATTCAAATTACAGAATTCCAACTCATGGTTTAGCAGTATTATCCTTGGTAATTTACTAAATTCTTTCAGTGTTCTTATTATCATAGTCTGAGGCAGACTCAGGGTCGCTTTTCCTCAGAGTGGATGAAGCTGTCGCCCAGCCTGATTAAGTCTCCCATTGAACACATTGTAGAACAAGGTTCTATGAAATGGCTGCAGCCCTGAGAGCTGATCATTTTTGCATAGAGAATAAGTGTAGAAGCTTCAGCCCACAAAGAACATCACCTTCACTCAGCTCAGAAGTCAGATACCAGGTGGCCCCAGGGTCTAAGGCTCCTCAGGTGGATTCAGTTCCCTTCCTCAGACCCACTCCAGCACTTTTCTTAGCCTGCCATTACACTGGATCCCACCACCATCATTTCATCCCACCCCTCACACCCACAGGGAAAATGTCTTACCTAAAATACTTTCCTTCCTCAGCTACATTCTAAGAGAAAGTGTCCATACATTATAAGTTGGCAAAAACTGCACCTCTTCTCAGAACTTAGAAAGTGCAGGGTAAGGTGATTGCTGTCTGTTCCTTGTGTCTTCTGGATACTTGAATCTCAAAGAAAGTTCACCTTCCCCAGTGGCTGAGCTTCAGACAGGACCACAAACACAGGTACAACTCTTACTTGAGTGCCCAACTGAGGAGTGCATGCACCTCTACCTGGACACAAAATCTTCCAGAAACTGTCATGGGTTAAACATGTCTGTTCAGGAGAGTATCATTTTGCTTAATCTTCTATAATGACATCTTGTGATCTCTTGAATAGTTTCTGCCACTTGCTTCTATATTTGTTATCAACCATTTCTTTTCTGTCAGAATTTTTTTGTGTGTTATATTTAACTGAGATCATAAAAGAAATTTAACATCTTCTGATCAGCATCTTTTAATTAGCATATTGAGCCTTTGTGATTGTCTTGGTAAATTGCAGTATTCACTGAAGCTACTAATACTGACAGATCTGGAAAATACTAGAATATTAAGACAACTGGTGAAAATCAAAAACCAATTTCCAGAGAACCCTTACAAGACATGGAAATAGAAAACAATGACTGGGAAAACTGGTTTCTGTTTGTTTGAGAGGTATGTCTGAATCCTTGTACACAGTGATGAACATTTGGAAACCTGCCAGGTCAGTAGCACATATCTATTCATTTATACAACATGTAATGACACATGAAGTTCTTAGAGTGCCCCCTGGCACATGGCAAGCAAGCAGGCAAACACAGTAAAGGAGAAGTTTGAAACACATTAAAGAACAATGCTTAGAAGTATTTAAAGTCATGAAGGCAAAAATAAAAAATGAATGTATTATCACAATGGAAGACTAAAAACAATTTTTTTAAAAATCTCTAATTATTTTCCTATAAAACATGATTCAGTGGTAGCTTTATCACCAAGATGAGGTATTAGACATACTCTGCACCGCCACAGAAAAATGGGACCAGAAAAATATGTGCTTAAACTTCAGGAATTTGTACAAAATAAAATAATGAACTCCACAAATTCACATGCATAGCAGGGTGCTGATGATTAGAAGATTGACTCCTAAGTATAAAAATGTTTCTTGTCTGGGTGTCACTGAAACATTATGGATGGGGTGGGAAAGCCTGATCCCCATGGCATTTAGGAAATTTATGATTGACATGTAATGAATCTAGAAGACTGTCAAAATGAGCTGACTTCTTTCTTCATTATCTAAAGAAACAAAACAAAAACAAAATCTGAATTTCAAAACACAGTCCATGACCCAGGCAGCCCTATCTGAGCTTATTTGTCTCTGTTAGCCTCCAGGAGCATCTGCCTTCTCACCTGCCCTGCCCGTGCGAGCAAGAATCCAAAGCAGGGTGAATGAAGGTTCTTCTGGGGTGCTGGGGAGAACAAGAGTGTGTATTTACATATTTCTTGCTCAAAAATAAAGCAGGCCACACATAGCCATGTCCCAAGTTCTCTGAGAATGATAACTCTCTCCAGGTTAAGGCTGAGAGAGGCAGAAAGACTGGAAGACACAGACCCTGAGTAGAGCTGGTGATCAAAGAACAAAGGGCTAAAAGCTTGCTGATGATAATCAGTGAATTGAGACCCTCCGAGTTGAGCAGCACCCTCTGATGGCATATCTGAGTGAATAGTTTCCTTGCTTCCTCTAAGTGTGGCCTGAGAGTAACAGATCAGAATCACAAGGGAAAGTGTAGAAATGCACATTCCGCTCTGCCTGCCTGGACCTTGAACTCAAACCCAGAGGCTAATGGTGCTGTCCCAGCCCTCAGGCCGTTCTAATGCTGGCTTGTGGGTAAGAACTTCTAATCCAGGTCAGCAGTGGTCAAGTGTGGCTGGAACTCTCCCTGTGGATGGTTAGCCATTCTGCTCTAGTCCAAAAAAATATTCTAGCTCAGAAATCAGGTCATGTTGCAAGGAAAATAGCCAAGTAGTTAAAAACTGAAGAATGGCTCTCTGTGACAAAAGATAATTAAGAAAACACAAAAATTGTGACATGATTTACAATTAATAGATGACTGTGACATTTACCATATGAAATATGAACTTCTAACATGTGACAGCTGGAATGAAACTAAATATCATTGGCGATAACTAATCCTAACATTAAATAAGTGACCTACTAAAAACTCAAGCTATTTTCGATAAGACTATGCTACTCTCAGCTGTGTGTTTATATCAAACAGGCAATTTATTTTTAGCTAGATACAAGGCAGAATTCTGTGAATGTTAGCTGCTAGTGTTGAGTATGAGGGATGTTAGTATCAATGTGTCACTCATTATACTAACACTAGAAGTATAACATATATAGTATATACTTATATATGTATGGACTGTGTATATGACTCCATATATATATATATATGTATATGTATATACATATATATGTGTATATATATAAAGAAAAGTAGAACACAGTCTTTGAAATAATATACAAAAGTTAAATTATTATTTAAAATGAATTAATTTCACTCAAAAAAATAGAATCGTTTTTCATAAAAACAACTGAATTAATAAAATCAATCCATAAAAGCAAAAATTATTTTCATTTCATTATATTCACTGCAGAATTTCAAGGTTATAAAGAACATAATTTGAAAGAAAATATATACCACAAGATACATAAATTGAACATTTTTTGAAATAAAATACATACCACAAGATACATAAATTGAACAGTTTTTTGAAATAAAATATATACCACAAGATACATAAATTGAATACTCTTTATCTCAAACACTCTGGACCAGATGTGTTCAGGGTTCAGATTTGGGGATGTTTATACATGCGTAGTGAGATATCCTTGGGATGGAGCAAGTATAAACACTAACCTTCTTTGAAGTTAACGTGTGCTGTGTACATATAGCACAAAGGCCATTTAACTGGTATTTTAGTGCACCTGTGTTTTGACTCTGACCTATTACATTAGGTTAGGTGTGGGATTTTCCTTTATGGTATCATGTTGACATTTTAATAGCCTTAAATTCTGGAGCATTTCTGATTCTGATTTTTATATTAAGTCTATTAAATCTTTGTATAAGACTATTCAATCTATATATAAAAATATTCAATCTGTGTATACAAATATTTAATCTGTACATAAGCTTGTTTGGGAACCTGCTAAAGAATATCTATCTTACTGAAATTAGCCATTCTCTCTAGGGAGATGAAACTGGAGAATAATGTGGTCAGGTGAGAGACATGTTGTAAGTGTAATTTGTTTCCCTGATTAGAGAAAACAAACAGTCATCCATATACAAACTCCCAAATAACTCCATGGATGAAAGTGGAGCCTCTGAGCTGCAAATTCTGATTCAATGGAAAAAACTACACACTGAGGCATTTTAGAGCAGCCCAGCATCCAGAACTGTGTGTTTCTCCTCAGCCTTTACTTGTGTGTTCCTTTCCTGAGACCTCCATTCTTGAGCCACCTCTTCTTGGGTCCACACCTTACTTTGATTCCTTAGTCATTCTGAGAAAAAGAGGTACAGGTATGCTTCTCCCCTTACAAAGCAAGGGCTTTCTGGGTGCCATTCATCTTTCTTACAACCCTCGGTCAAAGCTGGCAGGTTCTGATGACATGAGCATTCTGGAATCTACAGCTGGGAAGATAGGCTTGGTGATTGGAATGGACACAAATGGGCTTTCCTTTCAAATAGTACTCACAGAGAAGTGAGGGAAAGGGATTCGAGTAAAGTGGGAGACAAGACAGCTGTTTGTGAACTACTTGCATGCTTTCCTGGAACTGGTATACATTCTATAGGAAGGCCCATCGTAGCTGTGGATAAAATCTTAACCATAGATTGAGAAAACCACTCCTCCTTATTTAAGAAGACATTTGTATCAAAGTCACAAGCAAGCAAAATTTAAGAGTAGAGAAACTCACAATGTAATGTTTGAAACAGCAGTCTCTGCAGCCAATCCCCTCCCTCTTTTTCCTTGGTTTCCATCTCTAAAGGGAGAAATAAAAGCTACCTCACATAATTCTTATAAGATCTACTTGAGTGATATCTACAAAATGCTTAAAACATAGAACTCCCTAATTAATATTACTTGGATAAGTGGCTTTAAATAGATAGTTTGAAGGTTATATCTATTTTCTTTTCTCTGATCAGACAAGAAGCCATGATTTTACAAAGACCACAGTGATTTCAACACAGTAGCCTGCCCCTAAAAAAACTATCTTGGAATATTGGACTGAAAAACCCATATGGAATCTTACGTTATTGTATGTTTATCTAAATCACATACAATTCATATAAGTCTACATATATTCACTACATACATAGTTCAAATGAAGTTATTCCATTTAGGCTGGTATTATTTCCTCTAAAAGCCACAGACTACCTAACAAAGACTCCAATATCAGGCATGAGAAACCCCCCTTCAAGCTGTTAGTCAGAGGAGTCCAAGAGAGTCTCAAAACAAATAGGCTATTACTGTTGCCCTTGGTAGCCTCCCAGAGGTCAAAGGTAAGTCCTTACTGCTGAAGACACCATGCACTGAAAACTCCACCTTGGAGAGCTAGTTTTCATAGTACTGGAAGTTGCTATTCCAGATTCCAAGGGAGGGAAACAACCAATAGTCCTACCCAGATGTAATCACAATGACAAGCATGGCATAATAACCCTAAGGTACAATAATGGCACTCATTATGGTGGTCACTAAGAGCTCTCTAAATTGGAGATAAGGCCCATTTAACAGGAGGGAAATCATGTCATGTACTAGAAAGCTAACCATCCACCCAGGGTTAATAAGGTCACAAATCTTAAAGGAGAACCTACTACCATCACTTCACTAACCAGCATCACTCCTAACTGTAGTACAAATCCTCATCCTATGTCAACAGGTAAGTGTAGCTCTCAGTCCTCATTAAAGAAGCTTGTCTTAGTAATGAAAGGAGAGTATTATAGAAAACCACAACCAGTCAAAATACAGAGAGCGAGTGATTGTGGGGTGCTCACTCCAGTTGATACACCTGCAATACAACTGCTATACCTACAGCTTAGAGAACATCACAAAAGAGGTGCTGGAAAGACTGCAAGACCCAGAGGATCAGGAAACCTGCTGTGAGATGTATCTCTTAGAAGGGGGACAGAAGTTTCATCCATGATGCCTGAACAATATGGCTGCCAGCACAAGTTCACAAGTTCAACACTGATAGACATGCTTACATAGAAGGAGGGAAACCTTATCAAACTTTACATGTGTGTGTGTGTATGTGTGTGTGTGTGCGTGTGTGTTTATATATATATATATATATATATATATATAT
>NW_021604576.1:17168759-17206797 GCF_004785775.1 Grammomys surdaster
GTGTGTGTGTGTGTGTGTGTGTGTGTGTGTGTGTGTGTGTGTGTATTTACATATATTAATAATAACTAAAGAAAAAGGGACCATAATTTTGAAAAGAAGCAAGGGGGTTACATGCAATGGGTTAGAGGAAAAAAAGGGAAAATGATGTGATTATATTTCAGATAAATTATTTTTAAATTGCATTGTTTTAAAATGAAAGAAAGGACCACGATGGCAAGCCCTTCAGGAGTCTGTCTCTGGGTCTCTGGGTGCATCACAAGCTGGCTGTAACACAACAGAAGCTTATTAAAATGCTTCTGTATAAGAATTACACAAACTAAACTTAGCAGAATACATAGACATACTTGGGAAACTTTGCGGTCAAATATTATTACTGCTTAAAAGCAAGAGAGAAAATATGCAAATTAATATTTTAGGAAGATAATACTTAGAAATAAATTCAAGCAGACCCTCTAACTAAAAGAGGAAGAAACTATCAATAAGAAAAGCAGAGTCTAAACGACAGCTGAGGAACGTCTGAAAATGTTTATAACGTTTACCATGAATGATTATAAGAAAATTAATTGGTCTCAAAATTAAAGAGAATGTCTGGAAAAATGTTTAATTACTAAAATTGACAATGACAAACAGAGAACAAGAATGACAGTGGGGAAATTATGAACAGTGTTCTAAGGAACATATCTCATACTAGCCTCCAGCCCCTTAGCCAGGGAAGCCTTGCACATCCCCACGGAGCAGAGAAGTCCTCAGTCAGACATAAGCAGTCACTATATTAAAGACAGGAAAGCATGCACGGTGTGGAGATGTGTATCCCATACCAAAGTCATGGGAAGTGAGCATAGTAACTAACTCCACTGTAGCACAGATATCCATATCCTAAGTACTATAAAACATTTGCACATATGGAAATGCACATATGAAAATTTGATTACATATGGAAATGTAATCAAAACAATTTAATAATATAATAAGTGGCTGTTTCTTTAATATTAATTTCACAAATAATTTTATTCTAAAGGAATTGATAGATTTTTCCAGAGAAGAGTTTCCCATGGTAGTATCTTTTAAAATATTAATAGATATTGTTATTTAATAAAACTTTTATTACATATTTATTGATGAGTGTTTGTTTGTGAAGGCATACACAGAATACCACAGTACATATATGGGGTTCAAGCTCCTGTGGGTAGATTCTCTCCTTCAACTATGTAGATCCCAGAGATTGAACTCAAGATGTCAGGTTTGGTAAGAAGCACCCTCTCCTGCTGAGTTATCTCATGGGGCTGGTGCAGTTCTTAAAACACAAGTATGGGGATTCCTCACCAGACAGGCAGAGAAGGGGATGGATTAAACAAAGCTAAACATGGTTTTACTAGCAGAGTTTCTTGTAAACATTCATATGGCAGCATGAACTGCAAGTCATAATGGAACGCAGTTTCTTGCTGTTGCTGCTGTTCAAAGCAGTAGGCCCATCAGAAGAATTTGAGAAGGGCCACCCTAAAATGTGACCTTTTCATGTTCACATTAAACAAGGATGGTTGTTCTTCACCCTCCTTAAATGGGCTTAAAAATTCTGACTGGTGAAAGAAGAATAGCACAGAAAGAAAAATAGACAGGAACAGTAGAGGAAAGCAAACATACAGAAACGATACCATCTTACATGCATAGTGTATACCCATAATTCTCAAACTTGTAACAATAACAATCAATAACAGTAACACACCACTCAGGCATCTTGGTGAGAAGGATGAGTTTTAAGAAAAAAATTATAAAAAAATCATTAAATAGTGGAGATTTTAATAAATTAGCAAATATATAACACCTCTAGTTGAGAACTTGGGATATTGAAAGTAAAATTTTAAATTTTGAACTTAGCAAGAAGACCATGAAGTTCACCAAAAAAAAAAGAAAGAAAAAGAAAAGAAAAAACAAAACAATGAAAAGAAAGAAGAAACCAGACTTACTCATACCTTAATAGTAGGATTTCACTTGAAAAATCATTTTGGAAATCAACATGACAGGAAAAAAAGAAAGAGAAAGAAAACTCAAGACCCCTTTAGTTGGCCTGAACTGGAAGTCCCACTTTGGAGAGCCATCAAAAGGAAATGACTGAAAATCTTGATTGCTAGATGTGACAAGATATTCTATGTTACATTATTTATGAAAAACAGAGCAGAAATGATAATAGCTGTCCCTGCAGCTCCCACATTTACTGAATGCCCAGAAGACTTTTCCAATAAGAAAACTCAGACTCAAAGAGGTGAAAAACTTGCCTTGATCATAAAACAAAAAAGAACTGGATAGCATGAGACCCAATCCCAGCAGAGCCTGCTCTCCCCTTTCCTCCAGCAGCAATGAATGTTAGAAATGGGCTGCACACGTATTTCTCTTCTCTCCTTAGGATAAGTCACCACAGTAAGATGTTGAAGACTGTACTATAAGGAATGTCTACAATGAAACATAAAATGCAAAGAAGCTATAAGCACATATGCATATGCTATGACAAATAACTAGGAAAATCCACGACAGAGGGAAAATAAAAAGAAAAAGCACTGGAAAGAAACATATCAGAATCCTCATGTTCTGCTCTCAGAGTGGGAACTTTATTCAGAGTACATTTTCTCTTGTTTCCAGTTTGTGAGTAATGGAGTCATATTAATTTCATCAAAGGAAGATAAGCTCATAAACTGAACAAATAGTGAGAATATTGCAATACAAAGAAGCAAATTACAGAAAAGAGAACAGGGCAGGCACGGTGACTAATCCAAACGTTACTTCCAAGCATCTCCATGTACTTTTCCATTTATGAACTAAAGAAATACACAGTGGTTAGATTAAAGCACGGCCACATATTCTGTTTTGTCTTTTGCAAGAAACTACATGCTCTTCACACGGCTTTGGACAAGAAACAAAAGACACCTTATCTGATTGAAATTACAGGGGAGATAGGAAAAGTACAGGATCCATTTGAAATTTGGTTTCAGCTTTGTACTCTATTGATTTTATAATGTCCAGAGCAACTAAATGCAACAAACACATAATATGCCACACAATATACTGTCTGAAGTTGCTTTGGTCATCACCTAAATTCAGAGAAGAGGTAGGGGACACAGAGACACTATCAAGGAAAATTGATTTTTTACAGCTAATAACCTGTGCTTGGTGACTGAACACAGTATCAAAATCACCATTCTGTGTGCAGATCATTTCCCCGGCCATTGTCCCTGCTGTTCCTCGACACTCCCAGGGCTCTCCAGCTGCCACCAGCTAACACCCCCTCTTTCAATACTGACGACCATGCAAGTGGGGTTCACAACATGCCCCAGTAACTTGTGTTGCTCTCTGATCCTTTGTGCCACTTCCACGGCGATGCAGAAATTAAAGTCTCAGGGAAGGAACGTGATGACATATCGTTCCAAGAAATTGAATTTCTCCCACTAGAGGCGAGAACACTTGAGAGGACACTTTGTCGCCAGCATAACATTTCCTGGACATTAGAAAAACAGTTTGTCCTGGAACAGTTGCAACACACTCTGGATTCAAATCCCAGCTCTCCTCTCTACCAAGGTTATTCATCATTGTGTCTCAGGGTAAGATAAAATAAGGCCAACAGCAGTAGACTCTAGAGAGTAGTCTGACCATCTGGAGTAAACCTACATGAAACAATGAGGAACAGTGGAGCTACAGGCGTATGTTGGCAGCTCCTTTAAGCAGAAATACCCACAGAAGAGAGAGGACACTGAGAAGAAACAAAGAAAATGGTCCAGGAGCTCTTGATGCTACTTCTCCTCTATAACCTTTCAGTTTTTCAACTGCTGCATGAACAGAGATGAAGACCCAGCAATAGCAGAGACAGTCCATGTGATTGAGCCATGTAGAAGGTACCAAACATGCAGAGCCAGGAACCCAGAGTCTTCATTAAGACACAGCCCAGCTGTATAGGTAGGATGAGGAGTGTTTCAATTTGTCCTTCAAAGCAAAGCAATATAAAATTTTAGCAAACAACAAGCCAGCTCCATAGTGGGTGCTGTAGGTTGTGGAGCGGTGACAGTGATCTTTAATGGTGTAAACCATGACCTTCAAATTCTAGAACAAATAAAGGGAACAGTCCAAACCAAGAAGCAAGAGAAATACAAACAGAGTAAACCTAGCTGAAGCCAAGAGGGCTTTGAAGATCATTTTGAAGAGTCAGAATTTTCACAAGTATATTCTCCTGTAATTCTCGATAGAAGTAGCACTGTGATAAAATGAGTAATAATCAAATTTATTAGTGGAAAGTACCTATTGTAGACTTCTGCATTCATTAATATTCACTCAAGTAACCTTTAAATAATCTTCACTCAAAATTTTCCACTCACACAGTACTTACATCTCCCGTTCCTTTCCTTCCTTCCTCTGCTGATTGACAGCCATTCCCTGGATGTGCCCCCTCCACCTCTAGACCAAGACTCCTACACTGAGGCTGACACCACTCAAGTGTTGCTAAGCTATACACACTGTATATCAAGCTTAAGTTATACTGACAAACTTACTGCTCCCAGAAGGCATGGGCATCTCACATTTCTACCAGTTCATTGCTGACCTCAAGATCAGGGTTAGAAATAACCAACCTAAATCAGTAGAAATCCATGTGCTTCGTGGGTCTTTGGCATTAAAACATATTCTCTTGAGCATCCAGCCCCACACTCCAACTCATGTACTATGTGACTGTTGCCACATAGCTAGCAGCTGGTAAAATATATATATATATTAGAGAGAGAGAGAGAGAGAGAGAGAGAGAATGAAAAACTGACATCAGAATCAGAGCTTCTTCAAGGTTTGGGGTGTCTTTGACCCTACATCTTTAATTTCTTAGTTTTAACTCGAAGCTAATTTTTTTAAAGCCAATAGGACACACATTATAACTTCATATTCAAAAAGAGTCCAAGGACTGATCCCAACCTGTTCAGTGCCAGGTTTTTATTCAGTTCTCCTTTTGAAAACAGAAAATATGGAAAATGTAATTAATTTAAAAATATCCTAATGACAGGGCTGGAGGGATGGAGTAATACATAAAGTTCCTGCCACGTAAGCAAAATGACAGGAGCTTTAATCACCAGTGCACATGGACATGCCAGGCATTGGGTTTAGATGAGAGACTCTGCCTCAAGATGGAGAGCAATTTAGGAAAAAACACAATATCAGTTCCTGGCCACCACATACATATGCACATGAATCTATTCACACAGATATGCCCAACACATGTGAACACACACAGACACAAAGACCTCACACTCACAAACTGTAATTTTATTTTATCTTACTTGTAAAAAACCCATTTTAGTTCAAACTGAAGAAAATTAACCATTAATGCATAAGCAACTTGTAGCTGACTCGGAGCCAACGGTATAGAAAGACACTACCACTGCCCTGTCATGCATTTTTGTGGCAATAGAATATATTCTATATTATGAGTACAATTTAGGAATCCTACAAGATAATTTCTTAAGATTTAAATGCTTTTGTAAAGTGGGTGTTTGTAAAATAGCAGTACAGAAAATTAAATATAACATCTGTATTGTAAATAAATAAAATAACCAATTTAAAAAAAAAAAAAGAAATGTAACATCATTACTAAACACTGTCCAAACAAAGGCACCTTGGTGACTGTTGAAGGGCTCTGTGAGGTTACCTTCTATTGTATATGTGGAGATAAAGGAAAACAATAACTTTCACCCCAACATAGCAATGGGATTTATTCAAATAGGAGATTTTGGGTAATTGATTCAAGAGCACAGATATTTAATCTGGAACAGTGATAGTATTGACCTAATAAATAAAGCCTCAGTCTAGTTAAAATCTTCATTCAAAAGTACTTTATGCTGATGATAGAATACAGGTTTGCTCTTTTATTTTCTCAGAAAGAAGTCACACATGTTACTTTCTTCCTATCTGGGACAAGTGAACAATGGAGTATGGACATATTTCTTAAAGGTATTTCCCACACTGTTTTTCCCTTTCCCTGCTGGGTATGTGGAGAGAAGCTACTGAGAGGCAAGCATATTTCACCAAGAGTGCCCGAAGCAAAGCCAGGCAAAGAAAATGCTTTTCATTGAGAACGGAATGACTCCTGTGGTAGTATCAATGGGAAAAGCCCCCCATATAGACTTATATGTTTAAATATTTTGTCACCAGTTGGCTGTTTGGGACGGTCATGGCCCTGCTTGAGGAAATATGTTACTGGGGCTGTGTTTTGAGGTTTCAAAAGACTCACACCATGTTGAGTTCAGTCACTGCTTGACACTTGCAATTCAGGATGGGCAGCCCCGCAACCTCTAGGCCTTGACTCCACCAACATAAACTCTAACCCTGTGGAACCATAATAGTTAGAGTAATTAACCTCTTTCTTTTATAAGCTGCCTTGGTCATGGTATTTTATCATAGCAATACAAAAGTAACCAATATAGTACTTTTATCATTTCCTAAGTGGCCAGGGGGATGAACTTTGGCGGAAGGATTCTTGCTTTGCATGTACAAAATGTATAAGGCCCTGGGTTAAAATATGGGTACCACATTGAAAATACATTTAAAACCCAAGTATCTCCAGTTTTCTAAATAGAAGTAACAGAGTGTCCCTGGTGGAGATAGAAAATGGTTAGTTAGAATAGCAGTTGTCCCAGAGCTAGTACCTTTTCCTGGATCCATTTAAAGGGGACAAAGAGACTCAGGACTCTGTGAACATGAGCACATGACACACACTTTTCTGGTAAAGCTATGGAACCTAGAGAAGAACCCACAACTGTTATGTTCCCAAACCAGTGTAATCTTTAACCGTATTCTTAACACTTACATCTGTGCCCACCAAAAAGTGTAGCTTTCACCCTCCCCCATAAAAGAAACATCTTTTTACAGAAGACAGAGGCCATTACAGTTTGCCACAACTAATCATAATTCAGATAACAGTTGGTAATGGGGTATCTATCTCCAATCTATACATCTACGACACAACCCCTACACCTAAGGGGCATCACAGAAGAGGGGTCAGAAAGATTGTGAGAACCAGATGCATACCTGCTGTGAGATACACATCAGGGTCTCTGCACCCACGAGCTTTCAGCAATGTGGTTGTCCAAACAAGACCTGAGTAATGACACCATCAGTTGCCGTGACCATGTCAACATGGATGGTGCAGATCTTTTTGGGCCTCACTCCTAAATGAAGAGCTTGATCTTTTATGAAGATCATGTGATTATTGAGACAGGGAGAATTAATCTGTCTCTGAGATGTGGGGCATATATATACATACACATATACGTATCCGCATATGTATATATATACGCAATAATAAATGAACTCAGCAGGTTGCATTTATATCTGTATTTGTTTGTATATATCTGCATACATATGTATGTCAATAATAAATAAAAAGAGGTCATGAATTTAACAAAGATTGGGGACACACAGGAGAGTTTGGAGGGAGGATAGAAAAAAGGGAAGATTATGGAAATGCAGTACACATGTAAAGTTTTTTGAAAAATAAAGAATTGTTAAAGATGATTAATCTATTTGTGTGTACTTTATAGGCCTCAAATTTGGAGGAGCTTCATTGCTATTATCATCATCATAATCATTGCTATTGTTATTATTGTTGTAAGTATAAAATATTTGTAATTTCAGCTTGGATTCCTGGGACAGTGCAAGGTTTGTAGCTTCATCTTCTACGAAGATCATGTGACTTGAGGCTCTTTGCTACCATATACTTACTTCACACACATATTTATGAGGAAAAAATTCCTGTACAAATGTCCACATAGAATTGAAAATTGTTATTAACAAAAGCAGAGATTCTCAGCTATGAGTGTTTTATATGAGTGATTTATTTTATGTTCATGTGTGCCTGAGCATAGGCATGTGTACTCTGTGTTTGCAGGAGTCCACACAGGTCAGAAGATGGTGGTATTGGAGCCCTTGGAACTGGAGTGTTGTGGTAAAGCATGTTCCCTAACCCTGCCCATGCCTGAGGGTGTCAGGAAAAAACATACTCTTTCACCTAGGCTTTCTGTAGTCCCCTTTATCCACTTCTGAGGACAGGAACAGAAATGTTAGGGAATATCTGTACTTCCTCCCAGAAATATGTCTGCTGTCATTCCAGGATGGAGTTCCTCCTATCCTGGCTCTGCCTTTCACACACCTCTGCCTGCTCTTGGTGCAGTGAATACGCCCATCACATTAACACTAATGCTGGGCAGACTTGTGCCCTGAGGAGATAATAGGCCAGCCCACCTGAAGAAATCAGCCCTCTAAATGCCTGAGGCAAATTGGTAGCTGCCCAGGAAACAGCACAGCAGGGAGCTGGTTCAGTCCCTCTCTCTTAAGTCTGTCCTGTATTTCCTCCCACCTTGCTTCTGCTGTTCTGAAACCAGAGAAGTGGAATGCACTCCCGCTAAGCTTTATCTGGAATTTCTTAACTTTTCATCTTCGTGGAAAGAAAAGCATTTGGAAAAGAAAATGTAAATGACACTTCAAACCTTATTAGCCATGCCTCCATTGCTACTGGCAATGAATCACAGGATACCTGCCAAATACAGAATGTGAGCTGAGCTGGGGGCTGGATTTAAAATCTTAGACCAGTTCTGGCTGAGCTAAGAGGGGTCCCTGTCTGACTGGCTCTTCTGATGACTCAGAAGGAGCCCTATCAGGCATAAGAGCACTTGGCTTTGTCACTAAAATCTATCAAGCATTTTCATCTTCTGTCAGTAAAGTGCTTCAGTGAGGAAATACAGGCTTTCTTTGCCTCACCTTCCACACCATGTCAACTTTGGTGACCTCTGACTATGTGGAAATTAGTAGTAACAGTCAGGAAGGCCAAAGAATTAGAAAACTAATTTCATTGGGAAGGGGAAAAAAAATCATCTTTGCAAATACAAAGAGGGCAGGATTCACATGATCATATCAACTGCTGACATAGCATCCCCAAGGGTGGCTTTTAGATATAACATATCTATTCTCCTTCTCAGTGTAACTGCACCAGGCCAAATTGCTCTGTGCTTTCTGGCAAGAGTTTTCTCTCTTAAACTAGAATTCACATCCTTAGCTTAGATGGGACCACAACAATAACCCTCTTTCCACAGTTGCCCACATTGAATCCATATCTTCTCTTTTCACCAACTTATCCTACAGACTTTTCTTTTTCTCAATCCAAATTCCCAGCTGCCCCCCCAAGCCCTCTTGGTCTACAGAGTTCAGTCTGACTTTTAGAAATATCTCCATACCTTAAACGTTTTCTTTCCAATAGCAAATGCCACTGTTAGATTTTTACAGTCATGGCAGACAGACAAATAAAAATATAACTAGAATAGCATTGCTATTTACTGATAATTATTATACTTTGGGTGTATGTGCCAGCTGTATGCCAGACAGATGGAATCACTGGTAAGATAACACTGTGACAAAGCATATATTGTACTGCTTTTGTAAGACTCTGCCGAGCCTTAGCTTACTGGGGACCTCCTGAGTGAACCATGCAGAGCCAAGAATCGATGCAAAAAGCAAGAGAAATTTTATTGTTCCAGCATGCTGGGGTCATCCTGCATCCAAAAGGAGAGGTGACCCCAGGCAGCCCGTTTGGCCAGTTTTTATACAGTTTTAAGGGCAGCAGCCATTAGGCACAATGCGATTGGCAGAACAGGGTGACTTTTTAAACTTATTGGTCTTTAGGGAATAAGGTGGCAAGGACCTCCCTTGTCTGTAGGTGGCAAGGGTTGGTCCATCCTTCAGAATGTGTCTACATGCTCTGGGCCTTCCCCACCCACAGGTGGGTTCCCTCTCCTGTGGTCTAAGGAATGTTAATTAGCCTATCCCATCTAGGGGTAGGGGGACAAGTGTCCCATGACCTTTCCAAAGTTCTTGAGCTAACCTCTTCACTTTGATTACAGATATAACTTAAGGGAGATTCGCTACCTTATCCTGCTCCTCACTGGCAGTATCTGAAAACCTGTTGATCCCAAATATAATTTGCTTGATAACAAATATTCTCAGCCATCACAGCACACTTTCATGATTGATGGGGCTCTTCTATCCCAAGTTAAACTTGGACTAGACTTGGCATTACTAGACAGGAAGTAGACACACAGAGGACAATATCTGACAAACTTGCTTTCTTTGATCATTTTTTTTAATGGCCATGCTAATCCCCTGTTATGGTTATTGTTATTTATATTCCTTTTTTACTTTAATGCATAGACTGTTCTTGAACTTACTTTGTAGTGCAGGCTTCCATCAAACTTGTGACAACCCTCCAAGTTTTGAGATTTCAAGTTTGTTCCACCATGTCTGTTATGTAGTAACAGACCTATATAGAACAATCAAGTGCCTGTGCATTAACTCTATAGGATTAAGAAAAGCCTAGGCACTGGTGAAGCACAACTTCGGGTGTGTCTTGAAAGGTGTTTCCACATTACACATGCTGGGAGTGGGGTTCTCAGACTCAGCTAAAGGGAAGAAAGATAAAGCCAGCTGAGCAATGACAGTCTGCTTCCTCTGCTTCCTGAAACACCCCCTCCACAGATATAAGCAAGCAGAGTCACGTTACTCCTTTTGCTACAACTCAAACCATTCCCATCACCATGTCTCCAGACCACGATGAACTAGACCCTCAAACCATGGGACAAAATCTTTATTCCCTTTCATTACTTCTTTTCAGATATTTTCTCACAACAAGAAAAGTAGCTAATACATTGTATGACTTGAACTATTTTAGAAGTATAGTCATTCTCCAAAATGCATGGAGGAGTGAAATAATCCATCCAGTGAGCTGTTAATCTGCTGAGCTATCAGTTAAGGGCACTGCCATCTATAACAGCAGCCATTAATGACTACTAAGCCATTTATCCTGATGTCTGTAAAACAGACTTCTGTTGGCAGGCTTGGACAGCTCAGAGCATCTGTGATATGACTGACTGGGTCAATAATCCATAAATTAAATGGTTGCTAAGTACTAAAACTCTTTGAAATGATAGGCCATTAGGGCTAAGACAGTTTCATTTAGGTATATAAAATTCACTTTCAAAATATTCTGGAGGTATGAATTTCTATGATAGATCACTCAAGATGTACTAAAAAAAAAGTGTTCATTCGTTACTCCAAAGTTATGTATTGAACCCTCACCATAGCACTGCCATATAAATTATGAAAGATACAAGAAAATACATTGTTTTAGGAGCTTGCAATATAGGTTAAGTCTTATAAAAACAGATGTTATAATAATTAGAAATCCATAGTGTTAATGAGGGGACATTGGCAGATAAAACCCTGTTATCAATACATGATTAATAACATTATCTAAAGTAAGCTTAGCTTAGTGGAAGCAGACTGAAAATTTAGGAATAAAGGAGATAGAATATTACCTGAAAGGAGGCATCCACAGAGAGAGACACAGCCTGCTTTCTCACCCTTCCCCGTTCCCTTATGTTCCCCAAATGCTGCTCCCCTCAAGCCTTACTTTCTGAGCTCTGCACCCTATTCTTTATATACTGGGATTTATCCCTACAAGAGTATATTCCTGTATTTGAAAGAGTAACATTCACAAATATCATGACATTGCTACTTGTAATCTAGAATCACAATTAATATGAATGCCCATCAGATGGAAAGACAATGGTGAGTGCACACTTGTCTTAGTGAGGGTTCTCATTACTATGAAGAGACACCATGACCAAGGAAACTCTTATAAGGGACATCATTTAAGTGGAGCTGGCTTACAGGTTGAGAGGTTCAGTTCATTATCATCATGGTGAGAAGCACGGCAGCATTCACACAGGCTTGGCACTGGAGGAGATAGGAGGTCTACCACTTGTCCAAAAGCCAGCTAGGAGAAGACTGACTTCCAGGAAGCTAGGAAGGTCTCAAAGTCCACCTCCACAGTGACACACTTCTTCCAATAAGGCCACACCTACTCCAACAAGGCCACACTTCCTAATAGTGCCACTCCCTGAGCCAACCATATTCAAACTAACACATCCCACTCCCTGACCCCCATAGGCTTGTTCAAACACATGAGTCTATGGAGACTATACCTAGCCATAGCCTAATAAAATTATATTTAATCTAACTTCTGAAGTCCCCATGGTCTATCACAGTCTCAACAATGTTTAAAAATTCAAAGTTCAAAGTCTCTTCTGAGAGTCATGTAATCGCGTAACTGTATAAAATCCCCTATAAAATCAAAATCAAAAAGCAGATCACATACCTCCAACATCACAGGATATGCATTCCCATTCCAAAACAACTTAAGAAAGGAAATCTTGGACAAAAGCAAGACCAAAAACCAGCTGGGGAAACTCCAAACAATGCATCTCCACGGCTGATGTCAAAGTACTCTTCAAATCTCCAACTCCTTTCAGTATTGTTGACTACAGCACAATTCTTTCACTTGAGCCGGTTCTACTCCCTGTTAGCAGCTTTCCTCAGCAGGTATCCCATGTCTGCGGCATCTCTACCATCTTGGGATCTCCAAGGCAATTTCAACTTCACAGCTTCTTGTTCCAATGTCTGGGAACAACACATGATCTTCTGGGCTCCACCAAATGACTTAGGTCACATTTCTAGCTCTATCCTCTGTACCACTCCAGGGTCTGGTTGACCCCACTCCACTGCTGCTGTTGTTCTCGCTTGCATCCCATGGTACTGGAATCTCTAACATGTTGTGGTTTCTCATTGCAACTACGTTTCACCGATAGCCTCTCATAGGCTCCCTTTAAGGTGCCAAGCCTCAACTTCTTTGTATGACCTCTTCAGTCATGGACTATCAACTGCAACTGAGGCTGTACTTTCACCAAAGGCCTTTCCTGACCTCTCACAGTGCCCAGCTTCAGCTGCTCTCCATGACCCCTATCTGCCTTCAAAACCCTTACCATCTGATTGATTCTTACACATTACCAAATCCAGCCGCAGCACAAGGTTCTCTGGGACACAGCTTCTTTGTGCTGTCAGAAATCACTTCTCAAAAGATTTCACCTCAGTGATGCTGTTCTCTTCTTACTCACTGCTAATTTCTTAGCTCCAGCTAACCAGCATCAGTTGTCTCAGTAGTCTCCTTCTACTCTTGATTCTAAAAGCCAGAGATACACGGCCGAAGTTGCCAAGTTCTGCTGCTTACTTGAGAGGGAACATAGCCCCTTTTTCCATTACATTACTATACCAGCTTTCTGTTTTCCAAATCCTTCACTGCCTAAACTTGGCTGTCCTGGAACTTCCTATGTAGATTGGCCTTGAACTCAAAGATCTGCATGGCTCTGTCTTCTAAATGCTAGGATTTATCATCATACCTGATCCTAAGGTATATACCACCATACCTGAACCTAAGCTTTTCTCTACTTGGAAATTGCCCTGTACCAGACTGGCTTAAAACTCAGAGATCTGCTTGCTCTCATCTCCTGGGATCAAAGGTTTGTACCACCATGCTCTGGCCTGAGCCTTTTATGGCCGCTATTCCTCAAGATCCAGATCAAAAGCCTTTGTCTTCAAGCCTCAAGAGCTGAATCACAGTTGTGTTCTTCATTTCTGGATTGTAATTCATTTCAGATTAAAAATCCAAATGAAAATAATAACCAAGTCACTCGCTCAACTGAAAAAGCGTAAACAATAAGCTTAGAGGGGGGCATCTTGCTACAAGGTCACTACTCCCTTAATCTGTTTCATCTCCTTAAACATAGGATTCAGCTCCATTCTATTTCCTGGTGCCCCTTTATTCTTTGGATCATACATTTTTAATTTTTCCTTTAAGCTTGCTCTTTTTCATCAAAACACTCTTCGAATGAATAAACGTTAGTAACTGCACAACAGAATTTATACCAGGCCATTTTGAGGCTTCCTTTGTTAAAACAATTAATCTAAGTGTCTTTACCTTAGCCTCAGGCAGACTCTGGACAAGAGCAAAAAGCAGCAACTTTCTCCCCCAAAACATCATAAGAATGATCTCCAGAGTTCAAATCACCATCAGCACCCATATTCTTTCTAGGATGGCCCATTAAGTCCCACTTAAAGTATTCCATGGCTTTCCAAATCCAAAGTCCTACAAAAGCTACATTTCTCCTAACAAAAACATGGTCAGGTCTATCACAGCAATATCCCAGTTACTGGTACCAACTTCTGTCTTAGTTAAAGTTTCCATTGCTGAGAAGAGACACCATGACCAAGGCAACTCTTATAAGGGACAACATTTAATTAGGGCTGGCTTAAAGAGTCATAAATTCAGTCCATTATCATCATAGCAGGAAGCATGCCAGCATCCAGGCAGGCATGTCAGTGGAGGAGCTAGAACGTCTACCACTTGTTCAAAAGGCAGCTAGGAGAAGACTGACTTCCAGGAAGCTAGGAGAAGGGTCTCAAAGCCCACCCCCACAGTGACACACTTACTACTCCAACAAGGCCACACAAGTGTCACTCCCTCAGCCAAACATATTCAAACCACCACAGTAAGTTTCCCTGACTCAGTGTTCTCAACAGGACACGGAAAAACCACAATGAGCTAGTTAGTAGAAGGTATAATTAGAGAAAATTTTAAGTGATTGGATTTAAGGGTGGCTCTCATGAAATGGAACCATTACCTAATACTGTGAATGAGACCGTGAGCACAAGTACTAAAGCCAAACCTACTATTATTCTGCTGAATGAGCATAGCAATAGAATGATGCCTACGACATCATTGCCTCCCTCGATCTTCATCAGAGAAGCTTCCTGCAACAATTAATACACACACAAGACAATTTGAGGGACTTTGGAACACTTGGCCCTAAATGGAAAGCCTTTGTATCTCTCTTCCCTTTAAAGCTCAGGGAACAATGCAAACGAGAAAACAGGAACATTGTAAGAGCCAGAGGTAGTAGACAACTCCAAGGAAACAGCAATTCCCGGATGTAACCTGACTGATGTACATATGAACTTACAGAGACAGTGACAGCATACATAAGACCTGCACAAGTTCAAGCGTGTAAAATCCCAGCATAAAAAGGGAGAAGTACCAAGTTGAATTTTTGAAGAAGTTGTTATTTTCACAACGCTGTGTAACTGGTACATTTATAACACAACACCTGCACCTAAGGCTTAGGAATTTATGTGGAAGAGAGGCTGAAAAGATCGTAAATGCCAGAGAAACAGGAAGCTTGCTGAAATATCAGAGAAGCTTCCCTCATGAAATCTCACAAACATGTCTATCTAAACATGACCTGAACAATGATATCACCAACAGACATGTTCATAAAAAAAGAAAGAAAGCTCTCAGGAGGTCTCAACCCTAGGCAATGAACTATAAGGAAGTAAAGAATGCTGAGCGTGACAGAAACTGTCTTCCCCAAGGAATAGCACACTGCTGGTGGTTCAGTCCAAATGGTCAGACTGGAACAGAGACGTACAAGAACTATTATGGACAGAGTAGTTAAATTTTTATATTTAGAAATGTACTTATATTCTTTATATATTAATACTGTAATATTGGATAATATATGACATATATAATAATACATTGATAATAAATATGCAGCAACAATTAAAGAAAAAGAGGCTGTGAATTTGAAAGAGGGGAAGGGGGTAGAGTACATAAAAGAGGCTGAAAGAAAAGCATTATATACTTATAGGATACATTCAAAAAATAAAAAATTATAATATGAAACATTTGCAATTGATAGTTGCTGGGAGAAGGAAAAATCTGCATTCAGTGAAGTAACACTGGGTATATCAACCAAAAGGCAGGGCAGGCCCCATGCCCAGGAATAGTTGGCCAATGCAAAGTAAATCGTGCCTCTGTGTGTGTGTGTTGTATGTGTGTGTGCCTGTGTGTGTGTTTGTGTGTGTGTATGTGTGTATGTATGTGTGTGTGTGTGTTTGTGTGCATATGTGTGTGCTTGAGTGTGTGCCTGTGTATGTGTGTATACATGTACCTGTGCACTTTTTGTTTTTTGTTTTTTTTCAAGAGAGAGAAAAATATGTAAGTTGGGTGAGTAGGAAGGGAAGTATCTGGGAGGAGTTAGAGTTTCGGAAAGTATGATTAAAATTTATCATGTGAGAATTTTAAATAAATACACTTTTTAAAAGATTTTTAAAAGCTTAAAAAGTGAATACCAGGTAACATGGCCATGGAATATCTAAAATGTGGCATCAAATATAGCAAACTCCTCTTAAAATGGATAGCTAAGACAATTTTACATTTTTACATAATTATATTTTATACATGGGTTCGGGGTGAGTTTGGGAGCAATTGAAAATCCAGCACAGTAGCCCAATATGAGGCCTGGCTTCGTTTGTTTTTTTCTAACTTGCTTTTTGCAAGCTATATGGACACAGGCACCTAAAGAATGGGCTTTCAAATTATGAACTAAAACTTTTGCAATCACAAAGTCTGGGCATTTGAAAAGCTCAGAGGTTAAAGCATGAGGCATGATTTGAAAGAAAAACCTAAGGAAATTGCCCCATAGTTAATACAAACAGATGGGGATTGTGGAGGAAAATTTAAGAGATAGGGAAGTAAAGTAAGGTGTGCTGCTATGTATTGATCTGTACTTCTAGAGGAGCCCAGGGAGAATGAAGATGGAGCTGTATTTTGTAGCAAAGTGAATCCTGAGCCTTAACTGCTATCATGGAAGTTGAAAGGTACTGATTTGATAGCTTTGTGCATCCAAGGATGTTAATCATATCCCATAACCATGTGCAACAGCCACCTTCATGAATGGTCTTGCTCTGCCCTGTTTTATGTATCCACTGTAAAAGCAGCTCAAAAACATTAAATGGGGAATTCCAGAGATAGATAACTTCTAGACTTTAAATTATGCAGTATTCCAGAGAAAGAATGAAGTCTCCAGCCATGTCACTCTGCCCCCAGCTGGGAACTAAATCACCTCCCTGTCAAATATCCCCAAACTCTAAAGGAGTCATTAGGCATTCTGTGGCCATCTTGATCATCAGATTGATTACTTCATGAGAGCAAGGCTTATGTCAAAATAATCCTTGTTTTATTTAATAATGGACTCAACAGACAAAACTATCAATGCTGGTAGTGCTATGACAGTCTGCTGTGACAAGTATTCTGTTACCATTTATCATTGGTCATTTTATACGCACCTCATTTTTAAAGTTAAAAAACTTTAAGATAGGGTTACATACATAGGAAGATATACTACTATCTACTAAATGTGTGTAGTGACCCAGGCACATAAAACATTGTAAGCTAGAATTTACATAGAACTTCATATTCTAGAACTTAAGACTTAGATAGAAGTAACAGTTAATTCAGGAGAAGTGTAATCTTGCTTGAAGAATTACAATCTAAAGAGATGATCTTGATATTAAACTCAAACTTCTTTGAATTAAATGGTATATTGCAATCTTGGATTACTACACAAAATAAGAATAGTGTATGAACTTCCAGAAAAAAAGGGTCAAGGTATGGAATGATATGAATGTAACAAAAAACTCAAATGATCAAAGACAAACAGAGAAAATAATGTTTGAAACAGAAAAAAAAAATGTAGAAAGCACCAAAAATTAAGCAATTGTAACAAAAACAGTTGGTCTAAAATGTCTAGTTTGAAGGTCGAAATGATTAAAACAGACTGAAAAATAAAGATCTTTACCAAAATATCACAGAAAGCCCAAAGATTTCGAGACATTTAAAATAAAAGGCTGAGTAAGAGCTGTCCACTTCAAACTCATAAGCATCACACCTACATGTGGGAAGCTCTTGAAACCGCCAGGGTCAGTGGGTAGTTTAACCACAGCAGTGAGAGGTTTCAGCATCTCTGCCTTAAACTGACCAGACAGTTAATAGTGAATGTAGAGAAAGGAGAGAAGAGAACCTGAGAACCTGTGTTGATTTAACTGGCAAAATTAATTCCTAGAAGAATATAGATCATTAAGGATCATTTAACATTATATACATTGTGTGTATAGCCATCCAAGATCAAAGATGCTTTGTCTTCTTAACCACACAATAGGTCAAAAGCAAATATCATCAAATACCAAGAACGTCATAATTATAAAGTTCACGGTCCCTGTCCACCATGAAATTAAATTAAAATCAACAACAAGACCACACCTATGGGACAGAAATCTGATGAGTTGCTGACTGGGGGACAGACTCAGAGATTAATCTCAAAAGGGCATGAGAAAATTTTTCCAGGGTGATGAAAATGTATTTAAATTTGGTCCGAGATTCACAACTGTATATACTTGTCAAAACTCATCAAACCATACACTTCAATAGGTAGATTCTACCGTATGTAAATTATACTTAAATAAGCTTGATTTAAGAATAATCAACGGCAAGTAATAACTTGCAAAAGTCTCGTGCATTTAGATTTCAAAACTAAGTAAGAGTGGAAGTCAGCAGATGCTTAGCATTGAATTATCAAACTTAACGAGTGAAATTAGGAACAAATGCATAATGCTTTTATTAGAAAGTAGTGGTGGGGTTCTTGTCCACTTGAGATATCTGCAGTTGGGGAGTCGGTGAAAAGTTGTCTCTTCCTGTGTGAACATGGTGCGGACCAAAGCAAACTACGTCCCAGGAGCCTACAGAAAAGTGGTGGCTTCTCAAGCCCCCAGGAAGGTGCTTGGCTCCTCCTCCTTTGTCAACAATTCTTCCTCAAGTTCGTAGAGAAAAGCTGAAAATAAGTATGCAGGAGGGAACCCAGTCTGTGTGCGCCCAACTCCCAAGTGGCAAAAAGGCATCGGGGAATTCTTCAGTCTGTCTCCTAAAGATTCTAAGAAAGAGAACCAGATTCCTGAAGAAGCAGGAAGCAGTGGCTTAGGAAAAGCAAAGAGAAAAGCATGTCCTTTGCAACCTGATCACAGAGATGATGAAAATGAATAGAACTTACACATCTGAATAAATGTCTTCAGTTTACTTACATATTCTAGGATGTAAACTTGGTTAAATGAGTTTGTCCAATTGGCTTGTTGATGAAAAAAAATGAGGCTAGAATTTAACCCTTCAAAAGAAGCCAGCTATAAAAGTGGAGAATTTTCATAATTTGTAAATTTGAATTGCATACTTGAATTTATGTCATATGCTCCTTCTTTTATCTGTTAAGCTTCTTCCTAAAAATCAACATTACCTGATGTTCTAATTACTAATCTATTGTCTTTGCTTAAATTTTTGTACTGATGCCATTTTATGGGTGTTGATTATGGAAATAGTGCCATATAGTTATGGCATGTTTGCTTTAAAAAATTGACTTAGTCTTTTTTACATTAAAAAATTCAATATTAAAAAAAAAGAAAGTAGTGGTGGCTGAAAAGACATAATTAATAATAATAATAATATAGTAGTAATGATAAATTCAAAGGACTTAAAACAAGAGAAATGCAGAAATCAACTGGATAAAAGACAAAAGATACAATCAGAAAAAATTATCAGAAAGAAAAGATGGTCCTATGAAAAGTTTAAATAAAGCTGTAGCTTCTCAGCGGGAAATATTGGTGAGAGTACAGCCAAATATTGGAGGTGAAAACTGGGCAGAAATAGTTTGAAAAGAAAATTTAAAAGCATGTTAATAAATTTGAAATTTTATGCAAATTAAATTCCTAGAAATTATAGCTCATCAAAAATTGCCTAGTTATACAATAACTGAACAGAGACCTATGACTACAAAGGGTATTAAGTTATTAAAGTCTACTCACAGATAACGAAGCTACAAGTTTCTACAGGACACTTGAAACAAATGCTTAAGAAGTGTGCAATCCAATCTCAGGTGACTTCCAGAGCACCAAAAACTCAACTCATAGGGCATAGCCGTCATAAGGCTAGCAAACTCAGGATATCTTTAACAGCATTAATAAGAACTCAAGAAGCCAGAACCTCCGTTGGACCTTCAGCTTTTCATGGTGAGATTTCTGAAGCCCAGTTTCCCAAACATGAAGAATCTTATATAAAACATCAGAATCCTATCTTCTAGGGAGTTGAGGCATATTCTTGCTTAGTTCCATGCTTCGCCAGCTGTGACTCTATGTATGAATGCATGTGTATGAATGCACTTTCACTTGCTATGCTGGAAGCTGGCAAGTCCTGCATCTGCTGTGTGTAAGCTGGAGACATGGAATCACTGGGAGAATCAATCATTCTGAGGCCTTAGAATTCCCTTTAGGGGTTCTGAAGGACTAAGAGACAGGAGAGCTAAAGGCAGGAAAAGATCAATGTCTCACCTCAAGCAGTTGAGCAAGGAACTAATTCAACCTTCTACTATTTTTTTTGGTCCTATTTGGGACATATCTTGGATGATTCCTCTACATTGAAAAGAACCATCTGCTCTATTCAGTCTACTGGTTCAAATGCTAATTTCTTCCAGAAACATCTTCACAGATACACTCAGAAATAATGTTTAATCAGCAATCTGAGCATCTTGTGTCCCAGTCAAGCTGACACATTAAATTAATCATCATGGAAACTGAGTCCAACTATGCCCATGTTCTTAAAATCATACAGATAAGTTGAATTTATCTAGAAAGGTATGGATGGTTACCACACCCATTCTTGTTAGAAACACAGATTAAGGAGTCTTCCTTTGTCTGAACAATACCAGAGAAAAGAAGGATTTTAATTTAAATCACTATAATATAATTTTCTTATAATAAAACGAGTATGTTTTAGAACCCCTTGAAAGCATGGGTAAATAGAAAGCATTAATTTACACATTGGTGCATGCATTCAGTAGAAAATGCTTTCTATTTACCCATGCTTTCAAGTGCTTGCAAATCTTTCTCCCCCATGTATTAGGAATCACCCTTGCTTAATTAATCTCCCTTGCTTAATTTTCTTAATTGTGAGAGAAAGAAAGAAAGGAACCAACCAACTCCCCCAAAGAGACTCAAATGACTCACTGATTTGGCACTCTCTGTGTCCAGCTGTATCTATACTTTATCCATACAATGTAAGAAAAGAATCACATTTCAAAAATGAAGTCAGAAGACCACCTGCATGCCATTCTTCACAATCTTATTCTTGAATATATGTTTTTAAACAAAGGCTGACCAGACAACGAAGCATGACCCAGAGCATTAGACATTCATTTCTAAGCTTATACTGCCTCCCCAGGAGGATTCAACTACTGTGCTGAGTCACCATTGAGGGTCAGCACTGCCTTCTGCCTACAGCAGGGCCTTGAGCTAGGGCAGAGAAGTTTGAGATTGGGCCTGTATCCTAGCTATCCCTAGCAGTCAACTCTCAACGCAGCCTAGTAATGCCTGAAAAAGAAATCTCAAGGGATTGCCTGGATCATATTGGCCTATGGGCATGTGGGGGACCGTTTGGGTTGCCAAATGATGTAAAAGGTCCAGCCCACTGTGAGTAGCACCATCCCCAGGCAGGTAGTACAGGACTGCATGGGAGGTCTCCCTTTTTCTGAAGAAAAAATGGGGTAGGGGAGGTGAGAGGGGAGGGGGGCTGGGAGGAGAGAAGGGATGGGAAGCTCCAATTAGGATGTGAAGTAAAGAAAAAGAGAAAAATAATTAATCAATTAGTTAATTTAAAAAGACTAAGTATGAGTCTGCCGGTGAGTCAGCAAGCAACATTCCTCGATGGTTTAAGGTTTTTCTACTTGGGCTCCTGCTTGAGTTCCTACCTTTACTTCCCTCAATAGTGGGCCATGACCTTACATTGAGATAAACCCTTTCCTCTCCCAAGCTGCAATTGGTCCAAAGGTCTTATCACAGCAACAGAAGGAAACAAGAACAGCTTGTGTGGACCACTTATAGAACAGAACATCTAACACCATGAGGGACACCAATTGTCTCCAAAGTACATGCCTATGCCCAGGGAAGTACAACATTAAAAAGCAAATTAAGAAATAGGCCATGATTAGAAACAGGAAACACACACACACCAAGTGAACAAGCAAAAAAAAAAAAAAAATGACAATTTTCTCCTGTTTGAAAGATCTACATTTTACGTTTCATATTTACTCACACTAAAGTTAGGTCTCTCGCCTCCCTGCCACCCCCACCCCCACACTCCACAGGTCAGCCACACTGAACTCAGTCTTTCCCTGGTTGGTGCACACACTGGGATCTTAACTGAAGCCTCTGCCCATCACCAGTGCTGCCCTCTGGTTATTCCTACTGCATATGTGAATGCTTTCCTTTTGTCCTACACAGGGATAAATATGATATGTACTGAAAATGGCAAATTTCGTTGTCTCTGTAGACACTAGGAGAGTAGTTACGGTCAGTTCCCCCATTACTCTGGTACCTAACTCAAACTAATGAAAAAGACTTGAACAAGGCCAAGCACTTTTTATCTCATGTCCTTAATCACTCATGCCTATGAACACCCATGTGCATAAGTGTTTCCTCATGTGAACTCATGTGTGTGTATGTGTATGTGTGTGTGTATACACAACATACTCCATTATCTGGTTGATGTTATTCTCAAAGGAAGTTAAACAGTTTTCTGAGGACCATGCTAACTGTGTCGAGTTTTAAACAGCTAACATTTACTCAGTTCCCAGTGCGTATACCAGCTCTGATTGATACGCTCTTCATGTGTGGACGAAGTTAGTCCCCCTCAGCGCCCTGTCTCAGTACTCACTGTACTCTTCTCTAAGGACAAGGTGATGGCTACCCTAAACTGCAGAACCAGTGATGGATCAAGCCAGGCTACACCTGCTATCTGACTGCTAGGATGAACAATTTCCTGGTGCCATCCATGAAGGTGCAACAGCCCTTACAGCCTCATTGGTTCCTAAAGGGCCAGACATCTTAAAACTGTCACCTTGGGAATTGAATTTCAATTTCTAAATTTGATTGGAGTGCCTTATTGCGATCAAACAGTAGAGAACAGATTGTAAAAGCTGGGAGGGTCTAGCTGTGCATGGCCTGATGGCAGGATGTGTGTTTTATTCTCTGAATGTAGGGCACTGTGGAAAGACAGTAAAAGCATAGGAGAAGTGTAAGTTATTTGAGGGAAATGAATATGGAGCTGGTAGTGTGTGGGGAAAATTTAAGAAGGCCTCCACTGCGGCGCAAGCCACGGAGAGGCTTCTGCCTCCGTGGCGGGTCCCACATCAGGGAAGAAGATCCTATGGTTCCAGCAGCCTGAGGGCCTTGGTGGTGGCAGGCCCCAGTAACACGAGGAAGTCCTTGGTTCCAAAAAGGTTTATTGTCATGGCGGATAATAGATGGATCTAGGCGTACCCCCCCAAAAACTCAGGGAAGTCCCGAGTTATATAGGGAGGGAGAAAGGGGGAGGATCTGGGGGAGGAATGTTTAATTTGCTCTGTCCTCTGGCCTTCATTAGTATGTAAATCTCTAGGGCCTGAGGCCTATAGCCTGGCCTATGTGACTCTATGGAGATCTATGTGACTGCTTTTCAGGATCCTAGATGATGGGAGGGACCTAACTCCTGCCGGTTCTCACGCAGAATTCCACGGAGAATCTCGGGGTTCTAAGTACCTGCTCAACCATGACCCAGGATACCCTTATGCAGTCCCACAGTAGTGAGACAAGAATATGAGAGAACATGTGAGGGTAGACGGTCCTATCCAGCAGCGGAGTGCTGACAGAACCAGATTCTAAGCAACCTCCTGAAGCTGAGGAGAGTTAAGGAAGGCTCCGACTTAAGGGGCATTGTAAAGTAAACACAGGCATGGAGCAAGGGAGCGAAATGTGCTACTGATTCCCCCCCCCCATGAAGAGAGAACAGAGTCATGAGGGCATGAGGGAAGGGAATATGGAAATCCATACCAGTGCTTCCAATGCAACTCTGATGAAAAACTTTGAAATCTGCAACCTCCACCTACACCACATCCATCTATTGGCTGAAGCACATTGGCCCTCAGAGATATGACAACCAGCTGGCTCTGTGTGCAGTGTGTGAATATAAATTATGGTAGTAAGAAACTGCTGGTAGTCGGGATAGGCAGACGGATAACTTATCCCATGCTTTGTGTGTCCGTGCAGGTGTGAGAGCTGGTGTGGTGTGTGTCACCATTTTGCAGATGCCTAGCGGACAGCACTGTGCACAAGAGAGATGTCCTGTTAGACAACTATCCATTCTTTCCTGAGGCTAAGGCCTCAGCACTGGATGCTAGACCCTTAGAAACATCCTGCTAGCTTAGACAAATGGAATCTGTGAGTAGCCCTCCAGCTGCCTTTTAGAGACAACAGACTATGCGCAAGCCATTCTTCTGACAAGATGCTTAAATTTCAATTTTTTTATATTGTGTGTTAGAAGATGCTAGAATGAGAATATAACAATATTCTTCTAGTATCTAATCTAAACTGTACATGTTATAGTGGATTTACATCACAAGTGTAGTTACTTTATTATTTTTTTAAAGCAAGCTGAGGACCACCTATCAACATTCACTCTCACTCTGAATATTTCATAAACTGTCTTTAGCGTAATGGCCTTCATCAAATAAATCATTATTTCCAACCCCAAAGAAATGCCTCACGCTCCACTCTGAAGACTGAGCACAAAGCCACAGTAAAATAGTAAAGCTTAATGCTTTCAGACACCGTGGTAAGCGCAGGGGACGGGATGTGGCTGTGGCTGGAGAGTGAGGCGGTCTCACTGTTAACATGAAAGGCTTAGTAGCACACAAAAGAAGAGCCCTCTCCAACTGGAACGCAAAAGTGGGAAACTTTCCTACAAAGCAGCTTTAAAATGCTTTTGTTACCATACATGGAGGCGCCAGGCACCTAAACAGGGGGATGCTGACCTTAGCAGAAAGAGAAAGGAAATTACAGAGGCCTGGTTTTGAGATAGGGAGATGAAGCAACCATTAACAAGGGTAACAAGCCAGAACCGGGGACAAAGCCTGTGACAATGACAACACTCCTTATCAGTTTCAACTGTGTGGTGAGAATTTTGTGGGGAAATCTACCTGGTCACACGAAGCTTTGCTCCATGCTTGGAATCCTGAGGCCTTCCAGCACGCTGGTGCGAACATGGAGCCCTGGGACAGCTCTAGAACATGGATTCAACAGAACTCTGCTCAGAAGAACTCGTGGCTTGGCTGAATGTTAGTAGAAGCCACATGGGAACCCTTGAGACTCGGCCAGGAAGCCCCATAAGCTTTTACTATAGAACTAATGGTTAGGGTGGAGATACCCATGAGCACCCGTGGATAACCCACAGAAAGACTATGTAGGGCAAGTCTCATTCAAGCACACCAGTGATCAGCGCCCCAAAGAGTTCCAGGTTAGCCCCCTAAGACAAGGGTGCAAAGTCTCTTCCTGCCAAAGGCCTTCCACTACAGATGAGCCCATCTCAGAAAGCAGACAAGATCCTTCAGGAGGGGACAGTGATGGCATTTGAACTTCATCTGAATATTTACACCAAATATCAAAGAAAATTGTCTTTACAAATCCAAGTTTTACCCTTTTCCGATACGGAGCTCGAAAGCAGAGGAATATCAACTGTAGGAAATAAATAAAGCCTCTGCTGTTTCTCCATCCTAATTAATATGTAAATGCTGACCCCTCTACAGAAAAAAGAACAGAACAAAACAAACAAACACAACGTAACTACACTATCAGAAAATGCAGCGTTTGAGCTTCAGGGGCTTGCTTTCTCCCACACGAGATATTCATGAATATTTTAGATGTGTTTGCTCTATTTTGAGAGATCATTATACTACAGATTCTGAAAAAAGATGGTCAGAAGCTGAGGAGTTTGGGGTCTGGGCTTCTGGTGTGTGTACATGCATTCGTGAATGCATGCCTGTGCGGTGTGAGACATGTGCCTACGTACCCTCACAGACAAGAGTGTGCTCACCTTCCTCCACCAATCATCTGAGCGTGTGTCTCTGAAATAGAGGCATCTTCAGACATGCATGGCAGTAAAAGGTGACAATCCAGGCAATACGTAAATATGTATTGCAGGCCAGATTTACAAATACACTATAGGGCTATACATTGGGTTTGCTTTTCTTCTAAGTTCCTCATGAAACAGCAAGAAATGCTATGCTTCTCCTTACACTGAGCCTACTGAAGAATGGCAGATGTGGTTTCTCTCTTAGAGAACCTCACTATATCAGAGTGATGTTTATACCCATCAGAGCAATGGGTATAAAAATACCCTTACATATACAATTAAGGCATAAACTCGCCAGTGTTCTGTTTATCCCTGTGAACACCCTTTCTTCACCAAAAAGCTTCCTGCCCTGAAACTTTTCTCTTCATTTCTGTCCATTTGAAGGACTCTTGTGATATGTTGTACTAAGTTATAGCATTGTGCCTAGACAAGGAAGATTAAAATCTCTAGTGGAAAACAGTCCAAAGTTCAAAGCTAACAGAAATGAAATTAATGTTAAGGCCCATGATGCTATGCTGGACTCATTTAGGATGCTAAAATGTTGGTTGCTTATGTTTTTATTTTTTGCCTTTGCTTCCCTACTGTTCTGAGCTCTGGCCACTAGGCTGGTTACAGAGCTGGTTAGTGGTATTCAGGAAGTGAGAGTGTGACTATGCAAAGCACCTGGACTCAGAAAGGGACAAGTGTCTCTATTGTGGTTTTGTAGGGAATGTGGCCTCACAGTCTGATATCTTCTCTCAACTTCTCCATCCATGTAACAGCAGCAGAAGGCAAAGCCCGGCTCGTCTTCAGCATCACATCCCAGTAGGAGGAGAGCATGCATTAGACACTTGACGCCTGTGTTTTAACTGAACAGGCAAATCAAACAACTCTACAGGGCAACATTTAAAATCATATGGCCCAATCCATTTCACAGTAACTAGGGGAATTGCCCAAGGTCAATGGGATATGGCACTCACCCTAAAAGTAATAGATTTCTAAGTCCCACTGCACAGGTCCCTGAATTATTAGCACGTTCTCCAACTGAAATAACATGAACATAATTTTCTTCCCAATTATTCTGGCTGAGGGGGATACAGAGGGTTTAGGTGGTGGGAGATTAATAGCACCACTTCTGGAAAGCCTGGGAACACCATGGGCAACTACAAAAGGTCTTGAGGAATTAAATCAAGAAACCAAGGGGTCCCTGGAGGCCTGTGCTGTGAGCTCAGGACAGCCTCCTGGAGGAAGGCACTTCTGCTGATGCCGTCCATTATGTTAAAAGCCAAATTCTCAGGCAAGCAGGAGCAAAAACAAACACAAGGAAAGAAAAGGCTGTTCTTCTGTGGTTCCAGGACTATCCTGCACTCTGACCTCCAGCCTAGCTCTTCACCCCTTCATCCACACAATGGAAGTTCCCTCCCCTACTGCAGCAAGTGGAGTCCTACATCCTGAAGACTCTGATACCAGAAAACCAACTATTCACTTCCATGAACCTAAACTACTCTGGTGAACATTTCCATCTCCCCAGGAACTGAACAAATGCCGGTGAGATGCAGATAACTAAAACCGAAGCTTCCATAAATTAAATGTTTATCTAAGTTTGTTCGAAGTTGTGTTTATAAAGTCTCATTTGGAAAAGGATACACAGTCTCAAGCCTTATTCGTGATACCCTATGTCATGTCTTTGAGAAGATGTCACCCAGCTATAAAGAGTAGATTGGGAGTCCTCAAGTGATATGGCTGCAGAAGGAGGCCTGATTGGCAGAGGTCTCTTGGTCCTGTCACTTGGGTAGTCCTGGCCTCTGAAGCCCTGAGTGGTGCTTGCTGCTGGGGTGGGTTGCACATGCTGATGATGGCTGATCTCGATGAACATGGTTACACATTTCTGGCTAAGCAGCTCACCCCTCCCCCACTGCCCTATTTCTTATCCCAAGTCAACACAAAATTATAGCTCAGTCCATCTCACAGCAACCCGAGAAACTGTGTAAGCTCAATGGAATATAGCAGCAACCCTAAATATGATAGATCTCTAGATCCCACTGCCGAGGTCTCTGAATTAGCATCACCTTTTCAATTGTCTGAAAAGATGTACCAGCTCAGTCTATAGCTGCGTTTTCCCAACAAAGCCCACAGGTACACTCTGATGTGGAGACAGGAAAGTCTTAGACAGATCTTTAAAACATAGTCAAACTCAGCTCTATACCTTTGACCCTGCATTTCTCATAGAAAAGACAGATTTGGGGTTGAAAGTTTTGTGGGTGGGTTGGTGATCCTATTGCCATGCTGGGGTTCCTGCCTGGCTATAGGAGGTGGCCTCTTCAGATTCTATATCACCAATGCTATGAGTCGAAGCTCAGGTCACCCCCATTGATTCCCTTATCCCAGGTCTCTCACTTCCTAGGCCCCCACCTCTCCACCCCTGTCAGTTGCAGATGTTCATTCATTCTCATGGCCATCTGGTTATCTCTTCTGCCCCTGTCCACACCTGATCCTGAACTTCCTCAGTCCCCTCCCCATACCCTCTCCCCATCTCATGGGCAAGCACCAATTCCCAACACTATTAATGATATTGTTATACTTGCAAATAGAAGCCTAGCATGGCTGTCCTCTGAGAGGCTCCACCCAGCAGGTGACTCAGACAGATGCAGACACCTAAAGCCAAACAGTGGATGGAGCTTGGGGACTCTTATAGAAGAGCAAGGAGAAGGACTGTGGGGCCAAAGGGGATAGGAACTCCACAGGAAGACAACAGAGTCTAATACCCTGGACTCTTGGGGCCCTCAGAGACTGAACCACCAACCAAAGACCATACATGGCCTGGACCTACGCCTCACCCCACAGCATATATGTAGCAGATGTGCAGCTTGGTCTTCATATGGATCCTTCAACAACTGGAGCTGGGGCTAGCCCCAAAGATGTGGCTTGTACATGGGATATGTTCTTCTAGCTAGACTGCCTTGTCTGGCCTCAGTGGAAGAGGATGCATCTAACTCCACAGAGACTTGATGTGCTAGGTGGAGGGATACCCAAGGGAGCCTCCACCCTCTCAGAGGAAGAGGGGGGATGGGGAAGGACTGTGGGAGGAGGTGGTGGTGGGTGGCAATTAGCAGGATGTAAAGTGAATAAGTAAAAAAAAAAATTGAAAAAGAAAACAAGTCAAACAAGAGGAAGGTGTCATGGCTCGGTGCTAAACAGTACTCACTTCCCTTCAAAGGTCCCAAAGGTGGTTCGCAGCATTTATAACCACCTGTAAATCCAGCCCCTGGGGATCTGACATTCTCTTCTGCTCTCCTTGGCCACACACACACACACACACACACACACACACACACACACACCAGATAAAAATAAAATCTTAAAAAAAAAGGCCAAATGGCAGTCTTTCTGATGATATTAGTATTGCCAACACACCACTGCTTGCACAGGTCACCTGTCTCCACAGATCACTCCTAAGAAACCAGACATGGTCCCATGTCTCCTTGAGTATGAGTGGTTCTTTCCTGTGCATCAAGGAACATCCATGTCTTCCTCAATGCCTTATGGTTATATCTGTTCTAAAACATAAAGGGAATGGACAGGCACATGCTTATAACTTTAAAAATGTTCATTCGCTTCAGTGTAGCAGTTCAAAAGACAAGTCTGTGTCTTGAAATGTTTTATTAGAGGTTGTTCAAAGATTAAGCTATAATATATTAGAAATCATAAAATAGATAAAATAACACTTAAAAATCTTACTGGATGCAGTGTAGTGAACTATATTTGACATCCCCTAGTCATAGCTAAGCCATAGATTTTTTAATATAAAAATTATAAATAATAACACCTGCTTTGTCTACCTCACGTGGGTGTAGGAGAAGAGAGCTAGGAAGCTTAAAGAAACAAAGCATAGGGCAGGACACCTATAACACAAGTTCTATTCTTGCTTCCCAACCACTGACATAAAGAGAGCTTGCTGCTTATGTGGCATGAAAATCAAGACAAGATATGGACTCTCAGCAACCGGGGCATGGGCATCATATGGCTGGGGCTCAGGGAGGCAAGCAAGGCTGCTGCTGTTGAACCTCATCTGATACTTTTTTCTTCTCCAGTCATAGGGGCCACTGGCGTGAGTGAAGTTGAAAGGATTTGCCATTCAGCAGTAAATTTATGGGAAGCTGTGTGTAGCAAAGGTTCGTTTGCAGTGTAGATCCTTCAGACTGATTTAGCAGAGGGTAAAGCTTGCCAGCACCTGGAGACCAGAGATGGGGGCATTGGATCCCACTGGTGCTCTGAACATTCCTGGATAATTCTACTCAGTGGAAACAGGACTGATGGTGAATTAAACCCTTCTACACAGTGACATATTCTGTAGTCACTCGCCCCATGTCTGGGAAGATTTACCAAGAGTGACAATAGTTTTAAAATCCCATATCTACACTGAGTCATGTAGAGCAGGACTCGCCCCACTGACAGGAACACATGAAGCCAGGTGTTAGCCTTTCTCTGCCTGTCACCATTGTCACAGGGACCAAAGACCCATTTTATCCTCTCACACCTACACAATAAACTATCCATTTGCCTTCTTCCTACAATGTCAGATGTGACTGCTTGATGTTTTTGTTTTTTAAGTATGGCTTGATATGTAGATTCCTAAAACAACATAATGTAGAATTTTTTTTGGGGGGTGGCATATGTTTATTTATGTCATTTATTCAACAAATACTAAGTGCCCACTTAGCATGTGTCCCAAATACAGCAGATGAAGATACAAAGGTAAAAGAATCAGGCTGGACACCTGGTCCTCAGTTGTTTCTAAGTATAATGTAGAATTTTTAAAGAACACTCCTGTGGGTAGGCATTGTAATATCTCTCACTCAGCCAAGGAAGTTGCCCTTCTCCCTGTGTCTCATAAGAGACTGCACAACTGGCCAAGGACTAGACAAGACTCAAGAAAGTCTTTGAGATGGACCAATAGAGGTCTGATTTCCCACCTCCCAGGTTCCTAATGAAGTTATGTTGAAAATAAAATATAGAAAAGTCTATATTCATCCTGGGGAAAGAGAAGAAGGTTTAATGGGATTCTGATGAATGCCAACAAGCCTGCACTGAGGATGTAGATGGTCAGTCAGTGATCCCTTCTGGAAAAGCAGGAGCTAGGAAGAGCATGTTAAGAGGACCAGCATGAACAGGTACCAGCCTGTTATGTTGGTTTGAAGAGGAGTAGTCCCCATAGGCTCATATATTCTAATATCTGTTTATTAGGGAATGGTACCACTTTAGAAACATTAACTACTCCTTATTGGAATAGCTGTAGCCTTGTTGGAAGGTGGGGTTTGCAGTTTCTAAAACGCAAGCCAGGCCCAGTGTTTCCCTCTTCCTGCTGTCTGTAGATCCAAGGGTAGAACTCTCAGCTACTTCCTCCATCATAAAGTCTGCCTGCTTGCTGCCATGCTCCCCATCAGAATGACAATGGAACAACCATCTGAAAATGTAAGCAAGCCCCCAACTAAATGATTTTCCTTTATAAGAGTTGCCATGGTCATGGTGTCTCTTCATAGCACTAGAACATTGACTAAGACACCTGCTAGGTGGTGATGCCTGGAATCCATCAGTAGTACCCAATATTGCCCAGGTCCAGACACAGTAAGAAGGGATCAATCAAGTAAAAGGTCCACATCCAAAATCAGAAGACATCACTGACCTGAAAATACAAATTAATGTGCTTTCCATTAACAAGGTAAGCATCTAAAAATGAAATACAAACCATAAACTAAATTATTGATAAAATACGACAAAAATCAGCACTATCACCCATCAAAAATATTATGTAAAAGACTGAATGATGTCATATCACTAAAGAAGGTACTTGTAGTGAATGCCATCAATCAATATATTTATGAAAATACTTCAAATCGATAAAAGAAAAAAGGTAACCCCTCAAGTAAACAGGAAAGGGCATTTAATTGAATGTAAAATGTTTGCATCAAATATCACTATTGTGGTAGTTTAAACAGGAATAGACTCCATAGACTCAACTGTTTGACTGCTGGCCCCTAAGAAGTGGCACTATTAGGAGGTTTGCTTTGTTGGAGTAGGTATGGCCTTGTTGGAGGAAATATGTTTGCTGTGGAGGTGGGCCTTGAGATCTCATATGCTCAAACTAAGCCTAGTGGGGCAGTCTCCCTCATTTGCCTGTGGATGGAGATGCAGAATTCTCAGCTCCTTCTCCAGCACCATGTCTGCCTGTATGCCGCTGTATTTCCTATCATGACAATAATGGACTAAACCTCTGAGAACTGTAAGCCAGCCCCAGTTAAATGTTTTCCTTTATAAGAATTGCAATGGCCATGGCATCTCTTCATAGCAATGGAAACCCTAAGACAAGCATAAAGAAAGAGGAAAGACAAGCTATAAAATCAGAGAAAATACTTACAAATTGTGTATATGATAAGGGCTTAATATCTAAAACATCTTTTTTTAAAAAAAAAATCCTAAAATTCAATATGAAAAAGAAAAACAGCATGCTGTAAAGAATGGGCAGTTGGAACTTGCAGAACTGAACATCTGACAAAGGAAATAACCTGAGAAAATGTCCTTTAATGGACAAAAGAACAATATAGAATATATATTCAGTGGTATATTATTCAGCCTTTTAAAAATAGTGATGGTCTGGTGCATGAGTGAACTTAAAAATGTGTTAAGTACAAACATCATATGGTTTTAGTTACATGAATATCTGGGATCGACGATTGACAGACTTCATGTAAGAGTGATAATGGGGGAGTAAAAGTGGGGGATTTGCTATCGGTTACAGAGTTCCCATTTAGAGAAATTTTTTAAAAGATCTGGAAATAATCAGTGGGAATAGTCAGCAGCACTGTGATGTGCTAATGTCACTGGATGGTTAAAATGGAAATGTTTACATTAGATTTATTCAATATATTAGATAATTCAATATATTGTAAGCAGGAGAAATAGATAAACAGGGGTTCCAAAAAGATAAAACCATATGATTAACAAACTATTATAACAAAAGAGTAAAAATCAAAACCACAGGAAAACATCAGAACTGGCAGGATTGCTCAGTGGGTAATGACATCCACCACCAAGTCAACAACCTGAGTTCAACCCCAGGGATCCACCCACTTAGAGGAAAAAGAAAACTGTCTTTGTCAAATTATACTCTGATCTCCACACAGGTGCCACAGAACTCACATGCACACAGGCACATGCAAAATACGTGACTAAATAAATATGTAAAATGCATGTTATATATTTTTAAAAGCTTGTAACCTTTAGGTTAGAAACTAGTAAACACCCTGCTTACAGCCCCTGCTACCTACAGACCATGAACAGTCCATCATTCACAGTCTGTCAGCAGGAACATGGGTTAGTAGTCACCTGTTTTGGTGTTAATTCAGTGGTACTTGCTAAAGTTGAGATGATTTCTACAGAAATCCCCGTAGGTGTGCCCAGAACACAATGGTCAGCATTGCTCATAGTAACTGTATTTACAAAGCTAAAACCAAGAAATAACCCAAACGCCCTTGAAGAAAACAACATAAAGTGCTTTGTATGTGTGCGTGATGAAAAATGAATAAACAAAAACTACCATACACTTGCAGATGAGTTTCAGAAACAGAACACCAAGCCGTACAAACAAAAACGTGAATTTCAGTATAATAGATTATTCCATTTACATAAACATTAAACCATGAAAAGGGTACACAATTTTCTTTCTTCACAGTTTTCATTATGTTCTATATATTTGCTACATTCTCATGTTCAGTAAAAGAATAAGATGTAAATTGAAATAATAATTACCAAGCTGGAGATGAAGGCAGACTCTCCTGAGGGTGGGGAGGATGAGAGGGAACATGGGAAGTGCAGACCTGTCCCTGACATTTACTTCCTAGCTGACTTGTGGGCACAGTCACTCACTGGATTGAGTACAGGGTGCTTCTGGGATTTAATATATGGTGGTAAGGAAGAGTCCTATCTACTGACCAACCGTGTCGTGCTAAGGCTCTGGTGCATTGTTGGGAACACTGAGCCATGATGGGATGCGGGTGTGTTCTGGAAAAGTGTGCAAAAGTACACAACACCAAATCTTAAAACAAAACCAAAACAGGCTATGCACTGTAAAGACTGAGAGCTCTTTATGCCTATAAACCCCAAGTCCTGGGAAGCTAATTCCATAAAACTAGTGCCAAACAGAAAGCAGAGAAAATCTCACTTAATTACCGTTCGGTTCCTTTCCAGTGTCTTCACAGTTGTGCCTGATTTTCTTTGCCTCATTTGGTTTCTTTATGTGCCGCATCCCCATATGCAGTATAAAATTACCTCTGAGAGGTAGGTGAGTTCATGCGTGCTCACCATGTATATTCATCCGCAGGCGTGGGAGCTCTGTCCCCCATTTCCAGGATCCAGTACACTCATTCTTCCTGTGTTTAAACACACTTCCCAACACTCCATGGACATTTCCACTTCTTATTTTGGCATTCTCTAGGTTCAATCAAAAGTAACTTTACGTGAGAAGTCTCTCACATACCAACATCTGAAAGGCACTAAATGGATGCCTAAGAAGAATGCTCAAAATTAGACTCCAAAATTAATGTAAATTCACTTTACATTCAACAATGAAAATTTGGGTACCTCTATTCTTGAGGGACCAAAGGACTAATGTGCATTCTGTTTCCCACAGGACTAAAACTTAAATGGCTTGCAGCCTTCCTCACAGTCAAACTTGATACCTGCAGAAAATCACTTCATGAACAGCTGCTTTCCAGAGTGCCAAGAGACAAAATCCTACAAGAATAAAGCAACGCTGAACCAGGAATCATGGAAGCCAAACCCAAGCTCTACTACTTTCAAGGCAGGGGAAAGATGGAGTCGATCTGTTGGCTGCTGGCTGCGGCTGGAGTGGAGTTTGAAGAAGAATTTCATGAGACAAGAGAACAATATGAGAAGTTGAAAAACAATGGACACCTGCTTTTTGGCCAAGTCCCTTTGGTTGAAATGGATGGGATGCTGCTGACACAGACCAGGGCCATCCTCAGCTACCTCGCTGCCAAGCACAACTTGTATGGGAAGGACCTGAAGGAGAGACTCAGGATTGACATGTATGCTGACGGCATCCAGGACCTAATGATAATGATGATTATTGGGGCTCCATTTAAAGCCCTTCAGGAAAAAGAGGAAAGCTATGCTTTGATAGTGACAAAAGCCAAAACCCATTATTTCCCAGTGTTTGAAAAGATTTTAAAAGACCACAGAGAGGCTTTTCTTGTTGGCAACCAACTCAGTTGGGCAGACATACAGCTGCTAGAAGTCATTTTGATGACTGAAGAAGTCAGCGCTCCTGTGCTGTCCGACTTCCATCTGCTGCAGGCATTTAAGACAAGAATCAGCAACATTCCTACAATTAAGAAGTTCCTGCAACCCAGAAGTCAGAGGAAGCCACCTCTAGATGGCCACTATGTTGAAGTGGTCAGGACTGTCCTGAGGTCCTAGTGGCAGCATGCTTTAAGGTGGCTACTGCAAGGATCCAATCACAGCATCACTATAGGCTAGCTGCAGAACATTCCAGAAGCACGGTGTACATCCCAGAAGTAAAGGTCTTCAAACAACAAAATCCACAATGACCCACAATGACAAATGCCAATTAAATACAGTGAAAAACTGTTAAAAAAAAAAAGAAAGAAAAGAAAATCACTTCATATACTATCTACTGTCATACTATTAAATTAAATATTATTGATAGTTTCTATTTTGTTGCTATTCTCAGGAGCAGATATAATGCAAACTGCATCTGCATATTTTAATCCCTGTGCAGAGTCTGACACGTTGTTCCTTCTCCATAGTGCCCTGCTTACCCAACACCCGGATAAACTAAATCCATCCCAGGATGGCATAGGAAGCTGTTCTGCCTCCCAGCTAGGAGGAGCCCGGGTGACGCTGACAGCATCCACACACTTTATTGAAAAAATAGTCATGGCGGTTTCACTTTGCGTGCTTTCAATTTTTCCATCATTGAGGAAACAGTCACTTACTTACATAATTGCATGCTTTCTAATGCTGCTTTCCTTTAAATTGAACTTTCCCTCACAGATTTTAAATCTACTCCCACTAAAGAAAAGTTAAAAACAGTTAAAATTTGAGCAATTTACCATTTTTCTTCTTTGGGGGTAGTTTTTTCTCCTTGTGTTTGAAAAATAAACAACTCAAGTCGTCTTGATATATTTAGAGATCAAGATTTTCAACACTAGAAAACATGCCTAATATGCATAATCGGGAGCTAGGAAAAACAGAACCACTTCAGGGCTATACAGCCTGCTCTAAACTACTGGCACGTTCCATTTTCTGGTTCCTGTTTCCTGTTTCCTGTTCGTTGGCATTCCAGTATGACACTAGTGTCTGTTAGTTTACAGGCGGTTCCCTAGGCTCCTCCCAGGGACCTAGCAATCGCTTAAGTCATCACCTGCAACTGACAGGTCACTTACTCTGGCCCCACACACTAAGGTTTTGTAATGCCCAACACAAGAAAACCCCACACAGGAAGGAAATGCAGCAAAGAGCCTGAGTAACCTAGGGCCACCTTGGGGTGAGGCCTGGCAGTGTGTCTCCTTGTGACGCTATGAAGTCATGTCAAGTATCCTGCTGTAGACCAACATATTCTACAGTTTCCCATCTTAGAACTGCCACCACCCTGAGAGACATCTTTGTCATTCGTTAGGGACTCTCCATTTGTTTCATCAGATTCTTCCCTGGCCTAACTACAGTCATGTAAATAATTTGCTACCATTAGTCAAATCTTGAAGACACAGGGGGATGCTGTGTCTGCATGTGGTTTTCTAATGAGGGAAGATTCCAGGCAGTCACTGGCATTGTTTCTAGGAAGCACGCTTTTGGATCCCACCTCTGATCCATAAGCCTCAGGTTGCGTTTATGGAGAAAGAGTCTTGGCATAGTAAAGGTGTCAGGAACTCTGATTGCTTACGATACCAGCTTTCTCCTCTACTAAAAATATAAATCCCCAAAGGACTGAGAACAAGCTCTGTGTTACTTTGAACATATTTAAATAATGCAAAGAGACTGGAAAGCTCAATATTGCTTTTGGTAGGAGAAACAAACTCTTTTAGTAACTGTGTTCTGTGTGACTTAATCACCATTTACCATGTATCAGCAGCTATCCTGGGTGGCACGTGTACCCAGTCGTATTTCTCTTACTCTAAGTATAATCCACCAGTAACCTTGCTTTACAAATGCAACTATCAAGGCGCAGGGGTGGAATCATACATTCAAAGGTACAGAACCGGAAATGGCAGGGCTGCATAGCATACTAACAGCACAGCCACAGAGCCCTGGGCTCCTCTGTGACCTAGTGTGGTATAGAACAGTGCTGGATGTTAACCAAAATTCAGCTCCAACCATAACCAAACACAAAGCATGGATTAAATAATATCTTCATTATCATATTGCAGGCATTGTGTGTGCGTGCATGTGTGTGTATGTTCATGGGGGTGAATAGGTGCACATGCACATGTGATCACATGAAGATAGACTAGAGGTCTACATTGAGTGTCTTCCTCCATTGTTCTTTACCACATTTTTTGAGTTGGGAGTCTCTCACTGAACCTGAAAGTCACCATTTGAGCTAGATCCCCCTGCCTCGACCTCCCCAGTGTTATGATTGCAGGCACGCACTACTGCATCTAGACTTTGTACGTGGGGTCCAAGGAGCAAACTTAAATCCTCATGCTTGTGTGACAAGCACTTCACTTACTAGGCTTTCTTCTAAGCCCTGTCCATCACCTTTGATGGTTTCATAAACTGTAATTACTTTTTCATATCTATTTATTAATTTTTTTAAGAATCTACTTGGTGCATTTAAGAAATGCAGAGGATATGAGGAAAGAAAAGAAAAAAATAAACAACTAAAAGGGAGGAGGCCCAGGTAGGGTTTGTGTAGGTGCCTCACTAGTGCACTGCTACACAAACATAGGGACTGTCCCCAAACTCTGTTCCCTTGTAAAATGAACCCTTGCAAAAAAAAAAATAGTTGGGTGTGGCAGCACTGGGCAGGTAGAGACAGTTAGATTCCTGAGGCTCACTGGCTTTCAATTTGTCCTAATTTACTGAGTCCCAGGTTCCTATGGAGATAAAACAATACATACATGAATACACACACACATACGCGCGCACACACACACAAAACAGGTGTATGTACAATAACAGACATGGAGAGAGAGAGAGAGAGAGAGAGAGAGAGAGAGAGAGAGAGAGAGAGAGAGA
>NW_021604576.1:17206807-17209174 GCF_004785775.1 Grammomys surdaster
AGAGAGAGAGAGAGAGAGAGAGAGAGAGAGAGAGAGAGAGAGAGAGAACAGCAAGGATGCTGTGAAATAAAATACTATGTCACATTCTTTAGGAATGAAGAAAGAACAAGAAATTTCTCTTTGTTTTGTCAAAATCTGAAATACAGCCTCCTCTCCTCCTACTACCAGCCTCTATCTCCAAGGGCTTGCTCACACATTCTTCTTAACACTGAGCTAGAATTCTGGTGTTACTTTTATAGCTTTTCTAATCCCTTTAATAATTTAAAAACAGGGTGAAAGTAGAATTTAAGAATTTCACTGATAGTTAATTCAGTGAAAAAAATCTAGGCTGGGCAGCTGTCTGGGCTCTTCATAAACCACATACGCAAAGGCTTCAGCAGTGAGAGGGTCTCCCACAGTTAGGCTAAGGCATTGGAGCTTAAGGGGATGCAGAATGACCATTCCTAGGGAGATGATGCCAGGCTGGCTCTTTATTGCTATCAACTGATGCAACAAGTCAGTCTTCTCAAGAAACGGAGATACTGCTATGCATGTTAAAACTATACCAACTCAATCTCTGAGGTCTCAACACATAGGTATCCTGATGAGTTTCTCCCACCATTACTGGGATCCATTTTCATTCCCTTATGCTCTACTGCACCTAGTATCTGCGGTCTCTATCACATAGTATACTTCAAGAATTGCTAGTCTACAAGGCTCCTCCACTGATCAGACCCCAGATTCTAGGTCTCCGTTCTGTTCAGGTTGTCTCAGTTGAATCTTCCCTCATTTCCCTGTTTTCCAGATCCCTTGGTTATCAGTTACCCATAAATTACCACAACCAAGCATGGGTGCTATGGAGTAACCAGGCACATTCTCAGTCTTTGCTCTTAAATTTTTTCATCAGAAATGGTGGACAACTTCAGCCCAATCTTAGTTCCTGAGAAACCTTGACTTGGAAGAGAAAAATCTTAGGTTATAGTAGCCTTGCTCTATGTCCACATCCTGTACCACTTCAGGTTGCTCTTTATTTCTTTTCTGTTACTGTAACAAAACTACTGATAAAAAAACTTAAGGGAGAAACAATTCATTGGGCTCACTGTTCCAGATTACAGTACATCATGGCAGAGAAGACACAGCAGTAGAACTGGTCAATTACAATCACAGTCAAGACCAGAGAGTGATGAATTAATGCATTTGTGCTTATACTCAGATCACTTTCTTTATAAAGTGAAAGACCCAAACACAGGGAATGACACCACCCACTTAGGCTGGGTCTTTCCAAACCAATCAATGTAATGAAAATACCATAGAGATATCCCTGCAAGTGGACTTAATGTCTGTTCCTCTTTGAGATGCCTTCCCAGGTGATTCTCAGTTGTACCACGCTGTTGATTAAAATAACCATCATACAGTCATTTAGGAGCAAACATATGCCTCTTGTCTGTCAGACCCAGAATACAGAGTCAAGTGATTTCCCAAGACTCGTTCTGTACAAAGAGACAGTGCAACTCTGATGATGAACAAGGCTGGGAAAACCCTGCTCCTCACTGAGATCGTCTTCCCTACGTGACCTCATGCAGGACACTTGACAGCATGATGTGGCTACAGGTTCATATGCCATTCCTTTGCCTAGTCATTTTCCAAAATGTATATTCTCATTATTTGACCAGTAATAAAAGGGTTCAGGGTTACTTGTTCCAAGCCTCTCTGAAGGAACAATCTTAGCAAAGACAGTAATAACTCACATGGCACCTCTTAGAGCTTCTGAGTTCTTCTGACCAATCTACACCATCCCTGCCTTCTTATTTTGGTTTGTTTGTTTTGTTTATTTGTTTTTTGTTTTTTGTTTTTTTTCTCAAATCGTAATTCATTCACACAGGGGTTATAAACACAGAAAGGCAGGATGTGGGGAAGGGAATGACACTGGAGTGTGGGTGTTCAGGGGGAATACAGATATCTTCAGAACCGGGTATCAGCTGGATGAAGGTTCAGGGGACAAGTCACTATGACTCTGCCTATGACTCACTTGTCCTTATCTAAGTTGGTATTGTCTGCCAAAGCTACCTATTTACAAGTTCTATGACTACTCAGGCTTGTAAATTTCCACAAAAGCTGCCTGTTGACATTAGCTTATAGCCATCTGTTTCAATGTTTTTCCACTGAGACCCAAGACTTGGTGTTAGTATACATGTATGACAGTCCTATTTCTGATTTTAGGCCTATGGCTGATTTTAGGCCTACAGTGTGTAAGCAGGGCTGCCCCTGACATCTCCTCCCTTCTCTAAGTATAGAAGGGCTGTGGCAATTCTAAACTTTCGAAGGTAGGGATAGAGGCCTGACCTCCAGTATTTGAAGGGGACCTTGTAATGGCTCCAGTCCCCCTGT
>NW_021604576.1:17209274-17228447 GCF_004785775.1 Grammomys surdaster
CTCTCTCTCTCTCTCTCTCTCTCTCTCTCTCTCTCTCTCTCCCTGTTCCTCTACCTCCTCCTCTCCTTCTCCTTCTTTTTCTCCTCCTCCTCGTCCTCGTCGTCCTTCTTCTTCTTCCCTCTCCCCTGCCTTTCTCCTTCCTTCCTTCCCCTCTTCTCTATCTCTGTGCATGTGTATACATTCTTATTAAGCAACAAGCTAGTTTGAGGCGAACTTGGACTACACAGTGAAACTCCCTCACAGGAAGGCATAATAATGACTATTTACTAATTAATTGCCAATGAAAATTATAAATATATCTCACTGTATTCTGTCCAAATGTGGTTTAGAGATATATTTAGTAGTCTAACAAAATGTTTCTATTTCAGGATATTTAAGTATCATTAAGATATATCATTTTAAAGGCCAACCTGGTAGTTGTGAGGTATTAGTAGGGTTTTCTGTTTGTTCGTTTGGTTGGTTGGTTGGTTGGTTGTTTGGTTTTTTGGTTTTGGTTGGTTTTTTTTTTTTTTTTTTTGGTCTATCAATACTGGAGACCAGTAAAAGCAGTGGTAGGGATAGCACAAAGGAAGGTACTGAACAGAGATGTCTAAGATCAGAAAAACTAGATAGCTGGGAAGATGTGCACATTTGTAGTGGTGCATTAAAGAGTGCTTCCCTCTGGCCATTGCTTAACTTCATTGTTTTTGTTCTTAAATTTGTATTCTAGACTTAAATCCTCTCATCAAGAAACAGCAGTAAATGCTGGTGTGGATGAAGAGGAAAAGGAGCTCTTATACAGCAATAGTGGGAACATAAATGAATAGCCAGTGGACATCATTGTGAAATTCCCTAAAACACTAAAAATAGAACTACTTTAGTCTCCAGTTAGACTACTCCTAAACACATGCCAGAGGCAACCGAAGCCTGCATGCCCACCAAGAGACAGTGCTTATAGAAGACGTAAGAAATGTATGTCGTCTATCACTGCCAACCTGACTGGGTTACCTAGGAGATGGGAGGTGCGCGCGCGCGCGGGGGAGAGGGAGAGAGAGAGAGAGAGAGAGAGAGAGAGAGAGAGAGAGAGAGACAACTAAAGAGTAAAGATTTATCCTGAATATGAGCAAAGACATCTCCTGGGTTAGAGACCTTGATAGCATAAAAGAGAAGGAAGGCAACAGCTGACAGAACACAAGCATTCCCCTCTGCCTGCTTACTGGTCTGCCATAAGCTTCTATGTATACACACATGCATAAACACACACACACACACACACACACACACACACACACACACACACTTCTGGCATAAAGGGCTGAACATGATGAGACTATGAGCCAAAGTAAATAATTCTACTCCTAAGCTGTTACTAGCAGTTCTTTTGATCACAACCATGAAAAGGTGACAAGTACAATACATAATAAAACTTTATTTAGCCATAAAGAAGAACAAAAGTATTTCATTCAGGAAATGGTGAACATGTGAGAACTGTGTTAAACGAGACAGCCCAGTACCAGAGAGGCACATGCCACTTGTTTTCTCTCATATGTGGAATGTAGATTTAAGACACATGACATGGAAGTAAAAATTAACTATTTAGGAGAAGGAAAGCTGCATGGAACAAGGGGGGAGTGAGGAGGGGGACTGAGTGAAGTCTAAGGACATGCGCACATGGAAATTCAGCATGATAATTAAAAATAAATCTCCCCCCCCCCCCTGTGTTTAGGTGACAAGGTATCAATCACTCTATAGCCATGGCTGGCCTGGAATTCTCTGTAGGCCAAATTGGCCTCCAGCTCAGAGATAAACATCTGCTTTCCAAGTGCTGAGATTAAAGGTATGCACCACCACATCCGCCAAATGTTTTCTTTTTAAAAATAGCATTCCTTAAAGGCTATTAGACTGGTTGTTTTAAAGACATAAAGATAGAACAGTCTAAGATTCAAAGCAGTAAGCCATAAATTTATATATCTTTTAAACATTACTGTGAAACATGGCTGTTTCTGGTCCGTGCACGCAGGCAAAACGGAAGGAGCCAAAACAACTTTCCGCCTCCAGTCAGGGTCTACTGAACTCGAGTCTACAAGTCCAGCAGCTGGCACAGTGCCTGGCACAGAGGAGGTCGCTGTGTACAAACTGTGGTGGCAGGGCCAAGTAAGTTCTAGACCTAGCCTTGCTTGCAGTTTGTTCAGTGACTTCGCCTCTTGGAGTCTCCCTTCCATCTACAAAGGCAAAGGTCACAGCCAGCCCTCTTCCAGATTCTGTGCTTCTGTTGTTCCCACTGGAAACCAGACACTGTCCCTGGAGCACTAAGGTTTCATTTGGCTCTATTTGCTGAGACTGGGACTAAACTCATCTTCTTGCCTCTACCTCCCTTGTGAGTCCTTCCTGGGCTTGCCCTCCTGCTGGGTGCACACATGAAATTGTCACTGCAGGAAAGAGTGAGAAGACATGTCAACAAAGGCCACGTCTGTCATCACCATACACAGCTCACAGGAGGGACCCTATGTGATTTCACAATTGTGGCATTCAGAAGAATGCAGTAGTTATTTGTAACTTGCTTGAGAACACCACTAAATATGCACAACAGAAACTGAGCAGAGCAGCTTGGCATTGACTATAGAGTTCCAACCTAGGCTTCTCTAAACTGCGAAAAGAGAATTGTGTGCATCGCATCGGGGGTTTAGGATGACTTTAAAAGTCACGACCTCAATGCAGTGCATGGTAACTGCCCCTAGGTAGTAAGTTGGAAAACTTGGTGAACTGACATGTGCTAGGCAAAGTAATAGAATTAAAAAGTACAATTTGGGGGGTGAGGGAGGATGGGAGAGGAACTGTTGTCGTCATCTTAAAATCAGACAAGATGGATGTAATTCTTGCACAACGGGAGTTCCACCTGAGTTGGATGCTTAAGAAATATGGGGCGAGGCAGCGCGTGGTTGGTATCCCCACTCCCCAGCAAAGACCCTGCATCCCTCCAGCCTGGGAAGGCTACCCTTCCAGTTCTTTCTCAACCGAGTGAGCGCACAATTGGATTAGACCTTACCATTAGAGAAATCGGTCTCTAGAGAACAGCTTTGAAACCATTCGAGCAGAAAAGTGAGAAAAAGCATTTTACGCTTTACGGATGCTTCCGAAACTATGCATAAAACTGAGAGCTGGGCCTGCCGAGCACCGGACTCCAGCTATGAGTTCCATATTAGATCAAGGGATAATAAATGTGCGGATAAACATTTTTATTTTTCTGTCTCAACAATTTATCCTCTCATCCTGTCATCAGGCTCTGTTGACCCAACTTACTAGGTAAAAACGCGCATTGAGAGAGTAATTGTTCACCCTTGCTCACTCACTCAAGCAGCCCAGGCAAGACCCCACTCATTTGTTATCCTAGTTACCTAGTCTCCCCTGCCCATTTTTCTTGATGTTTTTCTCCCTCGCTATTGATTTTACAAAGGAGGTCTTTTCTTAAAATTTGTTCTTCATATATGGTATCGATGTAACTGTGTTTCCACTCTCCCTTACATTGTACAGTAAATATAGTACCTCAGATATTTCATTTTGCCCCGTGAGTTAAAGGCTGGTAGGGGTGTTAGAATAGTAACCTCCAGGTTAGGGTAGAATCCTCTGTCCTTAAGTGTTCCCAGATCCTGGGGACATATTTTAAAGGCAGGCTTAGACTGCCTGCCTCCCTTCACCAACACAGACAACAAGTATACATGAGGCAGGAGAGCTTTCAGAGATCACTAGGTCAGAAGCTTTGGGTAAAAGTCAAACAGCAGCCTCTCTGCTGTGTTAGTGATGACTGCTATCATGGATGTATTCCTCTACGACATTCATAAAGATGAAAAATGAGGAATTAAGGAAATATATGCACTTTATTTTAAAGACACATTTTTTTATTTTATATCAAAAACTGTAGGTTGCCACACCAAGCTATAAGTACTAATACTTGGGACACACACACACACACACACAGACACTTGAATTAGTTGAATCAAAAAATAAGATCAAATCAATTATATATCTATATTCAAGGGGTTTCAACAAATATCTTATTTTTACATGTTAATGTCAGAATTTTATTGAGATAAAAGCTGAATGTAATACATTTCATTGAGATAATGAAATCATGTCTCTGACATTAACTGTACATTTTGTTTTGACTTTGCTTTGCACTGTCACTCAAACGTTAAAATGAAGACAATATATTATTTCACCTTAAGCTTCGTCCTTTCTTAATTCAAGCGCTTCTTAGTGCTTGTAAGTCTAGAGAGAATATAGACATCAGCTTCGCAGAATCTGTCTCTTTTCCTTGTTTAGTATTAGCAAAGGCAGAATCCAGTTAGCAACAAACACAAATACCGAGCTCCCTTCAAATTCTGCTTAAATTCCCCTACTGCTAACACCTCTCTAGCATAGCCCTGTGCATAAAGAGCTCAAAAATGACTTTGAGGTTGATTAATGTGTCCAAATGGTCCCGTTAAGGGAAACATATCCATCTATCCCACCAGGTTTGAGACCAACCTTTTGTTGTTGTTTTGTTTTACTTATTCACTTTACATTCTACTCACTGCCAGTTTCTCAGGTCACCTCTTCCCACAATCCTTTTCCCATCCCCCCTCCCCTTCTTCTCTGAGCAGGTGGGGTCTCCCTGAGAATCCCTCCAACCCTGACATTTCAAGTCTTTGCAGGGCTAGGTGCTTCTTCTCCCACTGAGGCCAGATAAGGCAGCCCAACTATAAGAACATATCCCACATGCAAGGCTGCAGCTTTGGGGAGAACAGGCTCAGTTGTTCAGGACCCACACGAAGGTCAAACTGCACATCTGCTATATATAAGCAAGGAAGTCCAGGTCCAGTCTGTGCATGATCTTTGGTTGATGGCTCAGACTCTGAGAGCCCCAAGGGTCCAGGTTAGTTGACTCTGTTGGTCTTCCTATAGAGTCCCTTCAGGGCCTGCAACCCTTCCTCCTATTCTTCCATAAGAGTGCCCAAGCTCCATCCACTGTTTGGCTGTGGGTGTCTGCACCTGTCTGAGTCAGCTGCTGGGTAGGCTCCTGTCTGCAAGCACAGCAGAGTATCATTAATAGTGACCATGGAATGGGTCTAAAATTGAGCCACTTATTGATTGGCCATTCCCTCAGTCTCTACTCCATCCTCTGTCCCTGCATTTCTTGTAGACAGGATAAATTTTGGGTTGAAAGTTTTGTGGATGGGATTGTATCTCTAAAGCTCCATTGGAGTTCCTGCCTGGCTAGAGGAGGTAGCCTCTTCAGGTTTCATAATCCCAGTGCTGTGAGTCACTGCTACGGTCACACTCATTGATTCTCCCTTATCTCAGGTCTCTGTCTTTCCTGGCGATGCTCCCCACCTCCCCACTCTAGTCAGTTACAGGTTTCCATTAATTCTCATGGCCATCTAAGCGGTCTCTCCTGCCCCTCTCCACACCTGATCCTGAACTTCCCCATTCCCCTCCCCATCCCCTCTCCCTCTAGTTTCCTCCCTCCATTTTCCACCTATGAATATTTTATTCCCCTTCTAAGTGAGATTGAAGCATCCTTGCTTATGCCTTCCTTCTTGTTTAGCTTCTTTGGGCCTGTGGAATGTATCATGGGTATCCTGTATTTTATGGCTAATATCCACTTATAAGTGAGTACATACCATGCATGTCCTTTTGTGACTGGGTTACCTCATTCAGGATGATATTCTCAAGTTCCACTCATTTGCCTGTAAAATGCTTGATTTTTTTTCTAGCTGAATAGTATTCCATATGTAGATGTACCACATTTTCTTTATCCATTCTTTAGTTGAGGGTTACCTAGGTTGTTTCTAGTTTTGGGTTATTATGAATAAAGCTTCTATGAACATAGTTGAGCAAGTGTCTTTGTAGAATGTTGCGGTGTCATTTGGGTATATGCCCAGGAATAGTATAGCTGGGTGTTTTCTGAGAAACCACCAAATTGACTTCCAAAGTGGTTATACAAGTTTTCACTCCCACCAGCAATGAAAGAATGTTAGGACCAATCTATGCCCCCTCTCTGACTCAAGAAAAATGGCATTTTTTGAAAATACATATACAAATGTTAATTTTAGTCTCTTGTTTAAAATCTCTTTCAAACCTTAGATTTTTTTTTTGGTGGTGGGAAGACTTTGGTTTGTGACTTTATTAATCAATTACTTACCATCTGTAACTGTCTAAGAACCAAAAAGCATGAGGCCCTCGGTTTGGGGGTAGGGCTTATGAGAAAATGATGCTCACAACAGTGATTGGTACTGTGGAAAACAATCCGTTTCCTCAGAACTGGCTTACCCCAGTTCAGCCCACTTTTCTTATTTCACAAAGACATAAAATGATGACTTCCCTTTTAGATAGACCCCCCAAATAATTCCACATTTTGAGAAGATTTTTAATGATTCATCAATACTTTAACCAAAATTCCTAACATCTATTTTAATTACTCTGGAAATAGAAGACTGTTTTGAAATCATACAACATTCTTCTCAAAGTTGTACTGATATCTTATTACCCAGTCACTAATTTTAGAAAAAAAATCACAGTATGGATGTCTGTCTGAATCATTTTATTAGGAGTTGAATTACAATACTCTAAATTCATGTGCTGAAGTCCCAATGCCCAAGACTCAGTACCTGGCTCTAATTAAGAATAGGGCCTTTGTTGGTGTAACTATGCCATTGGAGTGGCCCAAATCTAATGTGAATGATGGTAGCTCAGGAATAGGAAAGGAAGGCATATATGCACACAGGCAGCAGACCCAGTGAATACAGAGGAAAAGGCAGACATTTGCAAGCCTTAAAGAGAGAGCTGAATGAGTCAACTCTGTCAATAGTTGATACTTGATTCCCGGATTCTGGAACTAAGACAAGAAAAATTCCTGATGTTTAAATTACTCTGTTTATTGTATTTTATTACAACAAACCATCGCACACTGCTGTGTTCAACAGGTACAGGTACACAGCAGCAAAGCCTTACTGAATAATTTGTAGCTGACAGTTATTATTCAGTCAGCAATACACAGCTGGGGACTAGTCAGCACATATTGAAGGTGTGTCTGTCTATTCTGTCCATGTCTGATCTGACACATGTCAAACCGCAAGACCCTTGTGGCTGCATTGTCTTCTCTTTCAGGGCAGGAAGAGGAGAAGGCATCAGAAAGGCAGAGGCAAGGAGTTCTTAGCTGCCCTCTTAACCTGAGACTTCAAAGTTCTAATTTCTGGACTTTAGTTGTCTGTTTTGCTTTTGCATTTATTTTTCCTTCACTTCTCCTGTCCTTATTTGAGAACAAAAAGTGTTTTCTTAAGTATCTTGCTTTGCACGCATTTGACTCGTCAACCAAGTTCTTAGGTTCTCCAAGAAGTAGGTAAAACATTCTGAGTCTGTTTGTCCTTGATCTCATAAGCATATATGCAAGTGTATAGTTTACCTAAACCAAGCATATCTCCAGTATCGGAGTCATTCATGTGTAGCTGTATGCTATCGCTCAAGTCTCTCTTTAAGTATTTATGGCTCAGTGGCATCTCTAAACCCTGTTTAGCCTAGAACAAATCTTACTTTCTTGAGCATTAATGGTCCTTTTCATAATACTTTTGAAATAAAACTCTTCAAAAAGAGGGCAAATTAAAACTATCTAAGCAGCTAAGTAGCTCACTAGGGAAGACCCCTAGCAAAATGGCAAACAGCCATGTCTATTTGAGGTAGACTAGATACCCAGGCCTGTAACCTATCACTCCTGGAAATAAATGTGGCTGTTCAATACAAAAAATTGGTACCCAAGGCCACATTTTAAAAAGAGATCAATTACTGTAAAGCCTGTTTAGCTTCTCAAAAACACCTAGAAATTTGAATGTGTGTTTAAAGCTATTAGTGTATCATAGTCTCTTCAGTGTGTCCAATAGTGCTAATATCCCAGTTGGAGTAGGAATTTAGCTGAGCTATTACCACCTTCCCAATTAGCATATTATATAACTATTCTGATCTAACAAAGCATTTAAATCTACACATAAGGTTTCCTCACCTGCACTCACCTGAGACAGATGAGTTCCTATGGTGATTTTATGTTTTGCTAACCTTCTGTGAAATGCAAACTTAAGACAAGTTTGTTTTCCCCAGTTTTCTTGGTAGAACAGCATGGACCGTTGGCCTTAACATAGCACAGGGCTTACATATTAATACATATGTCCATCACAGATAGAGCACTTCTGAAAGGAAGTTGTCAACAGTGGTTCCATTCTACCTCCCAGGTACCACTGTAAGCTTTGGTGACCACTTGTAGGCTTGCTAACCTACAAGTTACCTACAAGGTTTGATGACCTTGCAGACTTCCTAAAATACCAGAAGAAAATTACTTGCTGTATAAATTACTGAGGGCTATGTAAACTAGACCCTTCCCTAGACTAATCTTTCAATCCGAAAATGGTTTTATGTAATTCTCTTAAGCTTCTCCCTTTTACTAGTGAGAAGGCCAGGTCTGCCAGCTCCCAGGCTTGTTAAGGTCCAGAAGCGTATGGTTAACATTACTGGGAGTGCAAAGGGAGGAAGGGGCATTCTGATTCCCCATCTTCAAATGTTGCCTATTGAATTCCTTAAACTGGGCATGTAATAACAAGCTGTCAGTCATTTTCTTTCCGCATTTTGTGTATCGTTTCTTCCTGGCTTCTCCATAGCGTTACTTTCTGAATTATCTATGTGTCCTAAATGAGCTATATTATCTTTATTTGCCTTGGCGTTTTCATTGTGCACAGTCTTGCTAGCTCCCAGGTTTGGAGCAGGAGCAGGGATGAGAACTGGTCCCTGTAGCCTCTGGAGATGAGGGGCTTATCTAAGTAGACTCTCACTATCTAGGTGTCTTCCTTCTCAAGCACTGTTGCTTTCTTTACCTGGGTGTAAAGAATGACACCTGTCACTTAGTGTTTAAATGGGTGCCCTTGTGGCAGAGTCTTTGTCTTACATTATTTAATACTCTCTTGAGAACATTTTACAGAATCAGGTAATATCTCTCAGCCTTGGTTTTGCTAAGAAGAGGAGAACTGGAAGCCAGGGCATATGGCCAATGGGGCTGGTGTACAAATCTCATAACAGTCAGATAGCAAGCAGGCTTAGGTACAAGGTTCCCTGTTCACAGCATCCTCATATGTCAGGTAAGGAGATAGTGAGTATAGAGTAATTGCTATTTCCTCCTTTGGTGCTTCAGACATTGAGGCTGTGGATACAGACTCTGAGATCCTCCACTGGGTGAAAGAATCCATTCTCCTGTCATAGGAGACATGAGGAATAGTTCATCTTTTATAGATAAGGAGAAGGTTTTCCTGGTCTGGCCTAACAATCAGAGTTGGCCCAACCTGCACAGCCAGAAACATGAGCAACAGACCTCTAACAAGTCTAATTTCCCCATTTTTATCTTATAAAGTATTTAACATGCAATTTACTCTGATGGAGTCTTTGTCCCATCCAAGAGAAAGGGTACTATTTGAGCCTGGAGATGTCATGACATATAACTGTAAATTTTACACACTTAATTCAAGCATTTAATTCTCCATAATCTATTTTTAATACAACTAATTTTGAATATTACTTTATATTGAATGAGTTTTATGTTTACCTTAAACTGGTTTTGAATCATGTGCTTTAGGCTTAATTTGACAACATACAGAAGACTATGTAAAGGGAGATATAAATTGGTCTCTCCATCCAATCTTGTCCCTTCAGATGAATTATACTTCTATTGAGCATAACTAAAATCAAAATTCTAGGCCCATTATTAAGTCATTTAATCCTTATAAAGTGACTAACCATTTGTTTTTATGTCTTAATTACATTTACTTTAGCAGTTTACAAGTTAGTAGCTTACATAAAACTATTATTTTATAAATTAATGTAATTTATTCCTGTAGGATTTTGAGCATTACAAATTATAATTCTCTTAACATAAGTGTTTTTAGCACCAAAATAAAGTTAAAACCATAAATACATTCCATAGAGAACCTGAGAACCTCATTTTCATGATTCTTTTGTAGTGTACTTTTACAAGATCTAAATTTATTTAATAGATATTCTTATATTAAGTAGCTCACTTTATCACAAAGAATATAATTACAGAAGAGAACGGCAATACTCATTTTCATAAGGAAGCATTTATAAGAATAAAAAGGTGCACAATAAATCTTTACTGTAGTTTTGTTACAGCTCAGTTTTTCTAAACGGTTAAAACCTGACAAAGTTAGCAAAGACATAAATGATTAGATAAACATCTTTAAGTCAGTTTTTCTCACCGTGAATTGATCATTATAGCTCTAGAAATTTACAGTTCTTAATCCTCAAACTATATCATCCTCATGTCCATCTTCCCTGAACCTCTTCCTAACTAACTCAGGCATTCTATGTCTTAGTATCAAGCTTTGTGTGTTTTGTCTTGATCTGCTACTTAGGAAGGAAATCTTATTTTATCAAATGAAATCCATCTTCATCCAAAATATTTCCTTTTCTTTTTAACCCTTTTAACTAAAAATATATCTTCATACTTTGCATATGAATGAAAAAATAAAATCAAATTTAAAAGGAAAGGACATGACTGCTCCTAGGTATAGTGGAGGAGAAGGTTTATTATCAATGGAAGGGAGAGCATAGACAGAGGCAGGGACATCTGGGAGGGTTCAGAGTGACGTGACCCTGAGCCAGGCCATATAAGGAGAAGGGTAGGTGGGAAGGGAAAGCCAGAACAAAAGGCCAGGAGGGTAAAAGGTATACCAAAAGGAGAAAAGAGCTAGTCACAAAAATGGCTGAATTATATAGGGAAGGGCAGCTGGGGGAAGGGCAGCCAGCCCTGGGCTGCAAAAGTTTAGGGTATGGAACAGGGTGTGTCAGCCACATCCTGGCATGGACTGGTAGGGATGCTGGGAGAAGCTGGCAGCCAGGTCTGTTTTGATATATTAAATAGGCATCTCAGTCATTTGTCCGAAGTTCAAGACCTAACAAAACCCTTATTAACACTTTCTCTCATACCTAATTGTTTCTTTTTACTATATTTCTCTAAACAAGAGTTGAACCCAAAATGCAAACATAGCACACCATAGCAAATTAAAACTGCCCTGTACACAAACTTTTAACTAGCAACCTCTTCTATTGCAAGTGGTAAGCAGAATTTTTTTCTCTGCTTGGAATTTTACAGCTTTTTAACACACACACACACACACACACACGTCATGATCTTTCAAATCCAGAGTGAAAGAATGTTACATTTAAGCAAAAGCTTTAGAGATATCGATAACTGACCTGGACCAGCAGGTCGTTCTTCAGTGACAGGTTCCTGAGAAAGAGGACCAAGAGATGAGAAAATAAAGAAGATAGGAAAACTGGGGTCAGGAGGTTTTGCAGAAGCTGATGGCTCATGCCAAGCAATCTTATTAAGAAGAAGAGCATCTTATATATGGTTTGCAGGAGGAAAATTGGCCAAGGTCAGCAGAAAACTGTCATACAACAGGACAAGTCAGCAGGAAGCTAATCAAGTAATGTTGTACAAAGAGAACACAGGACATGTCAAGTATGTCACAGAACAAGCACACAATGACCTTGGGACTGATGACCTTAGCTCCTTAGGGGAGAAGAGTTGAGTGCCCATGATCCAAAGTCACAGCTCTCCCAAAGCCCTGGCCTGAGGCCATTTCTAGTTTTGACAGGCAATTGTTTTGGTTACCTATTCAGCAGTCATCTTGGTTAGACCTATGGGCGATGGTCAGAATCATGGAAAACCCCAAATGTAAAGCAGGTGTAGTTATTGGGGAAAGGCACTCGAAAAGGGTCTGAGCAAACACAGAATGGATCGAGAGTAAGGGCTGTCCCGGATGGCAGCATCTCCATCACTTGAATTTCAGGGCTTGAGTTTCAAGGTCTTTGTATCACTTCGACATGATTAACCCAGAAAGGTGTAATTTAAAATAACCATTAAGGGACCTCAAAGGTAATAATAACCTTCTAACTAGGAAGGGACAGTAGGAGAGAGTAACAAAACCCCCAGCATCCTAGAGAAAATAGGGAAGAATAAATGGAGCCATCAACACAGCCAACACAGAATTTAAAACCAACTCTGTGCTACGGAACAGCTCCATCCAAATAAACTACTGAGGACCATGTGCAGATGCCAAGCTCAGTGCCTGTGCACACACACCCGGATACTGCCATTGTTAGCACTACATACTTTTTTTTTTCCTTGCAGAAACCACCAACATTAAGTTTCCAGTGTCTAATTAGGAATCCCCCTCCATTCACGAATGTAGTCATTAGCTTCACTCATACAAAGTCCTCAGGATCCACATCGGTGCTGTTTCAGAAGACATCAGGGAAACCTGAACGAAACTGCTTGACCCCCAAACCCCACCTCCCCACAAAGTAGCTTGTATTCATGAGTACACAGTGACACACCAAAGCACCAGACTTCCAACACTGTTTTCCTCTTAATCCTGAGCCATGCTGTGCACACCCCTCCAGTCAGATCCTCTTCCCACCACCATTTAACTGAGGACTCTGTTACATCCATCTGCTGAAAGCAATTTAATTGTCCAGAATAAAAAGTAACCGAGGTCACCCAAAAACCAAGATTTCAACGTGGCAACCTCACTGCTTCTTATCACTGGCAATTAGGTAAAAAAGAAGAAAATTTGTGTTCCTAACTCTGAAATATTCTGAAGCAATTATTTACTTAATATTTTCCTAAATTACTCAGGATTGCAGTTTTGATTAGGAAAGCAAAAAAGAAGCCTGCAGGTGGCCCGTAAAGCTAATTTTGAAGCTAGCTCTGCTAAACTCAGGCAGTGGTCTTAGAGAATATTAACACTGTTGTAAACCACAGTGCCCTCGAGCTGTTCACCTGCCACAGAATTTAATTTATTTTATATCTCACCTAATAGACTGAGTCTCATCCATTAGGTAAATATAGTGTGGAAATGTTGTCTTGTTTTTCTAAAGAGGAAAGCAACAAAGACAGGAGATTTAGTCTCACAAAATATTCTGCTACTACAGCTGAGTTCAAGTTTGGGGCATGCAGGGCTTCATCAGTCATGAATTTCAGTTTACGGGATATGATTAATCACTGGAAGATCAAGTGTACTGCCTAAGTATACATAAAATAAAAACAAAATAAAACAAAAGCAGATCAAGCTGAAATTTTCAGGATGATAAATTTAGCAGTGAACTTCAAGGGTCAACCCATGGTTGCCTGACATTCAAAGATTGGAAATACTTTTAATCTAAGGACTTCACTGGCGTGTCTGCAATATTCAGTGAGGGTGGCAAGGCAAATAGACACAGAACTGGATAATTCTGAAAAATGTTTCCTATTAGTGGTGACAGGGAAAAGGCTAGGAGCAGCAAGCAACCTTTAAAAATAAAAATAAGAAGTGAGCGAATCAAATACGACATTACAATAGAAAGGAAATTGAATTCATCTGCACCAGATAAGGGAGGCTTCATTATTCACAGGCACCATTGCCCTGCCTTGACATCAGAGACTGATGAAGCCACCCTGCTCTGGAAGACAGATTTAGCGTGCAAAGCATTGTTCTCATGTGTTCTCAAATGTATAGAATATACTTCACAGATGGCGGTAAACGGGTATTTTTATTCTCAGACATCCGTAACAAGAAGGAACATAATTTGCACCGAGAGGAAAACCTGGAATAAGTTTTATATTGTTTCATCTTCTCAACTCATTTGGCAAAATTAGATTCTCAGGAGGGAGGGAGAGCCAAAGGCATTCGGAGCTTTTATAAGTCACCTTGGTAGGGGCGAGTTCATTACACTTAATAAAACAACTGGGAATGTGTTGTCCATGTGGCTTTGGGGAAGAAGGAGTCTAAACATTGGAGACATGACCAAAGATTTCAATGAAGATTCTCTGGCTCATTTGGTTAATCTTTCCTGCCAAAGACTATCTTTTTTCAATTCGTTAAATTCTCTTGCCGCAGCTGATTTTCTTTCTGTTCACCTCTTCTGTTTCCTTCCAGAATGTAACTTTCGTGGTCTGGAAGGCAAATCTCCACATCCAAACCCACATGTTCCCAGCTTCTGATGTGCACTTGGAGTTCTGTCATCTTTTCTTCACATTTACTTTATCCCAAACTTAACCAAACATCCCATTTCAGGAAGCTTCCATAATCCAGGGTCACACATAGCAGGGAGCATTTGGGGCAATAGCAGTTTCTCCAGGACAGGGTTCCATCAGATCCCGACTTCCAGGAAAAATGTAGCTGAAGCTGTGTTGGACACTGACTTTGGAAGATGCAGTCAACTACTGCACTGGAGTTCTTTCAAGAAAGCTTTGATCTTTGGATGAAAGGACTTCTCCAACAACCTTGAATCACTCCCCCAGTACACAAAGGAGTGTCTGCTTGCAAAGCTAAAACTTTTCTTTCTGAAACAGAAAGGCCAAAGGCTTGCAAATGAGCTGTGCTCATTTCACCAAGGTCTCTGTTCTAAGTAAAGGACTAGAGAAGCAAGTTTATCTGAAATGGGCAACACAGAACAAGAAAACACCAGGACACTGTTAATCTGCTAAATAAAAAACACCCTTCTCAAAGGAGTGGTTTCCTGCAGTGCTGGGTGGGAATTTTCAATACTTTAACCCTTAATTCTACAAGAGATGGTGACTTAGTATTTCACTGAGAAGAGATACCATGATCTAGTGTCAGCAGCTCTATAAAGAAAACCACCGTTTCATTGAGGCTGGCTTACAGTTAAGAGGTTTAGTCCACTATCAGTGACTATCATCATGGCAGGAAACATGGCAGCATGCCAACAGACATGGTGCTGAGAATTCTACATCTGGAACTGCAGGCAGCAGGAGGAAAGAATGACCCGGAGCCTGGCTTGAACATCTGAAACCTCAAATCCCACCTCAGTGACATACTTCCTCTAACAAGGCCACACCTACCCCCAAAGGCCACGCCTCCTCCAGAAAGGCCACACCTCCTCTACCAGGCCACACCTCCTAATAAGTGCCGCTCCCCCGAGCCTCTGGAAGACATTTTCATTCAAACCACTACAGATGAACTACATGCTCAAGTAAATACAGGCTCATATTAAATGACTTATAAACTTAAATTGTCAGTCTATCACCAAGACATAGGAAAGCCCTTCCTTCTTATTGTTGCCCACAAACATTTATACTCCCAATAAGTTGGTGCTGCCTCTCCTCTTACATTTTTTCCCTACATTCACCCATAGCCGAAGGCCATCATATGATAATTACCATTCTACCGAACTCTTCAGGACATATTTAACATTCAATAAATGATGTGTGGAAGGTAGGAGCCAGAAACTCAGAAGAAATGTCCCTTGCATGTTGTCATCTGGCTCTCAACAGCCCTATGGTGTGTGCTCTTAACTTAAAAGGCAGTCTATGACTTACAGGATCTGTGCAACTTTTACACCACTGCACAACTAATGGCAGAAAGTCATTGTTGATTCCAAGAGGCATGGGACTTCCTGCATTGTTGTTTCTTTAAGGATAATTCTGATTCAAACAAAATGTGGACTTCAAAGCCATACGCAACCATGGCTTTGCTTTTCCTGGGGAATAAAGACTGATTGCAAACCACAGTGACAGAAATTGTGTCCCTGGGAGAAGTTGACAGCCAAGATTAGCCAGCACATCCACGAAATGCAAATTAAAGTCTAAATCCATGGTCATGAATACTTATTGTGCTATTGCTCTGCTGCTTTTCCGGATAGCACATTTCTGCATATTGCCACTTCAGAGTCCCTTCTCTACCTGGGGTACGTGCATCCTCTTCCCTCTGTCTGTTCACGAACTTCCTAGAAAGTGACCTTGCCTTGTTTATTTCCCAGATTACTACTTCTACTTAAGTAGCATGGTTTCATTGTATGTATAAGATGTAGAGAAAATATTATTTCTGGCACCAAAACTTAGAAAGGGGAATCTCTTTCCATGGGGGGAAAAGGTGTCCTAAAATTGACAGGGACCAAAGGTGAGATCACAAATGCATGAAGGCAGGGGATACCCCTGGGCAAGAGACGATGAGAGAAATGTGTTGCCCTGAAGAAGGGAAAAGAGAAAATGATGGAGGAAGGACAGTGAAGGAACAGGTTAGGCAATACTCATGATATTCCCCACGAATACTTAGGATTGTTGGTGCATTCTAGAAAGATACAAAGAAACCCTGAAGTGTGTGAATCTATACTCAGGACCTACACAGACTTAATTCTTGTGTTCTGAAAAAGAGAAGTTGAGGAAGAAACCAGTAATGTTGGAAGCAGACTGCAGAGCTGTCAACTCAATTATGCTTCGACACAGGATTGGTGATACAAGGCCCTGGCTTCTCAGAATTCTACCAACAGGAAGACCCAGGTTGACAACTAGATCGGCCTTCTGTTACGAGTCTTACTCTAGTGCCTTCATCATGATTAATGCACGTGTCTTGCTCTCACACAAAATCATGATCTCTTCTAGGACCAAGACCCAGGCTTGTGAATTGCCGAGTCTCCTTAAACAAGGAGACACACATTCTGGCACATGAAAAAATCAAGATATGTTTTTCAAACAGAACTATTGATAAGAACTCTTGAGACTTCAGAACATTCAGGAACTCCATAAAGATTATTTCCTGGTGGGTTTCAAAAGGCAGCCAAAATATGACTAAGAGGGTAAGATAAGACTGAGTATGGTAAAAATTGGGAAGCACAGATCAGCATGGAAAGTGAGGCCCCTCAGTCTTCAGACAAGTATTTTGTTAGATGGGGGAATTATTTGATGAGAACCAGCTGCCCTGTGTGTCACACAACATTTAGTGATATCCCAGCCCTGTGCCGTTCCTGTTATATTCCAGCATTCTTACTGTGTACTAATAATGTCCACCAGTTGTGGCAAGAAAAAAATGTCTTTATAAATTAATATCTCTGTAACGTGAAATTTATCCTCAGTTGAGAAAGTCTAGGCTCAGTGCAAAGGCCTCATAGCATATCTGGACCAGAATGGGATCCCAGAACAAACAAATGAGTGACCATTAGAATCACTATGAGACAACTAGTTGACATTCTTTCACCTCTTGGCCCCTGTGACCAAATCCATTCTTTGTTTCAGTCCTATCTTTACTCCCATTGGTACCTGTCTCCATCTCATAATCAGCTTGGCAACATTCATGTCTGCTAGAATGAACATGACCTCTGATAGCTAGCTACTTAATCCCATAGCTTCCCACAACCTCTTACTGTGATAACCAAATGGTCAGTTTGCCTTAATCATTAATGCCTTAAATATTCCATTCAAAATCCACACTCCAGAACTCATTATTTCTAGAGCCAAAGCTTGCTACCATTCCAGTTCTCTGACCACCTGCTGGCTTTCTACTACTTCCCCTGATGTGCACATATTCTTACGCTGAGCAATATTGTGATTAACACTGTAACTGGTGCTTTGACATAGATGATCACCATGCAACTTGCAGTTCTTGTGTCATCACTGGGGACTAATCTATAAATAGAACTCACTGGATCCCAACAAGCACAGCATTAGCTACACAAAGATGTTCCCCTTTTCCTCAGCATCTACAAACTGTTGTCACAGGAGAAGGTTTGGTGGTATCAAGGAAGATGGCAGTACTGTTCTAAGTTTTTTAAATGAATCTCAAATTAATAGGCAAGACGGTATCATTCTTTATCACAATATGCTGGGTCATTTTACGATGCTAGGGAAAAAAAAAAAACAAGGTGCCGTCAACTATCACTGTAACCATGTCCATCACTTTCAAATAGATTTAACATGAAAAGGAGAGAAAGTGGAAGAAGCTGTAAATTAGGGGATAAAATCTCCATTCCTTCAAAATCTGAGGAGAGTTCATTCTTCAACTGCCAAAGACAAGCCAATGAATGACTCAGAAGGGCCAATGTTATGTATGAATTATAGGCACTCAGGATTTCTCAGAAACTTATAACTCTAATTAGAATTGAGATAGTTGACTCTGAAAATGAGTTATGGAAATAGCTTTCTTATGAGACTGAAGTCCCAGGAAATCAAGAGTTTTAAGCTATTAATTGACTCATTTTGTAAGAAAGATGGATGTAAATCAACTTAGATTTCTCTACTGACTATATTTTGCACACAGAGAGGAAGGGAGGAGAAAGGTGAGCTATTGAGGCACATGACCCAAGACTAATTAGGGGTTGGGGAAATTTTCAGCTGTGTTTTAGCATCAAAGTGGTAGGAGGAGATTTAGTGCTTTCTCCATCTGGTGCCCTGAGCACAGGCACTTCCCTTCGCTTCGTTTCCCACTTGTGATCATGAGAACAAACATGTGGGCTTGCTTTACTCTTAGAAACATATACAGCCAATCATAAGCAAAGCCACCCCATTCAATCATTCAGTCACTGTCAATGGATATTTCTGTGAGGCACTGAGGATAAAAATAAATTTCAGTGAAAGAGTACAGTTCACAATACCTTCCACTTTTCCACCAGATTCACTGTTACTGGACCAGGGACAGGCACCTTTGTTATCAAGTGGCTGATAAATCCCTACAGAAAACTAATGGCCCAGCTATAGTCACCTGGCACAAGTCTAGGAAATCCAGAGACCAATCTGGTCTAAAAATATAACCAGAAATGAAAAGATTTCCCTTTAGGACACTTGAGAAGAGAATCCTGGGAGACTGAAAGAGATAGGAAGGGCTGACATGTGAGGAGTAAGGGGGATAACAAGCTTAAGCTTTTGAGGAACTTGTTCTATGCATGGGTTAACAGAGAACTCTGTCGGAGAGGAAGCCTGAGCTTGCACACTGACCCAGCAGACGTCCAAGGGAACCTGGAGGTAGATGGAACAGCAAGTCCTGGGAGCTGCTGCGTTCCTGCTTGCTGCATGTCCCAATCTCCCAAAATTGTGTAACTAAACCGACTGCCTTTGTCTTGAGGCATGTTAAGTATGAAATGTCCTTCATGTCTGTATGCGCTGAGAGCTTGGTCCCCAGATGGCAGTGCCATTAAAAGGATATTCTATCAAAAAGCTGTCAACTTAGTCAGTGGATTAGCCAGTCCATGATGCGTCCATGGCTGAGTGCAGACTAATGGGAAGACATGATCGTTAGAATGACTTTGAAGAATATTGAATGTCATCAGCCTCTCTTCTCTCCTCTCTCTCTCTCTCTCTCTCTCTCTCTCTCTCTCTCTCTCTCTCTC
>NW_021604576.1:17228457-17274950 GCF_004785775.1 Grammomys surdaster
CTCTCTCTCTCTCTCTCTCTCTCTCTCTCTCTCTCTCTCTCTCTCTCCTGTCTGATGAAATATACAGCCTCTTCATCTACATAACCTGCCACCGTGACTTCATGTTCTATGCCACCACAGGCCCATACCAACAGATCTAGCTTACCTTGGCCTAAAAACCTCACAAACCATGAGCCAAAATAAATCCAACCACCTAAAGTTGTTTTCTTGACTATTCTGTCACAGTAATCTAAAAACAACTACCTTCTGTTCCCAGTCCTTAAATGACAAAATATAGGCTCCATATTTAACATAGCAACAGTCTACTGAAAGGATTACAAACAAAAATATAAAAAATTAAATCAAAATTCAATTTTGATACAAGCACTGGTCCATCAGGCCAGTCTGGTTGACGATCTGCTTTATGTGTGGGATCAGAATCCCTGCTACCTTCCTCCTCAGCAAGTCTTATGTCGGTGTCTGCTGCTTGAGTTTGCTGAGGCAATTCTATTTGATTCTGCATATCCCAGCGAGGTTGTAGCCTGAATGCTTAAATCGCCCGTGTTGCTTACTCTGGAGTTACAAACAGGAAATAAAGGCAGAATGGATGGCACCTAAGCTAGCAGGGAGACTGATGGAAGGAAAGCATAGGACTGTGCTGTAGCGTTTGTAATTGGCTTTAATCATATTTAACATCTGTTTCTCTATTTTAGCATATAATTTAGATGAAGCAGCTTAGAAATCTCAGCAAGAATCCATACTTTATGCTTATTGAAAGAGAAGCACTTTCTGAGCAATCAAATTGCTCTCCTAATTCACCCATAATAATGTAGTAATTTGGAAAGTCTTCTCTTTTTTTTATTTTCTTCATGAAATGTTTTTAATTGGTGGTCCTAGTTCCTAAAGACTTCCCATCTGCTATCTGAGCAATAGGAGGATTCTCAACCCAGCAAAACTCTGACTCGTCTGTCTTTAGATGCATGCCTGTCTTCATGGAACTGCACCTTGTTGGAGAATATTCCTTGGTAGAAAGGCAAGCTACTGCCCACTCATCAGAATCAAAGCAGCCTTCTGTGCTGTCTTCCAGTCTTCCTTGGGGACATGAGCTATATAAGTGGTGATTTCTCACTTCCCACTGTATTGTTGAGTCATGGACTCCAGCTCCTTTTCTCCTGCTCTGACTGTCCCATGTCTGTGTCAGAAAGATTCATGACCTTTGGTTTGGGTCAAAACTGCATGTATGTTCTACTAGTTCCACACATATTCATTTTCTCAATAATCTATATTTTTGACTTCTCCCAAGGACTCAAAATGCCTGGCAACAGTAGTGCTAGTCATTGAAATTATACCTCCAAATTCTTATACCTGTATCCCCCGGTCTCCCAAACTCAAAAGGAGAGTATGTTCTAACAGAAGCTCTTCTATCACTTTCAAGTAACTTCTAGAATTTTCCAGCCATTCCCTATCTCATTCCTCTCTGACTTTTAGAAATCTGTCAATATCTCAAGATTCATGCTAAGTTTGTTTCTTTTGTGGGTTGTTGTATTTAGCGAGATCTAGTCAGCCACCAGCTCCTAGTCTTGCTCCCTTTTGCCACCACACATTAATATTTCCCTAATCCTTGTACTAACTTAATCATACCATGGATTTAACACTCAAGAGTCATCAGAGGTGACCCAAAGGTCCACTATAGAGTACAATTTATCATTTGAGTGACATACATGAAACAAGGCTATTTTGGATGAGTGAGTTGCTCCATTACTGATTTTATTCCATTTTCCACAAAGCCAAAAAGTATTGTTCTCTTTTGATATATAACTTTATTTAAGCTTATATAATAACAGCTTACTGTGAGGCACCTACTATTTCTTCCCTTTTACAAATGAAAAAGCCTAAGGTCTATACATCACATGTGATATTTGGGGATATAGATAGTCTAACAGTTTTACCCAATGGAGGACTTACCATACTTCTCACAAGGTAAATTTTTCATAGGGCAAACACTATGTCTCCTGTCACAGCTAACATAATGTTAATATAGCAAGTAAATGTATAATAAAAAAATAAAACAAAAGAGGTCAAAATTTTCTGTCTACCTTTTCCTCAAAATGTTGAATTTGAAAGAATACTAACTATACTGATAATAAATATGCTTCTAAAAGGATATAATCTCATTGAAAAGAGAGTTATAGACGGCAAAATGTATTGTTGATGATACCACACAGTTCAGCTGTAGGACACAGAGAAATCGTGCTAGAACTGACCTAGAAACTTCCTCCTTACTATTGGTTTCTGTGCTACACAGCCTGCTGAGGAAGAACCATTATCAATGAATGGTCTTACTCAGCTGTAGACACTGTGTACTGCACTACTGAGCTTTCTAGGCAAGGTGTGTCCACTGGTAAAGTCATGGCGAATCTATTGGCTGGAGAGACACTGGCTTTGGGGCTCAATCCACAGGAGGAGATTCACACCTGGCACTATAAACCTGGTCAAAAATTCTTGGCCAGAGATATTGTGGGCTATAGGAAGGCTGCCTTTTTTTCTAGTTGGTCATGTTGTACCCATCAAATTGATCTCTAAACATTTATGTTTATGTCCATAGGCCAGCGATTGTGTCTACTTGTGTCACCAGAAAAGCTTCTCCTTGCAGTGAGCAGCAGCTACTGTAGAGTCAGTCTTCTAACTGGTTGAAGTGCTGACAGTAAGTCACTGTTTAATCATGGAAGGAAGAACTGATGAGTTCTCACTCGCTCCCCCGAAGTTTATACAAAGTTAACAGTGGCTAGGAGGAAGGGGCTTGTGAGACCCCAACCCCCTCTAAAGATTTATAAGGAGGTAATAGATACTGGAGGACAGACAGGCATTTTCTCCAGTGGTGTAACCACTGACGAGTTGCCCATGCCTCAGCAAATAACCCCTTGCCCATACATCTATACAGAGCTCTAATTACACTCATTGGGTTGTACCAAAGAAGACATGAAAGTAGAAAGAGGAATACTTGTAATGATGAAGGATCAACTCAGCAGGAATGGGGCAGTTACAATAGTCAGTAATGGAAGATGAATACAATAAAAATACATTATGTATTCATGAAATAATGGAAAGCCATTATGTATAATTAATGTATGCTAATACAAAGAGAGTTACATAAGATTTATTACTACCTCTCAAGGAATACAACATAAAACAGAAAGACTCGGCATCACAGGCTATTCACCTTGGGCCAGAAGGGTTAAAATTTTCATGTTCAGAATCCTTCTTTACCCAGCCCTCTTCAGAGCCATGGGTAGAAACCTTTATGAAGGCCAGAGGCCTGATAACAGAAATTTACTCTTACCAGGGCCCACTCAACCTGGGATTCCCCATTCTTGCCTCCTTCTGTCATGGCACATTTTCTTATTTAAGCTGTTGACATTTGAAAGGTCCCTCTAAATAATTGATGGCTTTCTGGAAATATGCAGGAAACATTTTTTTCCAAGAACAGAAGCCCCATTTGGGGAGCTGCTCAGATTAGAAATTCAGTTTCAAGTACAAATGCTTTTCAACCTGAAACCTCCATCAGCTTGGGAAAGGAAGCACAGGCATGCTCAGCACTTGGCAAGGAAACAGTCACATATAATTAGGAAGTATTTTTAATGCAGCAAATATCATTTATTGCAATGAACAAAAACCATCTGGGGACTTATGGCTGCTGCCATTGCTTTTTGTGGATCATAATCAGTGTATATAATACTGCTGCGTTACAAATCTCCTATGTAGCCATAAGTCACAAAGGATTAAGATAATGGCTCAGTTTCCTGTGGCCTCACAAAAGAATCACCTATTGCTGTCCAAAGAGACAAAATTCAAAGGCACATTTTAACCCATAAAAGGGGGAAGGAGAACAAAGACTGTAAATTTGCTTCTCATTCAGATGCTTTGGCCTCTCCAGCCCCCATTTACAAAAGATCTTCTCTTTGTCAACTGTGAGTCAGACTTCTGGTCCTCAAAGCTAAACGACCAGTTAATTCCCAAATAAAGGCAATTTACCCACAGATTTGACTGCCACAAGGCCAAGGCGTTCCCATCTCTTCTAGGCCCTTCTAGCATCCCCTTCAGGAATGTTGTGGTGCTCCTGCACTTGCTCCCAGAAAAGCTTAAAATAAAATTAGCTAGGTTTCATAGTATCATAAAAATAATGTCATTAAGACTATTTAAATTTTGAAGTATATTTATTTATGTGCTTCTACTGATTCATTAAATAGCAAGACCCATAATTTTAAAAGTATGCATACATAATACTTCAAGATAGCTACACAAATAGTAATGTTATGGTGAAGGCCTTGTATCAAGGTCACAAATACGACTCACTACCTACCAAAGTGTGTACGTGTATACATGGGTCTGTATATGTGTGTGTGAGAGGGTCTATATAGATAAAGATTGCAAAATGACAATTTATTCAAGATGAACAAAGTTACTCAAGATTACCAAATTAAAGATATAATGTCTTTTCCCCAGTCTAGTTTCTAAACATTTTGGATTTAATTCTTAGGAGAAAATTATATGGTGTATGTCCTTATAATAATTTCTGTTCTTATGTCATAGGTTTTGTGAGGTGCTTCATGCTCCTCTTCAATTCACACTTGGACTGTGTTAGCCCCTTGTTCAAGCATCAGAGATGGATAAGAATAGGGATGTTGCTCCTACATGCATAATTCAAATCTGTAGGTCTTTTGTGTTCACAAAGTAAGCTTTGGACATAAATATATTTATTGCATACCTTCCAACTTGAGGTTTGCATCAAGTCTATAGATATTTATGCAATGTTTGGATTATCTAGTTTAAATTTTTAGACCAAAGAACTGCTTTGCATATGCTGTAGTGCTACATTAAGAGCTCCTGACCACAAACAAAGATTTAACCAGTCATTTTGCAATCAGCAGGCCCCTCGAATCATGTCTTAAGTCTAAACTCAGGTACAAATCAGTGGACTTGCTGTGAACAAAACACCTCATCTATTAAAATAATCCTTCTAAATCATTCATGGGGTGAAATTCTTATTAGACCCCACATAGAGTCTGTGAACAATACAGGTGTATATTTTTAATCAATTATTCCAAAATATCTATTGAAAACCTGTTTTTACTTCATATTGAGGAAAGCCAAAAGAATATGAACAGACCCTTTCTGCTTTCAGGAATCCAGTGATATAAATATAAAAGTAGAAAGATCTTGAATGAGAGACAACAGTTTCACAGCCTGACTGGCTACTCTGGAGTCCAGCTGGGAATCATAAGTAGGGACCCTATCTTCATAACAAGACTGCAAGGAAAAGACTACACGCAAAACAGGGAATCCTGTCGAGGAGTTTCTAAACTTATAAAACACAAAGCTATTTTCCTCCCATGAACAAAGTGATCCAGTGGCTTTTATTCTTCAGATACCAGTGCAGTCACTGTGTTCTCAAGGCACGGTACAGGGAGCTGATGGTGCAGCAGGGCCCCCTGTCTTGACCTTCACAGATAGCAGATGATGTTAGAGAACTAAAGGGAAGCCTGATTTGCTGTCCTGTCTTTGTTTGCTCCAAATTATTACCAAAGTTTTCCCAAGTTCTTTCTGCCAAATAATTGCATGATAAAAACAATTGGCGTTTTATCACACCTAAATTATGTTGCAAGGTTACTGCATTGGAAGGCGGAAAGGAAGACATTTCATACCCCTAATGCTAGCACCGTGGGTTGAAGAAAGTTTGAATGACATTTCTATTGGCTCTTTATATTGTTTCATTATAATAAAGTGAATTTAAAATAGCACATTTCAACACATGGAGCAAAGGCACAGTTCACAGTTTCTGACAAAGAGTGAGTGTCTTTCTCTTTCCCGGCTGAAGTGACACTGCCAGTAACAATATCATATACACAACTTACCCTTATCTCAGCCCAGCCGCTGAGTAATGGTACATCTTTAGCAATTCTATTTTTTTTCTTTTACTTTGGAGGACTGCTTTTATCTCAACATTTACATATAAAATAAGATATTATTAATATTTCATATTATACTGCTTCAAATTTACATAATTTAAATTCTTATATCATGTAACGGAATTAAAATTACTATCCGAACCACCAACACAGCAAAGTCGCCTAGTCACTCTTGAATTTTTAGACTTGGCTGTGGGGAGATATTAGGAGCTTATGGGGAGATAGCATTAAAAATTTGCAAGACATTTTGACCCATTTTTATCTCATTTGAGTTTTATAATCACCATGTTCAAAAGGTAGTGAGGCTAAAATATTTCCTCATTTGAATAAATTGGGGCTTACCAGACTTTGTTTGAATGGAGCCAGTACAAAAACTCAAGAGTGTGAATTTAAATCTGGAGCACTTTCCAATCTACAATGAAAGGTATCGGGCTAGGAAACATATAACTAACTGGTAGATGAAAAACAGCTGCTGCAGTCATTTGAAAAAGCACCATAATATATAGCCATCAGGAACATCTTTCAAAGCAAAGAAACTGCAAGTGCCTGAGCCAACTCATGTCTTTTAGGGAACTGGGCAGAATTATTGAAGGGCACAAATTGATCCAGAGGAATTATATTCACCAGAGCAAGAACAACACAGTGAGGAAAGGAGCGAATGAAAAATAGTAGCTTCCAGTCATTCAAAGAGGCTCGTTATTGACAGCCTTCAATGGCTGCACAGCTGGCATTGTAACACAATGGCAAAGTGCAGCTGGGGCTGCCAGGCAGGAGGACCTGGGATGCATGTTACATCTCCACAGTAAGGAGGCTAGTCGGGTGGTGGAGACAGGGTGCCATGATGGAAAGGCCAGATCAGTTGCAAATACGTCTGTGTCACTTAAGCGGGACGCAAACTGCATGCCGTTTACAGCTCTATCCTGCACACCTGGATCAGGACAGCCACTTTGCCTGGTCCAAGGAAACTGGATGACCAAGCAAGAATACATTCTCTGGTAGGTTCTGAGGTTTCACGGACACACCAAACTACTTTGAAGAGTGAGCAAAGCTCTGGTAGTGGAGGGGACCTGTGATAGCAGGTGCTTGTGGGTACTCCACAAAAGGGTAAAGGAAACACAAACTTCCTGATAAAACCTCTCTAATGCTTCCCCTATTGTGATATTAGCCTATGGTAGGTAAGAAAGCCACGGAAATAGTATAAGACATGATCATAGTAGATATAACCTCTCCTTTTTTGTTCTCTGATCACCGCCACCAGTTGGCCGCCACCAGTTGCCCGTGCCTCTTCCTTAGGAAACTTGTCAGAAGCATTATTATGCAGGAAGGGGATAGGTACCATCTGAGGGATGATGCGCTCTCTCCTGTTCTGGGCTCTGGGCTGTGGCACCATGTGAGCACTAGCATTAGCTAGCAGCTGCCTATGCCTTAACCATTGTCTCAGGATTTACTCAGAGAGAACGTGGAGCCTGCACTTTCCATTGCTGACTAAAAAGATGAATGACTTGCTGTCTTCCTACTGATTTAGCTGCTTTAGGAAGCCTGAGGGATGTGGCCCTTTTCCCTCACCAGCCCCACTGTGTCAGAGCCGGAGGAGCCTTTGCCAGCCTGGGGTTGCAGCCTTGTAAATCAGTCCAGTGCAATGGTATGTGAAGAGCGGGACTTCCCAGAGAGAGAGCAGTCCACTGTGCCAGGGTGCACTCAACTCCTGATTTATAAATCACTTCCTAGAAATCCAGGTGCAGAGTCCAGGTTTGCAAATCAAGTTATTTTATTCAGGATTTACCAGCATGATTTTCAAATCTGTTTCTCAAGAGTTGAAAATCTATATTAGGATTTGTAAACTCATTTAAGGATATGGAAATTAATTTTTGGACTTATAAAGTACCACAAAAACAGTTTGGCTACAACTACCATTAATAAAAGAGAGACTTGTAAATCAGAGCATGCTGCTAAGATTTGGCTGGCAGGCCCACAAATTCAATTCTGGAGTTATAACTTCAGGTGAGCACAGATTTATACAGCCAATTTGTGAATCATCAGAAAGTATAAGATTTCTATTCTGATTTGAAATATTACAGAGCAGCATCAGCAGTGACACCCTATTTATAAACTTAATATTTCAAAGCAATGCTAATAAACTACATGGATTTAAAGGATTTGATTTATAAAACCAAAAAAAAAATTGCTAGAAAATCTGTGAGGTAGCATACGTGCCTTTGTGTTTGCCCTGCTCTGAAAGAACAGCATAAACCAGGTGCCATGGTTAATTTTACATTAATGGGAAGCCAAAGAGACCCTGGATAGATGATGGGACATTATCCGGGTTAGACTATGAGAGTATTTCTGGAGATTAGTACGTGAAGCAATATCCTAAGCAAGGAACACCCCCTCATCCATGTAGGCAGACAGTACCCTACCAATCAAGGGTCTTAATGAAACCAGCCTGAGAGAACAATTGAGCATCCACAGACAACAACATGTCCTTGAACATCGTAACCACAAGTTCTGGTGAGTCTTACTTAGGGTTTCCATTGCTGCAATGAAACACCATGACCAAAAAGCAAGTTAGGCTGTGGTAGTTTGAATATGCTTGGCCCAGGAACTATCAGGAGGTATGGCCTTGTTGGAGTAGGTGTGACCTTGTAGGAAGTGTATCACTGTGGGGTGGCCTTTGAGACCCTCCTCCTAGCTGCCTGAGGACAGTCTGTTCCTGGCTTCCTTTAGATGAAGATGTAGAACTCTCAGCTCCTCCAGAGCCATGCCTGCCTGGACACAGCTGTGCTTCCTACTATAATTATAATGGACTAAAACTCTGAACCTGTAGCCAGACCCAATTAAATGGGGAAAGGGGGTTATTTGGCTTATGCTTCCATATTGCTGTTCATCATCAAGGAAGTTAGGACAGAAACTCAAACAGGGCAGGAACTTGGAGGCATGAGCTGATCCAGAGGTTATGAAGCGGTGCTGCTTACTAGCTTACTATCTTGGCATTGCTTAGCCTACTTTCTTACAGAACCTTCAAGTGTACATGATAGTTGATCAAGAGGGCTTCTGTGGAAGTTCTCTAAAATTACATTATTTGACTGGAGACCTCTTCTTTGAATTGAAAATAAGTATGTGGGTTAGAAAGGAAATCCAAGGCAAGAATTCTTTCCAGCTTTTTTTCAGCAATGTATAAAGCAACCCCATACAGGGAGCTCCTAGGGAGCCTGAGACCCTTTTGATTATATGGTGTTTAGAATAAAATAAAACAAATCCCATGTTCTTTTATTCTGACCTGAAAACAGCTTCTAAATGATCACCTTGGGTGTTCTTTCCCTCTACTTATTGCTATGTTCTTCCATTTGAATTACTGCTCAGCATCACCTCAGAAACCAGCTGAATACTGGCCAATTGTAAGAAGACAGTCTCATATTGAGATTATAGCAACCCTCCCCAGACTTGCTCTATTCGTAGACCCAGCCATTATAGGAATCCTAAAGACAGACACAGAACTCCACATTCAAATGGTGCATTTGAATCACATGGTGAAGTGTATTGTATAAATGCAAATGAACAGAAATATGGTATTGTAAGAGCTCAGCCACTTGTGCAATTAGGAAGGAAATCGGGATTGTAGAGTACAGCATCCAGCTGAGCACTCAATTATGCAAAGAAAAAAAAGTTTAAGGAAACTTAGTGTGGTGAGTCAGATCTTTGGAAAGTTTAAATACCTGAAGTACAGCAAGAATGGCTGTGATAACCCACCTCATCTCAGCGTACATTTCCTGCTGTTCCAGTACAGTACACATTATTTCCCTGATTTCAGTGTTGCTTTGTCTCATTTCCCAAACAACCTATGGCTCTAACTCAGAAACCTCCAATCCATTTTCCTCCCATGGAGTCCATAGCCTACAGGTCAATGAAGGCCTGCAAGGGGGCGGGGCTTCCTTAGGTTATCTAGGCTGCTTGGTGTATATGCACAGATGGAAAAGGTTAGGAACACAGTGAGCTTCCTGTAATTTAATCATTCTATGTGAAATGACACTTAGAAAACATGAAGTGTACTGATTACAGGCAACCACCTCATGTCATATTAATCAGTGAGTATGTAAGAGAGGTCATGGCAAGAAGAGCCCCTCCCCCCCCAAGAAAATCATGATGATGAGTATGTGTTAACAGACACCCTACTTATTCTCTCTGATTCCTTTTAGTAAGTTTCCCCAGCTTCCCTGAGTGTTTTGTAGAAGCCATGTTCGTGATTTTTTGTAAAATCTCCTTTAACTCAAACCACACATGCCAGAATGAGAGCATACAGCCCTCAGATGCACAATTCATTCAGCAAGCGACCATCCGTCCAACAGTAATGACGAACCTAGGTCTTTCTGGACAATGACATCACTGGTAGTGAGTGAGGTGATCACATCCTAACGGAAGAGACAAATGGGCCCATACAGCATATTCTATATGCTGAGATAAAGACTCTTCAAGGTACTACGGGAATATAAGGAGTTGATGATACCTTCAAAAAGTGGCTTTATTGAAACTAGCTTGCTATGTAAAATGAAGTATATTAGAAAGCCCAGCAGAATAAGTAGAAAGTGAAGAATAAGAAAACAGCAGGATCAAACAAAGCTCTGCAATGAAGACAATGTTCAAAGCTTTCAAATAACTTGACATAGGAGAAACATATGGTTTTCAGTGATGAGGGGAAAGGACTAAAGAAGGGACTTTCTTCAGATAAGAGGTGGTGTCAAAATGCATGGTAGCACTTATCCAATCACATGACCTGTGATGATCAACTTTACAAATTTACCATGAGAGCCACAGTGCCCACATATTGGTCAACTATTACAGTAGTTTCCCCTTAGCTTCTCTCTCTCTCTATCTCTCTCTCTCTCTCTCTCTCTCTCTCTATATATATATATATATATATATATATATATATATATATATATATTATTGCTGAATGGCACTGACACCGTCTTCCTGAAATCAGCTGTGCCCCCAGGGAAAGCACTAATCATGATTGACAGTCCCTCCTAGTGGAAGCTGCTGAAGAGGACTGCTGAACCCTCACCAGAGCATCAAGCCTCTTGCCAGTCATTTGTACGCACTTCTGTCCTGTGGTCTTGAGGTCTCCGGTCGAGTATATAGATTGGAAAAGATTAGGGGAGAGGACTCCATCTATGGCTATGGAGAAACCACCCTCCATGCTTGGTGTAGACTTCCCGCTGCAGCTGTTATGGAATGACTCACACTGCTCTTAGTAACCCTTTCTTATGTCCAGTAAGCCCAATAAACTGAGTGGTTCCCTTCAGTGAACTTTGGTGGAATTGGACTTTGATCTGTTAGGACCTTAGGAGTATAAAGAAAATGTTCACATCTGCCTCAGAGAGAAATTTCAGCAACAATTACAATATCCATAATAAATGCTTAAAAAATCACAGTACTGGCAATACATACCCAGTCTTTTTCAAATTGATACCTATAATGAAGTTAATTTATACAGTAAGTATCATAATATATTACCAATGAAATTAATGATAAAATAGAGAAAATGAAATGATACTCTATAACAGAAATCTCTCTGTCTTCCTTGCTTCACCCCTCCCTGCCTGCTGTCTCTTCTTGTACTTATGAGATAATATCTGCATGGTGAGATAAATGGCATAGACATGTGACATATAGCCCCTGAACATAAACACTGGTACATCATTACAGTCACTACAGTTGCCTAGAGGGGCCCACCACCCAGTATAGACTGTTTCCTGAGTCAGGAAAAGCAGGATTTCAACATGTGATTCAGAACAGCATGCAATTTAGAGCTCAGGAAATGTTTGTTTAATGAACTTTCCATGTCACAGTCACAGTTAATAATGAGTGAACGAAGGCACAGAACATAAGCTATAGACATAGAGGATTGCAGTACATAGGAGGCTTCTGGCATTTTAGGTGACATTACTATGTAAATCCAAGGTTTTCAAATAAATAAAACCTACTGACCTCCACAGAACAAGTAGGTCTATACAGTATATGAAGGCTCACATGGAAGATTTGACTCCAGATAGAGAACTTTCTGCAATCTGGCATAGTAGCATTCCTTTCCAGCCTGCCACTCACCCTTCCTGCTTTAATTCGCTTAATTCCTTCTGTGGTGGTTCAAATAGGAATTGCTCCTGTGTTTGAATACTTAGCCATCATGGAGCAGCACTATTTGAGAAGGATTAAGAAGAGTTGCCTTATTGGAAGAAGAGCGCTATTGGCGATGGGCTTTGAGTTTTCAAAAGCTCATGCCAGGCAAGCCCAGTCCCATCCACCCCCTCTCTCAGTCTACAGGTCAGTCTAGGGACTGTGGCTAACGTCTACTTCTCCAGCACCATGTCTGCATGAATGTCACCATGCTCCCCACTATGAAGATGATGGAATAAATCTTTGAAACTAGAAGCAAGCTCTCAATTAAATGCTTTCAACTCTAAAAGTTGGCCTTGGTCATAGTTTCCTTTCACAGAAATAGAAAAATGACTAAGACCATTTCCAGAGCCCCAGGATCTAATTCCTTATGTGAAATCTCTATTAAAATACTATTGGTACTATTTTTCTGGAGAACAATAAACATACAGTCGGCATTTGGGGTACATGTAAGGAACACAGGAAAGGCTGCAGAGAAAGGCTGAAGAAAGAGGTTGACACATGAAAACTGTATACTTCAAAATCTGCTTCCAAGTAATTACTAATGTTTTCTTTTCTTTTTCTTCTTTTTTGCCTAAAATCTACATTTTTTTTCAGAAAGCCTACCCTTTGTGTTGGCCGAGCAAGTGAGGAAGATTTTATACTTGTCACAGTTTCTTGTGACAATTCATGAAATAACCTTGACTCAGCTGAAAGACATGGAAGAGAAACAAAGACACTACTAAACCCACAAACTATATCATTAAATTCAGAACCAGTCAATATTGGTGTTACTGGAAACTTTTTTGCCATCAAGATTGATGAGCCTTATGACTAGTCAGACAGACAAAGAAACACTACATAATCATATCAAGCTACACTAGGTACATTTAATAGCCGAGCATGGAATTTAGGGAACAGCCCACAGATACGTTCAATGCAATCTCTTCCCCACATCTGCAAAGAAAAGCCTTACTTCCTTCAAACAGGTTTCCAGGTTCTTGAGGAAGGTTGGAAAACTTCCTGTTCTTACCGGTGTCCAACTAACGGGAAAACAGACTTGTGTCCATATAAGAAAGGGAGTGGAGCAAAACGCATGGTTGCTACTTCTGAGACCTGAGGCCTGTAAACCCAACCATGTGTTATCTCCCCACAAGCATGGAGAAGTCTGGCAGGCTGCCCTCAATAATGCCACCAGAGTTACTCCTGTCTACTCAACAGAGCCTCAGTCTATAAAGAAGAAAAATTACAGACTGAGGGAAAAAAGCCTCTTTTATAAAAATCTGGTCATAATGTTCGATGAAATGATAAATGAATAGGTTTTCACTTGCAAACGATAGTAATTAGGCCATTCCTCATTTTTTTATTGGAAGCAGACCCCGATATTTAATCATCATTATGTGATCATTTAATTGTACCAAAACATTGCTCCAAGCAATAGCATACATTTACCTCGCCCCCGTCTCTGTTTCTTTTCTTTTTTAAAATGATTTTCATTGTTTAATAATCATTTTATTCGTTTATATTTCAAATGATATCCCCCTTCCCAGTTTTCACTCCACAACCCTCCCCATCCCATTCCCCCTCCCCTTTGCCTCTATGAGGATGCTCCTCCACCCACTCACCCACTCCCACCTCACCACCCTAGCATCTTCCTATGCTGGGTCATCAAGCCTCCACAGGACCAAGGGGCTCCCCTCCCATTGATGTTAGATAAGGCCATCCTCTGTCACATATGTAGGCTGGAGCCATGGATCCTTCCATGTATACTCTTTGGTTGTTGGTGGTTTAGTCCCTGGGAGCTCTGGGTGGTCCTGTCTCTGTTTCTTAAAGGTAACAATGAAGGAAAACACAAAACATTTACACCATGTCAGTGTTAAGTGGAGTGAGAAATAGGGCATTAGTCTCTAAGTTTTTATAATTTTAATATACTTTTCTGGTTTTGTTATAGTTGTACTATCTGGCTGAAAGATACATGAAGAATAAGAAAAAAATAAAATAGAATCATCTGCCATCCAATTTTCCAAGAAAACTGCTATTGTTAATATTTTAGTGAATTTCCATTAAGCTTTTCCTTTGAGGTTTTATTTTTAAAATAATATTCATGAAATAAGATTTAGACAAGAGTCAGACACAGAGCCATTTTAATGGAGGCAACAAAATACAGTTATTTCGCAAAGCAATCTTGGAAAACTTAGAATATAGTTTTCATACTAACCACTGACCAGCTGTGATCATAACAGAAAATCAGTTTTTCTTGTATTTGTGCCTGAAATCAGATAGGGGAAGCGAATAAGCACAAATTAAGAACTTTGAAGGAATCTTCAAAGAATGTGAACCTGTAATTTCTTACAAGAACCGTTTTCTGATCTGAGCCACTACTTCTGGGCTTAATGTACCGCATCCTTCGTGGGCTGGTAAAAGTGGCTCAGGTCGGCGTCTTCCGGGCTCCGAGATAAGACAGACAAGCAGCAGGATCAATAACGCCTGCTTTCCTAGGACGTTTTTCTTATCCTATAACCTCAAAAATCATTCTGTGCCACAATGATCACTACAGGGAGGAAAATAAAGAGCTGCTGAACCATCAAAGTTTTTCATAGCAAGGCCAGTTTGTTTCTAACTGTCACAGCATGGTGGTTAACAGCCCTAGAACAGCCAAAGGAAGACATAGACTGAGACGAGACTGAAAGAGACCCTTCTTCACGGTTAAAGGGGAATAAGATTCATTTTCCAGACATTTGCTATCTAGTCTGCCATTCACAGTACTTTTTTCTTTAGTTCTACTCATAACTGAAAAAAAAGGTCTAATATGAAATCTAACACAGTAAAGAGGACTGTTCGCTATTGGGTGTGAAAGAGAAGCTGGGGGAAAACCGATGTACAAGCTACTTGTATCAGTATCTGTCAAGGCCATTCCTGGGCTATACACATTGTAAGCTTCCCAGAGAAGGCTTCATAGATAGCACCCTTAGATCTGTATTTCTCACAATCGCTTGACCAAGCATGGGCATGATAGAAAAATAAGCTTTTCTTCTTATCTTTGTGTATGTTTAATTTTTCCTCTTTGAATTGCACAAAATTGGAGAAACAGAGGTTTGTATGTCTCTGAGCATCCAGATAAGAATAATGTTCATTCTCACAGTTCACTCTTCCATCGTGCATGCAAAGATCATGTCTACCCAGACATGGTGGAACTTAGCAGTAGGATTTGCTGAAGGTCACACCTATAAACACAAAGTCATACTTATAAAAAAAAATCTGGTTGCCATGAGGCTTCATAGGCAAATGGTTGGAGAAGTTTCTCTTGTCTTGAAATAAGTGGTGTTAGATGAAATAAAAATGACTTTTTAAAATTTTATCTTTTTTTTTCAGAGCTGAGGACCGAACCCAGGGCCTTGTGCTTGCTAGGCAAGCGCTCTACCACTGAGCTAAACAATACCAACCAACCACGGCTCCCAGGGTCTAAACCACCAGCATGGGAGCACTTAGGGAGGGATCCAGGGCTTCAGCTGAATACATAAGAGTGGAGGGCCCTGCTGGGCATAGGTGGAAGTAGAGATCCTTGACCTCATGAAGGCTGGACGACCCAGGGGGTGAGAATTTTGAGGGTGGGGAGGTGGGAGTGGGGAGGTAGGTAGGGGTTACATCCACAGAGAAGAAGGAGGAGGGGTGAGGGGATAGGGGGTTCCTGAGTGGGTGGGGGATGGGGTAAGGGGACAACATATGAAATGTAAATAAAACATCCAATTAAAAAATTTAAAAAAAAACAAAAAAAATTTATGACCTTGACAACTTTAATGCTTATGAATCTTATATTCTTCCCCTGTGAAGTAAAGAAGTCTTGGCTCCCTCACAGGACTGTATGAGGGTCGACTTAGAAAACAGGTCACTGTGGACATTCTCCACAACCTGACATTGAAGACTATACCTACATATCTCAATGAACACAGAGAAGTCAAGCTGGTGTCTAGCTGGAGACTTTACCTCTACTAGCTAGTGTTCGTGGTCCTAGAAGGTACTCTAAAGGCTACTGGAGTGGAAAGAAGACACAAACCTAGTTAGAAAGCCTTTGATCTACAACGGTGCCCTGCCTGCAAATGGTGTCATGCCACAGTGGCACAAAGCTTGTGGGAAGAATCAACTAATATCTGATTTGTCTTAAGGCCTGCTCCATAGGATGGAACCCATGCCTGACACTATTAGGGTGGCCAAGAACTTGAGATTAGATAGGATATAGACCTAGGGGAAAACCAAATATAATTGTTCTGCAAATGGAATGTAGCAATAAATTGACTCTTACGAATATTCTACTACACTCATAGAACAGGGTCTCCCTTAACCATCATCAGAAAAGTTTCCTCCTAGAGTATAATAATATATAGAATATAATATATAGAAACCAATATAATAAGTGACAACTGGACAATGTGCAGAGAGTGAGACCCTGGAGCACTCAGTACTAAATGAGATGTCTTCATGAAACCCCTCCCACTGAGGCTCAGAGAATCATGTGGAAGAGGAACTAGAACTGTAAGGGGTAGAGGAGACCTAGGATGCCAAGGAATCAGTGTTCCAGATACAACAAGACTGGCATATGTTAGAACTCACACAGCCTGTGGCAGCATGTGTACGGCCTGCACAGGTCTAAACCACAAGTGTTCTGAGCATGAGATCGGGAAGTAGACAGCAGTTCCCATTCATAATCGAGAAGCTATTTTCTATTGCCAATGGCTCACAAAGGAAAACTTCCTTTCTCCAAGGGAGTCTCATTGGAGTCTCATTGTGATATAAACCACACTTAAGAGCAGGCCTCATGCCCAACAATATATGGCCAATAGAAAATAAACTCAAAGATATATTTGTAGATTATTTGGAGATCCTGAGATCTCATACTGCTTTGTTTGAACATTTTTTTTTTACTTATTGGTCTTCTTTTCATACATTACGGTTTCCAATTTTGTGATTTTATGGTATGTGTGTTTGTGTGTATGTGTGTTCTTTCTTTGTGCATTTTTGTTGTTATTGTTAGTTTAATTATTGTTTGTTTTATATTTGCCTGTTTATTTTATTAAGAGAGAGAGAAAGAAGGCATGAAGTAGGAAGGGTGTGGAGGTGACCAGGAAATTGTGAGAAATAGGGAGAGGAAACTATGGTCAGAGTACATTGCATGAGCACAATTTATTTTCAATTCAATACATAAGAAACAGGCTATAGAGAAACTTATGTGAGTCACTGTGATTGTGAGCACAGACTGCCTTCGACACCCAAGCATTTGCTAAATGCTCCTGTCTACCTGTGCTGAGAAAATAGAGCCCCGCGTCTTACCAATGCCCTTCGTGAATGTCTGTTCAAACATCTCATGGTGCTGTGCAGCTTTAAGAGTTTTCTGCAATTTAATTTTATCTTTCATAATAGACTAGAAACTTTTTGAAGTCAAGCACAGGGTCCAGTATCTCCCTTGCCTCTGCCATAGCATATGTCACCATACTGAGCACATTGTTCTTAGTGAAGATGTCGTTTGATGGAAACAGGACAGTTGAGGGTATCCTGTGGAAAGTGTAATCATTGATGCAGAGGTCTGTATTTGAAGTCAGATGATAGAGGACATGTCTGCATGGTGCTTCTATTTCAATGTGTATATAGATGACTTAGTTCAGCCGCAGTTCAGTCAAGTTGTTGAGCTACCTGATGTGTGCCCACAGTCGGGGAGGCTTTCTAAACTGACAGTTGATAGACAGTAATTATCAAAAAGAAATACTACCCCAAAACCCAAGAGGCCAATGCAAACCATTTCTCCAGGTATGTAAAATATAAAATGATCCAAAATAACTTTATTATATTGCAAACTTAAGCTTAGATTTAAACATTTATGTTTCTCCAATAGAGTTTGTCATTAAAAAAAAAGAATTTTTTCACCAGAATGTACTTTTAGGAGCCAATGAGATGGCTTAGCAGGTAAAGGCAACTGCCACACAGCCTAATGAACTAATTTCTGACTCCAGAACCTACATATAGATAGATTGAGAAAACATATTCCTCAAAGTTGTCCTATACATGCATGCTCTGGCACACATTTATAATATTTGAAACCAGAGGGTGTACCAAGTAGCAAACTGGTGGCATGGAAACAGTGGTGACCTAAAAGCTCCCGACAGGTCACACTCTCACACTGCCCAAGAGCGATCTGGATTTTCGAATGAAAGGCACCCTCATGGAGACAAAGGGGAGGGAGGAGAGGGTGGATGTGGGATGGGGGGTTTGAGATGTAAACAAATGGACACACACACAGACACACACACACACACACACACACCATTTAATTTTGATATGCCTTGAGAGGGCACAGCTGGACGTTTCTAATCCTTCCTGCTGCTAGCAAACCCTCTCCTCTGGTACTCCTGAGTTAACATCTTCTAAAATCTTTATCTTATCTCTAGTACCCCAGACACAGCTGGGGAAGTGGCCCCATGTGACTACTTTCCCTGATTCTCACATGTCAGCGGGCCTTTAGGTCTGGCCTTTCTTCTAGCCCATCATGGTGATCTCTGCTTCTTCCTCTCTCCCAGTGCCTAGCCTGTGCAAATGTAAAGGGACATCTATCTGCCCAGTCATTAGACATTTGCTCTTTATTGATGGTCAAAAACCAATTGGGGACAGCCACCTTCAGTGTTTGGACATGCAGATTCTTGGTCTTGGGGGCTAGATTAACTCAAAGCACTAGAACCAATCCACAACAACCTAGACTAACAGGTTATTATTCAGTGACAGGGTCTTAAGTGGGAGACAACTGGAAGATTAGAAAATAAAGAAGACAGAAACACTGGAATTGAGAGGGAATTGCACAAGATATGTCTTATACAGAACAAGCTTATTAAGAAATGCAGCATCTTATATACTGTTTTGCCTGAAAGGGGAAATGGGACAAGATCAACAGAAACTATCATACAAAGGCAAAGTCAGCTAGAAGCTAATTAAACATTGTTGCACAAGGGGAACACAGAGTATCTGTAGAACTTTCCAGACTGAGCACACAGTAGCAGCCTTGAGACTGATAACCATAGCCTCTCTAAGGGGGAAAGAGTTGGCTTTTCAGGATCCAAAGCTATAGCTACCCCGAGTACCTGACCCCAGGCTATTATTGCTGGTTCTGTCAAGCATATGTCTGGGTTTAGAGAAGGAGATATATTCTTTCTTTACACGCCAGGACCTCAGGGAAAGACTTGGATCAGCCCAGCCCACAACACATGGAAATAAGACCGAGTTACATAACCAAATTCTTTTATTGGGATCTTAGGCTGGTAAAATGGAAGGGAGATAGCTATGAGCCAAAGAGACCAGGCTGTTACTGACTAAAGGGAGCAAGAGGCATTTATTGATTTGTTGGAATAGGCTGAAGATTGGCAACCATCTATTAGTAATGGGAGGATATCTTAGTTAGGGTTTCCATTGCTGTGAAGGGACACCATAACCACTTCAATTTTTATAAAGGAAAACATTTAATTGGGGCTGGCTTACAGTTTCAGAGGATTAGTTTATTAATATTATGGTAAGAAATAAAGCAGATGTAGGCAGACATGGTACTGGAGAAGGAACTGAGAGTCCTACATCTTGATCCACAGACAGCAGCAGAAGACTGCCACACTAAGCTTAGCTTGAGCATATGAAACCTCAAAGCCTGCCTCCACAGTGACACATTTCCTCCAGCAAGATCACACCTGCTCCAACAAGGCTACACATCCTAATGGTGCCATTCCCTATGAGCCAAGCTTTCAAACACATGCACCTATATAGGCCATACCTATTCAAGCCACCACATAGCGATTTCAAAAGCATTCTGTTTGTGTACAAATGTCTTTGCCTTGAGCTTGATGAGCTAAGGGATAGTTAACTTGACACTCTATCTGCTGTTAGCCTCCTGTTGCTAGTGTCAGTTGGTGTTGTCTTTCACAAGCTAATCTTGGCCTAGTAGTTTTGCTGGAGCTTTCTGATAAGCTCTGAAAAGGGATTGAGAAGCAGATAAATCATCAGGGTGGAGTAGAAGCCTAGATCTACCACAGCAGCCAATTGGTCAAGTGACCCTCTATTATAGACTTAGACAAGCATTTCTCAAATGATCTATATGCCTTCAGCATTACTTACTAAAGTAGGACCCAAGGGTGAGGCAGTCAAAGGGACAGAAGGATATGAAGGCCAGAATTCTGGTACCTCATTTCTTAGACATGTGTCAAATGTCTAAAAGCTCCAATAATCAGAGTTTTAGCAAAGGACCTTTCAAGTTTTGGCAAAGTTACATAGGCAACTGTCATCATAATTCACATGTCACGGGTGGTATCTTACAGCAAAGTCAATAGTTAGCTGACCACATGAGGCCCAGTTATGTGACCTTCAGAATTGGGGAACTTGGAGTCAGTTAAAAGCAAAAGTAGGTTGAGGACTTATTTATGTTTGTCTTCAATAACATGCCCCCTCACCCAACTTTTATTATTGGTGGGACCATCCAAAACACTTGTCATTTTAGCTCCTCTGGTGATTATTAAGGATACTAGTCTGTCTCCTTGGTCAAGTCTAGTGTTTCATGGCAAAGTTGTTTAAATCACATTTAAATGGATGGAACATTAAAAGATTAGAGTTTAGTGGGGGTCCCTAGCTGTTTGATTCTGTTTGGATATTTTTGTCGCTTTAGTTATAATATGACCACATGCTTCCTGAAAAGATTAGGTCTTGCTCTCCATTGTCTGAGTCAGTCCTCAACATTCCACATACCTTAAAAGATAACCTTACCTAAAAGGTGAAAGTCCATCTCTGGAAGCCTAAGAATCAATCTCCAAATCAACAAATCATAGTGAAATTTCCTAAAACTCTTGTGTTTCACTCACCTGAAAATATAGGTAAATTGTTAGCTATGTTCATGACATGTTTGTGCCTATTCTAGTTTATGAAAAAAGTGGTAATCATATTTGGTTTACCATCAAGGACATCTAGCAGTTGAGGGGGGCACAGACTATGGTTGAAGGTGGTGCACAGAAGTCGAACAGTGTGCCTTGCAGTGAAAGCTGGTATTTACTGAGTATCATTTTCAATCCACCCAAGCTCAGTTCTTCAATTTTAGCAATTCTGTTAAGGCCTTTCTTCCGTGTCATCTGAAAACACAGTGCAAAAGTAAAAATATGCATCTGCTTTCTTGAGAAAGAGCTACCTGAAATTCACATCTGACTTCTCTTCATGCAACAGTAGGGGAAAGGATTCAAATATGGCAAACCACAGAGCAGATGAAAAGCCACGGATATGATACCATTCGGTTCTACCCGCTAAGCACAGAGTACATAAACAAAGCTGATGGAGCTGATGTTTGTCGCTGAACTCAGGAAATTTCTTCCTAATGGTTTATCCTAACACTAACTTAAATTTATTTCAAGAAGTCTTATGTTTCCCTGAGGGAACACGTGGGAGGATTATGCCTTTAAACTTCAACACTATATGAACTCTTCCAGTATATATCCTAGGAAGACAAGCATTGTGCCTTGCCTTTTGAGAAAAGAGGAACTCATGTACAGTTAACTCAAATCTAAAACTGTCTGACAGAAGATACTCAGCCCAACAGGGGCCAAATATGGTAGATTAAATGCTATTTATAAAAAGCAAAGCTATGCTAATGTGCATATCTGCCCCCTACTGCTTAACAGTATTAAAGATTAAAGCCAATTGTTTTGTAAACTGAAGGGCTGTAATGGTATCCTGGGAAGTATTCCTTGACAGCATTCCAGATAAGGTTGCTATTAAATTTTTGCTGCTATGGATGACTAGCTTGTGTCATTAGATGCTTAAATTGAATCATTATCATTGTTGTATAATGAAGGAAGAGCCCATGAACTTTAGCAATGTTCTGTACTGCTCAAAGAAACAGCGCTGGCACTTGATTTATAGGAATGGGCATTTGCATTCTGGAAGCAGGCTGTCAGGAGCCTCAGACATGTGTGCTGAACTCTGCGTCCACTTGCATCCAGTCATCACCGACAATGACTGGGAACCCTAGCCTATAGGCTAGAGCACATCTATGGCTCTTTTCTTCTCTTTGTAAAAATTAGTTTATTTTATGTGTATTGGTGTTTTGTTTGCATGTATGTCTGTGCTTCATGCAAGCCTGGTGTCAGCAGAACTGAGAAGAGAGCATTGGATACCTGGTAATGCAGTCACAGATGCTTGTGAGTAGCCATGTGCTTACTGGGAAAGGAATCTTGGTCCTCCGGAAGAGTAGTCAGTGCTCTTAACTGCAGAGCCATGCCACCAGTCCCCTTTCTCCTCCCTCTCTTGCAATTTAATTACGTGTAGATGCTCAAGATCCTGGATTCTTCCTAATCCTATCAGTTACTTCTTCAGACTGAAGGCCAGCCATCCCTCTCTGCTCATTCGAAGCTTGCTAGTTGAGAATGGTCTCCATTAAGTGGAAGTTGGGGAGGGGGGGAGGAGAAGATGAAGAAGGTCATGATGCTTAACTTATGGTCTTTTCCTCCTAATAAAAACAGAAAATGCCGAGTGATATACCTTTGAAGAAGAAAGAATCACCTCCCTTCCCTTGCCTCATTTGTGACATCCAACCCATTATCCAATCTTGGAGAAGTGATGAAGTGTCACTTCTCAAATGGTTATTTATAAGCATGGCCCATATTTCGAATGTACTTCGCTTCCTAGACTTTTTAAGCCATACAAGCCCAGAAACTTGATTTTCTTATTCTGTATGCTTACACAGTAGGAATGTAATGCTTTTTTTATATATATTTTAACATCCAGAAAGTCCAATAGCTGAACTGAAGAGTGAGCAGTTGGGCAGATTTGGCAATGGTGCAGACCTTGCCATCTCCAATTCATGGCAATGTGAGTCTCTTTGTGGGAACTCAGAGTCAGCGATATTTAAATGTAAATGTGTAGGAAGATTTTTTTTTTCACCTGGACTGCTCTCAAAGATTGAATCACTCGTGCATTTTGAATTGATCTATCTAGTAGCTCAAGAATGGCCAAAATTCTAATTGCTGCCCCTTTCTGAGTCCTTCTAATCCACATGTGCCTTATTCAGCCTCTCTGGAGAAGTGTATTTTTCTCTCAGGTGTGACCTTCTCTGCACCTGTGTGCCTCGGGCTACAGAGGTAGGACTTTACATATGCCTAGAAAAAGTTTGCTCTGCTCAGTAGAAAATAGTGTAATCACAACATCTCTCTGAAGATGCCTGTGTATTTATACAGACACATAGTTTCCCTCGCAATGGAAAACAAATTGTGACTTTGCCCATCTCTACAAAGTCCTTTAGAAAATAGTGCTTGCCAGCATAATAATCTAGCACACTATCCAAGGGCTTGTAGCCACAACAGCTAATGCTGATTGATGAGCTCAAAGGTCGGCCTTGTTTGCAGCATCCCCAGATACACAGAGCATCAAGAGTATGGCAGATAGTGAGTTTCAGTGATGAGGAGTCAGCTCACACCTATGTGATTCAGGGCCTGTTTGTTTGTTTGTGTTTCTTTTGTGTTTGTGTTTTCTTTGTTTTCCCCAGCAGAAGCATTCTTCAAGAAAAGCAGCTTCCTTCCATCTAATCCAGTCCAGGGAAGAGTGAACATCATCTTGGTAAGGAAAACAAGATGTTAGTACACATCTGTATTTGTAGACTCGTCTCTACAATGTAACCCAAGTTAGTATGATGTAGAGTTGGGCATCAATGTGAGTTATTTAGGCTTCGTACTAAGCTAAATGCTTAAGCAGTCAGTTGATGTCATGGCAACAAAATCAGAAACTAGTTGGAGTTTTATGTATGTACTAGTGGTTCTTCTATAGCCAGTAGCAAGACTATGAAAACACGGGATCAATTCCCACATGTTATTTTATTTCGTTTTATTCATCGACAAATCCAACTTGAACTAAATACTTGGAAGGAAAGTTATATCATAATATGGTTTTCACCCTCCAGGCAACATACTAATGATGTGTTATTTATGAAATGCAGCATAATGAAAAATCATTCTACTCATAAAACACTCCTAGAGGAAGATAACAGTTTTGCTGAAGTGGATGGGGGAGGGGCTCCTGAGGCCTTATCCCTAGGTATGAATGAAGCCTTTCAGCTGGTGGGGTTAAAGTGGAAATCACACTCTGGTCCTCTTGCTTAAGAGTCTGCATTTTTAAACCCTCTGGCAGAAGGAGCCTGAGGTCGACAAGAAGGATGAGGAGAGTCAAACAAGTGCAAAGCAGGGAGGCTGCGGAAACAGAGGACTCTTGAAATATCTTAAAGGAAATGAGTTTGCTGAGGTACCCAGTTGTTAGTAGGGAATTTGAAAGGCACTAATAAGAATCACCTGATGAGAAAGTCAGTATATATTCTTGGGTACTGGGCAATATAATTTAAGAAAAAAAATTCCTAGCAACCTCAGCTGTATAGGAAGGCTAACTTTACTATAATCTATGATGCAAATACTTTTTTAAACAATTTGGCATTACAAAGTTTAGCATTCACATACTCAATGGTTCAGCCTTTCCATTTATGATGTAAATCCTGGAGAAATTCATATACATGAATATAAACTGATATAAATACTGTATTCATAACAGTAAAATGTTCTAGACAAAATCAAGTGTTTTTGAACAGGAGAATGGAAGATGAGCAGCAGTGTATTCATACAATGAAATATTATATGGCAGTAAAAAATGTGTGGCTACAGTTACCATGGAGTTGATAAAGCAAAACCAGAAGGCTTCATATAACTTGAACATTCTATAAACCTCTTGAATAAATAAAACAGCAGCACATTATTTCAATATATATAAATTTTATCATATATGTATGTATAGCTGCTGCTAGAATCTCTGGTAATGGATACTCTCTTACAGAGATTCTAAGTTGGTAGTTTTAAGTATTTGTGGTCTGAGGACATTAAATGACAAGCCTGACCCAAGTTCCAGGAGACACATCTTCAACATTGATGTAAAATGGTAAGCCCTAAAACCTTACCTTTTTTTGCAGAATAACTTTTCCCAATCTTCATGGTATGATTTTCAGTCAGTCTCCTTTTGATTCCTTCTCTCACAGTGCTCTCTAGAGAAATATATTAAAGCAGAGTCCCCCAGAAATGAGCTCAATTCTACAGGTTAGACATGACCAGTGCAGAGCAGAGAGAACTAACTTACTCAACCTCATTTTAATGTGACCGATACTTTTCATCTTTTGGAAAGAGCCTAACGTTGAATAAATGAAGTGAGTGCAAGGATTAAAGACAAGCAAACTTTCCTCTTTGTGGGTGGATTTCTCTGTGGTAAAACAGTCCTGGATCTTAGTGTCCTCAAAGTCCCAGGACAGCAAAGCTGAGTTAACAACTCTTGGTGCTATGAGAAGGTCACAGAACCTGGAGGGAGTAAGATCTAGTCACAGGAAGTTAAGTCACCATCAAGGGCATGCCCTTAGGATTTCAGGGTAAAGGACTAACACTTTCTTTGCTTTCCACCCATCAGGAGATGAGAGACTTCACCTGCAATGTGTACCTCCCATGGTGTACTGTGTATCATAGGCCCAAGGAGATATGGTCAAGTGGACAGAAACGGAAGCCTCTAAAATCACTAGGTCAAATAGACATTCTCTCCTTTTAGTTTGTCTACTTAGACAATTTATACATAGTTATCACAGCCATGAATAGCTGACCAGAATGCAGGCTTCACACACGTGCACATACACGCACACACACATACACACACACACACACAGAGAGAGAGAGAGAGAGAAAGAGAGAGAGAGAGAGAGAGAGAGAGAGAGAGAGAGAGAGAGAGAGAGAGAGAGAGCAGTAACAGTATGGTGGAGCCCAGGAGCAATCAGGTCTTAAGGCTCTTTATGACTGTTCCCTTCACAACACGATCTCCATTAGCTGCTAGTACCCTACCTGCAGACCATAAAACATGCCAGAAACCAAATCGTGCAGCCAGAGTGTCCTCTTCCTTACCACCCAGTCCGTACCATATTACTGCCACCAAAGAACAGTGCCTCGAGTATGCAAACCAGCACTAACAGGCCCTGCTCAAAACAACTAACCACAAAACACATTTTGCAACAGTGATTTAACTACATTATTGAGTTGAAAATCAATTTTTAAGAGACCAACAATCCAATGGAAAAAATAGACAATGTGTTCAACAGGCAGGTTCACAGATAAAGAAACACAAATAGTCAATAAGTGTGTTTCAAGATGGTCAATATGATTCAGCATTTGGGACACATGCTAAAAACAACAAGTTATCTTTCACTAATTAACTCAAGGAAAAATCAGAAAAAAAATGGTAATGCGGAACAGAGCCTGCCTACACTTCTAGGATTGGCAATTTAGCAATAATCGATTATGTTTGAATAAATACACTTATCCGATTCAGAGATTCCACTGTAGAGTGAACACCAGAAGTTTATGTAACAGTACCCAAATCCTATAGAAGTGTTTGTCTCTTCAGCAAGTACTGTCTGTCCTTAAGTGATTATTAAATAAAGCACAGCACAACCACACAAGGCAGCTTCCTGTAGCAGCTTCCAAGAAGACCATTGACTTGTATTTGTAATATCAAGAGGCTAAGGTAGAATGGACAGCAGAATGATACCATTCTACTCACAAAGGAACAACGCATGTAAAGTCACTTATGTGTATATGTGTGTGCATGTGTATGTCTATGTGTGTTGTGTAAAGGTATGTATATATATGTAATTATATCTATATATGTATGTATATATGGATACATGTATGTGTGTATGCATGTTTGTATGTGTGTACATGTGTGCATATATATATTTGCCTACATGTGTGCATATATGTGCATGTGCATATATGTGTGTGTGTATTTGTATATATGTATGTCTATCCATACTGTACCAATTACACATGCTATATATGTGCAGAAGGTTATAAAAAACAAAATGACTGAAAGGACACAGTACACAACAAGCTAAGATGAAGGAAGGATGGAGTTCAACAAGAAACTTTTATATCTAACCCCCTTGATATTGGCAATCTCCAAAGGCAGGTCAAGAATTTATGGCAGTGTCTGAAACACAAAAGAACTCAGGGGATTACCTTAAACAGTCCTTTTGTGTGAGGCATTATGTCAAGCACTGTGTATGTCTATTAAAAATAACTCACATATTAGAGCATGTGTTTGGCTGGAGAGGTAGTTTAGCAGTCAAGGACACTTGTCCTTGCAGAGGACCTGTGTTTGGTTCCCAGTATGCACATGGCAGCTTTCAAGCATCTGTGACCCTAGTTCTAGGGCTATGATCCCCTCTTCTAACCTTTGTGGGCATCAGGCATGCATGTAGTACACACCAAGACAAACAGGCAAAACAGCAATGTTTATATCTATTCATTAGATAAATAAATCTAAATCTTCCTTATTATAAAACATACATTAGCTGAATTTCAAATGCTAATTTTTACCCTGAAAGTATGTTACAAACCTGACAACTTTATGGTCCATTGTTCTCACCAAACAATAGGGGATAGTAAATAAGATGGCATATTCCGTCACTTGAAGTAAAAATACTTGCTACAATCGAATAAAGGTTGACAACGACCATCAGACAGATAGAAGCCATCGAGTGAGACAACTAACGGTAACACAGGGGTGACCATGGTGAACATCTGTTTCCGAATTGTGAAAGAGCCAAATTAAATCAATTTCTCTGTGCAATTAATACACACTAGTAAAAAGTACACCTTAAAATTATCTAAAAGGTTACAGAATTTGAACTTGAGCTGAATTTCCACACCCCTGAGAACATGTGCACATTCCACGCTCTCCCATTTGTCCCTGAATGACTAGATCAAGGGACTGGTTGCCACTGCTCTTTGTGAGTCAGCACACTGCTCAAAGGCTCCTTCAGTGGGAGAAGCAGGCTCCAAAGGCTTGAGAGTAACTGCAAAGGTTTAACTGAGAGCTGTCTGTGTCATTTTTTTGTAATGGCTTTTGTTTTTCTCACACAAATTTCATATTATTGCCATGTCACTTCTCTGGGGCTGAACAGAACACTAACTCACAAACTATTCTTCTTTCTAGTCTATCAAAGCTTTTGTGGTGACTTTAAGCAGAAGTGTCCACTCCCTAAGAACGGGAGAAATTAGCTCCAATGCATGATCATATTAGCAACGAGTACCATACTGCAACACCAGCAGAAACTCTCAAATCTATAGAGAAGCCAGTCACTAAAACTTACTGTGATCCCAGAAGTAACTTGAGATTTGCCTTCATTACTAACACTACTCAGTTCTCCTACCCAACATTTCAACCAGTGTCTCTTCCTTTTCTACAAGTACCGCTCTATGCCTTTCTGACACTCAAGAATTTTTTTGGTCACTGTGGTATTGTAAAATACATATTTGCTTTTCATCTGGAACTCTGAAGGGAAGAGTGTCTCTTATATGTTAATGAGGCCACTGGTGGCTTGCAGTATTGAAGCTGGTCACCTGAAAGACCAAAGCATTATTAAAGGGCTGGGACTTTCAACTCTGCAACCACCTTTGGTGAGAAGAGAGAGGACAAAGATTAAATTGGTCATCAAACATCAATGTAATGAACCTTTGATTAAAAACTCTAAAAACCCAAGTTTGGAACCCTTTGGGAGTGTGAAGACATACTGCATGTTGGGAGGATAGGACACTCCAGCTCCATGGAGATGGAAGTTGCTGCCCTGGACACCTTCCAGACCTGGTATGGCTGTTAGTTTGTGTTCTGTCTAATGAACTAGTAAACTTCAGTGCTTCAGTGAACGCTGGGTACCACATTGGAAAATGAACTGAACCTGGAGAAGAGGTCCCAGATGTGCCACACATGTGCCAAGTGTCAGTCTGTGGGATTGAACTCTTAAACAAGCAGCTCTGCCCGAACAGGTTGGGACTGAAGAACATCAGCCTGTCTTTGACAGAACTGATGGCTTCCTTGATGTGGAGAAAACGCACATCCAATGTGGAACTACAGAACTGTTAGACTCTATCTGAGTGTTGTTAAAAAACAAAAAAATTAGCATTTTAAAAGCCTTTTAAACTACTCAGTACTTAATGGGTTGTCACCAAATCCACATTAAATCAAAACAGAAAGGAAACATGGCAGGCAAAGAGGGAGGAAAGAAGGAGGAGAGAGAGAAAGGAGAAAGTGTAAAATATATTTATGTACCTTTATTTTTTGAAATTGTAATTATTTTAATTACAACATTTCTCCATTGCCTTTCTTCCCTCCAAACTTCCCCCTATACCCCACTTTACTCTTGTTCAAACTCATAGCTTCTTTTTTCATTAATTAATATTGTATGTGTATACTTATTTGTATATGCATAAGGTCCTAAATATAACCTGCCCGGTTCATATGATATTGCCTGTATATATACTCTCAGGGCTGCCCATTTGGCACTAGACAATCAGTTGGAGTGTTCTTCCCTGGGGAACATCACCTCTCCTGCTTCCTCCCAACTTTCCTCAGTTGCCTATAATTATTTTGTAGGGTTAGGGCCTCATGGGCTTTTCCCTGGCCAATCTGGCATTCATTTAAAATTTCTTTAAAGTGTCTTCATGTGGATATTTTTATGTCTTTTATGAAAACCTTTGGACAGGTCCCAAGATTACTTAAATTCAGATCTAAAGGAAAAATCGAAGCCTAAGAAAATATAAATTAAGATAGAATATTCAGACTAAAAGGGAAGTTAGAGCTGCATTTGTGTTCTATGTGTCACAGAAATTGATGAAAAACTTTGTCTCCAAGCGTCTGGAAATCTTGTAATAATATATCTGCCACAAAAGCAGATATATGCCCTTTATAGTCATGGAAATAGAAGAATTCAAAGGCACTTAAAATGTTCTCACAGGCCTTAAATCAGAGGACAGTCCAGAGTTTAGAAGACAATTGTTCTAGAAACCTCCTTAGTATAAACACAGCGAGACTTTTATAAGAAGTTTTTTTTTTTTAAGTTTTGTAGACTCTTGGGAGTGTAAGTTGAGGCCAAACTGTCAACCATAACTAATGAAAATACTTTAGAGGGAATCATGCAGGGATGACAACTGTGGTTGCAAGCAAAGTGTAACTGCTAGTTCTCTCTGACTTGCATCTACTCTACTAATCCTGCATAGCAGATCTGTGGACACTTTACTCCCAGGTTCATTGAGATATAATTGACGAACAAAAATTGCATATATTTAAGATTTATTAAATGAGTTAACATCCATACACACACACACACACACACACACACACATATATATATTATGAAATGATGACCATGATCAAGCTATTTACTATCGCTATCACCTGACATAGTCAACCACATTTTGGGCATTGGTAGTAGGAATACCTAAGAGCTGCATCTGTCTGAGTTTCTTCAGGTGAATGGGTCCAGGACTCCATCTTGAAGATGATGCTTCTTTACATGCATTGGCAGAATGTTTGCAGATGACTGAACTACATACTGATGCTTAAGTCATCCCTAGGCTTCTCCTTTCCCCTAATGCACTGTCAATGCCGTATGTATATATATGGTTGGCTTAATAGTGTTGAATTTGTGAACCTTGGTGTCAAGTACAAGTTTTATTATTTCAAGTATTTTTAATTCAGTTGATAGAGTCTGCAGATTTAAAAACTGCTGATAAAGAGGTCTTGCCATATCCTCCCATCAAAGTTCAAAGCTATAATTCAGTTTTAAAATAGAGCCACCAATAAGTATGTTAGATTCACAGCACTCATTCATCTAGCAGCTATGTAGCTGTATTTTGGCTGACCTTGTGGGTATCTTCATGACTCCTCACAACAAGAAAATCCTTCAAGGAAAGAATCTGACACAAACCCTTACATTGTCCCTTACCTTTGGGACAATGAGCTCTATAGTCTTCAAAATATGGTGATCACGAAATACCAGGACAACAGCCAGGACTACCCAGAGATGGAGCTAACTTGGTCATATGACTTTTCATCATCCCTAAAGAATGTTTGAAGTCTCCATTATCCTCCATAGGAGAAGCTTCTATTTATAATAGTAGGTGGTGATTAACATGTAACTTGTCAAGATCCAGAAAATAAGAGACTACAGACTATTCAGCCCTAACAGCAACATCTATCTCAGACCCTCCTCTCAAGACTCAGAAATCATTGGGAAAGAGAATACATATAGGGTGTAAGAACCAGAGGTGGTGGGACTATAAGAAAACAGTGTTCTCTGGACATAATAGCATAGCTGGACACATGAACTCATAGAGATTGTGATGGTGTGACCAACAGCAATGCAAGCTCAAGCCAGACAAAATCCCAACATGCAAAGGGGAAGGAAGTTCTTCACTAAGCACTAAGTCCCCTCACTAAATGAGGCATTATTGGCAACTGAGAGCTGCTGGAAGACGTAGTCAGGTTCTCTTTCAGGGTGTAGCACTTGAGAAGTTGACCATGCTCCTGTGAACGACCACACACCCAAGAGTATATGGGCAACAGTTGGACTTGATGGATTTAAACCAAAAGGAATGGGTGTATAGAGCTGGAAGGAGCTAGTGAAAGGCACTGACAGTAATCAAAATACATTATATGAAGTTCTCAGAGAACTAATTGAAAGTGTTGCCAAGCTCTCTTTCTCATTATAATTTCTCTAAAAGATATGGGCTCTTTATGGCTACCTACACAAGGCAGTCTCAGGCAGAATTATATTTATTTGGTGAATATGAACTTTGTTTTATTCTTGGGAATTCTAGAATATGAGCATCTCTGTTGGAAATCTTGTCTTCCTCAATATTTCATAAATGTCTACACTTACTGTATATGTTTTCATTTTACATACTAAGCTGTATCTTTTTCCTCCTTCAGTACAATTCTTTCTTTCTTACAAATATCACCCAATGTTTTCCAACATTTGACATTGTTTTTTCTAAATATCTTAGCACTCTACAAAACAAAAACCACTTATATATTTCTAACACATTTTTCTCTACTGATATTTTCCACTTGAGACTCATAAACAACAAATTTATTTTTCCAAGTCCATTATGGTTAGTAAACTCTTCGTGATAAATTTGATTTTTACTCAAATTTAAGTTAAAGATTTTTGTAATTTAGATTCATGCTTAGTATTGCTATGTCTCCTATGTTCCAAGGATAAAAATAAAATTTCTTCCAAGTCTGTATAGAAATGAAATATAGTATAATCCTTGTATCTGGAGAAAACAAGAGATTTCATCTTTGGCAATTATTTCTGTAGAGTAGCTTCCTCACGGGTGTTTTCCACAGTGAAGTCTTGTTCATACGGGAGCCACTCCCAGAGGCTGTGAAAAACATCACCTTCCCCCAACTACTTGTTAATTTTTGTAAATTTTCTGTATTGAGTATAGCATTTATTTATTTATTTATTTATTTATTTATTTATTTAACTTGTTATTGGTTCTTTGTGAAGTTCACATCATGTACCACAGTCTGCTCATCTCCCTGTCCCTTCGTATCTGCCTCACACCCTTGTGACGCCCCCCTGAAAACACACAATAACAACAACAACAGAAACCAAGGTCTGGTTCAAGATCTCTAGTTTCTGTGACATCATAGATGTTGGAGCCTCATCAGGTCTCCTCCTGGTCATCTTGTTGTAGTCCTGTGTCATGAATATCCTATAGCTTTGGAACAGCAGAACCGGCCCCTTCACACATCCCAACCCTTTCCAGATGATATAGATTTGGGGATGAACTAATTCATAGCCCTGATTCTGGGCTTGGGTGTTAGCTGAGTTGGTCAGACTCTCCCTTAGCTGCATCATCAGGGCAAGCTCTCCAACACTGCTAGGATACTCAATGCCAGGATCAGCTGGAAACAGGATTAGTTCTCCTACTGTCCTGCCATCTGGACCAGCTCACTCACATCTACATCTCCAGAGCTGGCTCCCCTGTGCTGCCCAGTCAAGGTGTGGTCCACTCTTCTAAGTGCTGCAGCCTGCTCTTACACCCTGGGGCTGGCTTACCTGTGCCTTCACCATCAGTGCTGGCACCACTTTGTTGCTCAGGAGAGGTGTAAGGCCCATTTTCCTGATTGCTACAGCCAGTGGGGGAAGAAGCATAGGACTAGCTCTCATGAGCCCAGGGCTAGCAATCCTGACCACCTCAGGTATCAATGGGCCAGGGAGCAGAGGACATTACCCATGCCATCTCCCCACAGAAGAGTGGCTAGTCCAGCTCTCCCATGCTCTTGATCTCGGGGCCAGCTCACCTGCTTCCTCCTCCACCAGAGTCAGCTCTACTGTGCTGCCCAGACAAAGGGTGGGGCCTGCTCTCCTGTGTGCTGCTGCAGGTCCCAACTTCTGCATGGGATGAGAGGCGATGAAGGGGAGGGGATCACAGCCACACCAATACCACTTAAGGCAGGTGAGTCGTGGGACCACCTCTCCCACACTCATGACCTCATGGCTGGCTTACCCACAACCCCCAGCCCCTGCCCACTTCCCTACCGGGTGCCACAGGGCCAGTTCCACTGTGCTGCCTGGGTGAAGCTCAGGGTCTGCTCTCCTAAGTGCTGTCACAGATGAGAGATGGAGTTAGCTCTCCACCATGCAGCATCCAGTGCGGGGCCAGTTATGCACAGCTGGACAATGCTCAAACTGCTAGACATGCACCTGGTCGCCAGCAGCTGCCCCAACCAGGGACACCCACATGTTCTCTAGTGGTAATATGAGCTATAGGACATTGACACAGACCCCTGCTGTTGCATAGCCACAGCCTCAGACATGGCCCTTAGCAGTAGCTCAGGCTGGGACCCCACCATGGCTCAGGTGGCAGGGCTGGCTACTCCTCTCCACCCTCCAGTCTCCAGTTCTACCTCCTTTCATAATGCTCTAGCTGCTCCACATTTCTTTCTCTCTCATCTGACCACCACATACTCACACATTGTGTGCCTCCCACTACAGGCTGGCAGGCCAATGGGTGACATCATTCATCTGTGCTGCATGGTGTGGCAGCACGCAGGTGTCTATGTCCTACCTGTGCTGTGTCATAGACGGCAGGTCTGTGGATGGCATGGAGGTCCGAAGGTCTCTGTCTTCCTCCTCCCACACTGTATTGCCTGGATTTAATTTGATTTGATTTGACTTGACTTGATTTTTATGAGTCCTAGGCATAAGACAGCTTTGGCCTCCAAAGGAGACATCAAGCTAGGATGAACAAAGGACTGCTGTCTGCCCTGATAAAAGAGCACCACCAACAGCAAGACGTCTCTTCCACCCCTGCCTTGGGGCAGTATTTTTTTTTTAGGACATGTTATTATATCTTTGGTGACATTTTAATGTCTTTTAAATTTTTTATGATTATAATATAATTACATTTCGCCCTTCCCTCCAAACCTTCCTATACACTCCTCTTCATTCACCTTCAGATTCATGACCACTTTTTTCACTAGTTGTCATTTCATGTATATGCATATACATATTTGCATATACACATTTGTAGATACATATACATATTTGTATATGCATATGTGTTTCTAAAATATAATCTGCTCAGTTCATAATTTTTCTCGAATGTATGTTTTCGGGGTTTCCCATCCGGCACTGGCAAACCAATTGCTACGCTCTTCCCTGAGGACAGTTACCTCTCCTGCTGCCAGCTTTCCTCAGTTGTCTGTAGTTTTTTTCATGTAGAGTTGAGGCCTCATGGACTTTCCTCCATCCAGTTTAACATGTTCATTGGTGTCATCATTGTTCAGCTCATGTTTGGGCAACCATTTTGGTGAGACTATATGGGTGTAGCTTCTGATATTACTAGGAGACATAATAGCACAGCAAACTCCTGGCTCTTACAATCTTCCTGCCCCCTTTTCCATAATGTTCCCCAAGCCTTAGGTACAGGAATGGTTTGTAAATATATCCACTGGGCCTGGGCTCCACAACTATACATACTGATTGGTTGTGGTTTTCTGAAGTAGTCTTTGACTGTTGCAAAGAGAAGTTTCTTTGATAAGGGATGAGGACTACACTTACTATTGCATATAAAAACAAATGTTTATTGATTGATGTTTGGGATTATGCTGGTTTAGTAAATGTGTATTTGTAGATTCTCCTCCAGTAACTGTGACTTGACTAGCACTGAGTACTTCACTAGGTTCCCAGTACCAGGCATGATGCCTCTCATGTTAAGCAGGTCTTAAGTCAAATTGGAGAGTTGTTGGTTATTACCAAGGTGTGTGTGCCACTAATCCACCTTTAAGGTTATCGTGTCATGCTCTTTGTTGATGTCTTTATAGGAGTCATAGCTGGGTAGGACTGTTAGTTTCTTCCGCCTTTGGAAACTTGCATGGAGCCTTCTGGTACTATATAATCTAGTCCTTAGGGAGGAGGCAGTCAGGTCAGTTGCAGCTCAGGAGTCTCTGGGCTTTGTTTCTGAAGTATATGATGTCCTCAGCAATAGAAATTTATTTTCCACCTCCAAGAGTAACAGCAACAGGCTTTATGTTTTAGGAATCTCTTGACAGCCCTGGCCAACAACTCAAAAGAGGCGTTCCCACATATGGTATTTGGCTTTTTGTTAGCTGGTCTTTAGCTTTTGAAGGAAGTATCCAGTGACATTTATACCTAGTAGCATCTTAGATTCCTGGAAATCATGGTTTTTAGAAACAGAAAGTTGATAGAACCAGTTGCATAGTAGTAAAAACCTCTCCCAGTATAAAGAAGTTAACCATGGTATCAGAGAGAAGTGAGAGAAGGGAAGGAGGGAATGGAAGGAAGGTAAAGGAAAGCAAGGAAGAATAGGAAGGAAGGGCCAGTCGAAAATTTATGATCAAAGCATATTTTCCACACCATCCAAAATTTTAATAATTTATAATAACTTTTTTTAATAATGAAGCCAGAGGTCAGCCTTGGTTTGCACCTGTGGTAGGTATTCTGTTCAGTAGAATATTTTCACAGAGCATTCTCTGTTTGGACTTACTGAGATAAACTTGGGAAACCAAATTGTGTAAGTTTAAGATGCACTGTAGATTCTTGATATGATTTTAAGACACAGGGTTGTCCTGGTATCGGTAACTGCAGGTCCTTATCAAGCTCATGACATTTAACTTTGTCTGGACTGAATACTCAAAGGTTTGTTCAAAGTCCTGTGGTTACTAGGAACTAATGCACCAGACAGTAAAGAATGTAACAGTGGTTAATCAAGAGATATTATAGAATCTGCTTGCCCTACTAGTAAAATGCTGCAGACATGGCAAACTAAAAATTACTTAAAGCAGAAATTGCCATTAAGCGTTGAATAGATTGTCCAATAAAATGTCTACCTCAATAGATATGGTATACCTCCTTTAAAAATTAAAATCAATAAAACTTTAAATCTGAACTACCCAAATGGGATGGTACATGTAAAATTTGACAAGGTAGACATCTTTGCTATAATGTTGAAAAAATATTTACTGGGAATTTTGTATGTAGAGCTTTTGGATGTGTATTTGTATATATAATAGGTACACTGGTACACAGGTACATAGCTAAAACAGCCTATAAAATATGTCATCTTAACATTATGGTAGTGTTTGTTTGGCTAAATTTCTAAACGGATAATGAGGCAACTAAAATTGATAAATAACTTGGAAGTCTATATTTGTCTCACAATATATGTCTTAGAGGAAAATTGTCATCTCAAACTAAATATAATCTAAATAAACATTTATTAAACATTCACCAAACATTAGACACAATGCTAAGTGTTTTTATATATAGCTTTTAAAAGTCACAAAGACCTTCCAAGTAGGCACTTTATTATTCCTATATCATAAATAATGAAATAAAAATTAATTTATTAAGCAAAAAAGTAGCATGGCTGTTTGCAAGCCAAGGGCCCAACTCCAGATCCTCTGCATTAACCAGAGGCAGAGCGTTCCTGCCTGGCCAACTTCCTAAGCAAACCCCAGGCTTGTTTTCTTCCAAGTTTCCAAGTAGATGGAAAACTATTTCACCTCCAAAATAGGCCTTAGATTTGCTCATAGACAACTCTTTTGTGTTCTAAAAAGAGAGGCTTATGTGACTCTAATCCCAAAAGTAGAACTTTTTTCCCCTCTGCTGAATTGAATTCTGAAGATATAATAACTAACTTGATTAAACATCTCAGTGGCCTAGCACACTACAGCTTGGAAAGCCACGCTGCTCCAGTGCTTAATTCTGCTGTGAGCACCTTCAGCCTTTCAGGTTAACTGCATAACCGATTAAATGCTCCACACAAAGGCAGGTGACTCTAGAGGGAAACACCCAATTATGTAGTTTCCAAGTAGTAATTATCTAAAATTAATTGCTACTCTATGAGAGTTTTGATCATACCAAACAACATTTGCAACTACAATTTCATTCCAAGGTCCCTCTTTCTCAGCTTAGGCATCTCAATATCAGTTCCGGCATGCCTTCCCCTGCCTACGGGAGATGTGTGACTTACAGTACAGTTAAACAAAGTTTCATTAACTCCAAAGGGAGTTATCTGAACAAAAACTATGTATACAACAGTATGAAAGAAATAACATGGTGAAGCCCAAGGGTACTTATGGAAAACACATCAGCCTTTTCTGTGTCCACTTAGGTCAACATCTATGGCTTCCATTACAAAGTCTACTACTCCTATTGGTATTACTGCATCAGGAAAATCAAGTGTTCCTTTTCTATGCTTTTCTTCAATCCCCCATCCCCTGTCTGCCATCAAAAGATAAGAGATCTAAGATCCTGTCCATTTAAACAATGAGCCAAGCCAGCCATTTCTCAAGTCTCTCAGGACTGTGGTTTCTCCGTGTTCTCTTTTTTCCCCAGTAAAATAGACTTTTGAAAGTGAAGACTGGAGCTGATTATCAAAGAGCCTTTGTAGTTATTAAGCACAGGAAATTTGTGTCTCCGATGCCTATCACATATTTAATAAGAAAATATAATTACTGCAAAATGGTTCTCTGTTTGAAACCAATGACCATTTTTATCACATATCTTTTTGAAATAATGATTTATGAAGAAACACTCCCCAAAGTGTTTACCAAGTACCCGCTGGTGACAGAACACAAGGATAAGGGTACAATCAAAAGACACTTGTCCAGGGTCTCTGACATTCTTGGCTTTAAGACGGGTATCATTAATATCAACAGACATGAAAAATATGCCTAAACTAACATTAATTTCCCTAGACTCCTAGGCAATGTTTATCTGATTTTCATAATTAAGACAAAAATGTGTTCGTTTAACCTAATGAGACCCAATCTGACAGACAATCTTTTTAGTACTGACATTTCATAAGCTGGGCTAGATCAGAGCTTTCCTGGGTCCACTGTAAAGTAAACAGAAGAGCTTTAACCCTCTTGTTATCATTTCAGTGGGAAGTTTTTGGCTGACGCCTCCTCTCTGATCTCATCTGTTCCAGATTTGCCTCTTGCAAGTCAATTTCCTCAGCCCCACACAGTCTCCTCACTACCACCTCCTCTGCACCCTTTGACCTTTTCTCCTACAGGGATCAGACTGAAGAATAGCACATTCTCACTCAGAGCCTGAGGATGAGGTTATCTGAGCTGTCACAGCTTAGCAGTGGGATCATTAGTTATCTTGGAATAAAAAAAAAAAATGAATGAAAATCGAGTTAGTTTTCTGAAGTTGCTGCTTTTGATCGCGAACTGAAAATCAGTGACGTTAAAGAAACAGATATGTTATGTGCATGACCTTTCTTGAACCGTTTCTTCTGGAGCATCCCTTTAGAGAAGTTAAAGGGGTTGGAACTTAGTGGCTAGGCTATGCAAAAGATACTTGGGAGCAAACATCTTCAAGTCCAAATTTTTGAAAGGGATGAATGGGCAGGATGAGAGAGAAATAGAAAAATTCACTACAGTGAAAAGCAGGGGTTGGGAAATGATATGGACAAGAGTCTAAAAATATGAAAAAAGTAACGGGGTGCTGAAGAACCTTCCCACAGAGACGCTCATGCCTCACATGCTGCAGAAGAACCAGGGCGCCACAAAAGGTTTTCACTCCAAGGGAAAGCTAACAATACACACAGCACACCTTTAAAAATGCAACGATAGTTATCTGTACTGTGCAAAGCCCTTCAGAGAAATAGACAGACAGGCTATAAAAAGGAATTTTTAAGATGTCATTATACAATAGGGATGGAGAAATGCAATAATGACTGTCTAAACGCCAGCAAAACAGAGAGCCCAGCAGCTTCTCAGTAAAAGGAGATCCCATGGCTTTCCCAAGCTGTTGCTAAAGGCTTGAAGCCCCATGGAGAGTTGCTCATATAGAATTCATACTGAAATTACAGAGATGCTGGTGTCTCATGTCAGCAGATCATGTCATACAATCAAACAAGATAATCAACGGACTTGGTCAGAAGAAGAGAAGGAAGAGGAGGAAGAAAGAAGGAAGAAAAGGAGGAAGAGGAAGGCACATGCTTTTATTCTTGACCCTCATTCTATAATGGCCACCTCATTGGAAGATGTGGCCAGATTTGAAAGTGATTCTTCCCTCCCTAATTAATCAACTCTGGAAATGCCCTCACACACACATAAAGGTATGGGACCTAGGTGATTTAAATCCCCCCAGTCAAACTGACATCAAGACCAACATCACAACATCTTTCCCATATGCTCTGCTAATGACCTTAGGATGTACAACTAATTAATGTGTGCCATTTGTATGTGGTCCTTGAGTCATAGGACTCTCTAGTCTACAAGTTCCTAGAGAGAAAGAAGCCTTAGCAAGCCCAGTATCACCACGACAGGATATCATTATTTCTAATTACTGCTCTTCTTGCATACAAACCTTTGTCTTGCTCCCCAGATTGAATTTGCTAAAATAGCTTGATCACCATAGATCAGAAATTTCTCTGGAAATAATTTGCAAAAAAAAAACTGTCTAGGGAGTACAATACATTTTCAGTGGGGGAAACAAAATGAAAATCAGAGAGAAAGATCCATCGAGCAGATGGCTAGTGTGATTTTTTTCTTTTTACCCCATGTGTAGCATAAAAAGATCTCAGCTTTAATCATCGAATCATTTTGGAAATCATTTTCAAACTAAATCCAAAGAAATTACGTTAGATAAGGTTATGTTCTCTAAGCCTGATTACCAGCACCGTGCCCCAAGCATCTCCAACCATGTGTCCAAGTACCGGAGCTTTGCCAGTGTTTCTGAGTCTCCCGCCCCAACTCAAAGATAAGATTTGCATAAAAAACAAGTGCAAAATGGTAAGTACAGTATACGTTTCTCTGAGGCCCATCGCTTGATTTATTCGAGCTGTTAAATACAGAATCCAGGGTATGCCTTTTAAATTGTTCCTCATAAGCAATCTAATTAATATCTTATCTCTGGGCAGTACAATTTCATAAACCAACCCCCAAAGAGGGGGTTCTGCTCTTTTCCTTAGGATCTGGAGAATATAATCAACACTCATTTATAAGAATGGGAATGTTAATAAATGAAACTGCAAAAACGCTTCATCCACTGGGGGCAAAGTCTTGCCAAGGAAAGTTATTTTATAAATGAAAAACAAAGGGCAGCTTGTCCCCGATGGTGAGGAGGGTTCTAATGAGAGCATCATGGAAGAAGGGTTCCTACACAAATGCTTACCAAAATTATCTCAAGTGCTATGACAACACATTTCTTCTGAGTACTTCTTAGGACCATTGACTCAGATTCTCCGGAGTCTATCCCAGAAGCACATATCCCTCCCCCATGCCTACCCAGCCCACGCCTCTCGCGCTCTCTCTCTCTCTCTCTCTCTCTCTCCAGGAATCTCATATATCCCAGACTAACCATGAACCGCATCCAGTTCTTTAATATGGAGATGAGACTTGAACCCAGGACCTCACACATGCTAGGTAAACACTCTGCCAACCAAGCTACATCTCCAGCCCCAGAAACTTCTTTCCTTAAAGCTGCCCAGTGATTCTAGTGCCCCACCAGATAGGGAGCCCGTTGATTAGTAGATGTGTTTTTCAGGAAGCAGATGCCAATCAACAGCTTCTGCACCAGAAATAGGAAAGATTCAACCATAATATGTGCATGTACCACATGTACAAAATGCCATGTCAGGGAAATAACTGTTAATTTGAGCCATTTACACAATTGAATAATGTATAAATTAAAATTCATTTTTAAAACAAAAAGAAAATGCTGCAGTAAATACAAATGAGACAGAAAGAAAAGAAAGAAATGTAGATTATTGGGACTTCTTTCAGGTTTCATGAGTCAGAAACTATGAGGACAGGGGCAAGAAGATCAAGATGCCTACCAAGCCACCAAGGTGATTCTGAGACAGGTTGACATTTAGGTGACACTTGGGCCAAAAGCCAGCAGAGGACTGTTTCCTCATCGAGCCCTTTATGAATTGGAGGAAACATAAAAGCAAAGAATCTTACTCTTTGGACTCTGTGACAGTGTCTTCCAGAAAGAACAGCATGCTGGAAAGAAGATCATGTGATCAAAATGCTCAGAATCTCTGTCAGAGAAAAAACAAAGACTGCACTTGAGAGAGAATGTATCAAACCCAAGTAGCCAGCCAATTTTTGTTTCTTGACATTTGCGAAGACCTTTTAAAAAGCTATGGCTATATCTGCTGGGTTAAAGCAATGAACTTAACTAACATGTTGTTTTATTTATGTGAATTTTCCTCCTGTCTGAACACGAAAAAGAATGAGTTCTTTTTCACCCCTTATTGCTTCTCCTTCTCCCCACCTCCTTCTGCTCCCATGAGCCTTGGAAACAGATCTTCTACCCTAAATGCTGCTATCTGTCTACCATTCTGATACAAGGAACTTTTGACTATTTCCTTCATCATACCTCTGAGGAAGCTCTTAAAGCATCCTCCCTAATGTCCTCTCCTTCACATTGTACTATAGACAGACAGACAGACAGACAGACACAGAAAGCTTCCTATGCACTGAGTTCATCTGTGGTCTATGTATTAAAAGAGTATAATTTTTATCTCCACAAATTAATTTGCAATCCCAGGGATCCTACTCTGTGGAGAATGCACCCCTAAACACACCTTGCTGTAGATGTGTTCTGTGCAGTTCTGTTTTAAGTCATTTCAGCCTCCGTGTGCAGGGCACACCAGATGCAGCTCAGGCACAGCGGTCATTAGAGTAGGTCACTACCCAGTCTCTGCAAGCCAGTTTCTTTTCAACTGTTTGTTCAGGCTTTGTCTAGAGTCTAGGCTTTCCTAGAATAGGATTGAAAGGGACAGTTTTAAATTCTGTGCAAACCTCTTCCCCTCAAGTCTGTCTGCTGAAAGAGCTCCTGTTTCATACAGATCACAGTGTACATAAGGGGCACAGTTTCTACTTTCTTAGCACCAAGGTTCTTATCTTTACTCCCCCCACCCCCAAGTTAAAACCTACATGACCTCTGTGGTCTTCATGCTATTCTGGAAACTGAGAAAAGTAATATCTATGGCAAGTCAAGGCTTCTCTATCTAACCATTAGAAGTGAATGTGGAAGGAGAAGGAGAAGGAAAGAAAAAAAGAAAAAAAAAGCAGAAGTTACGTTAATCTCCTGGAAAGTTAGTGGGCCTGGCAAACTTTACTTTTCAACCCAGCTCTACCAGCAATGGGGCTTTGTGTTCTTCCCACCTGTATTTGTTTCCAGTTCTAAATGTGAAAGGTGAAGATGGAGTGAAAGAAATTCCAACACATCCAACAACCATTGACAATAAAAGTCAGCTTCCATCAAAAATAAATGTCAGCCTAACTTTCATGATAGCAACATGCCTGGAATCATGGACTTGGTGTAGTTCAAAAATAAATCCCATTGCTTTAGTCGGCAGCCCCAAACTGCATAAGCATTCCGAGTTGTCATTCAAAACATGAAGTGATTCAGTTCTTATTCATCAAAAGGAGCATATAGAAAGAGCGCTGCAGAGACTTGGAGAGAAGGCATGGAGAGCCTACCACAGTGCTGCTAGCATAAGATAAATAAATGGCAACCTTGTCATTGTTAGCAAGGATGCACTCACTCATTCAGAGCTAATCAGAGCGGGGTGAACAGTACCACATGGGTAACTTCGCTGTGCGGATCCTCTTCAAATCTGTAAACAAATGTTTGTCTGACAGCTCAAACTCAAGCTGCAAAGGTTTCAGGAAAATGACCAGAAAGAGAGTTGTCTTAGAAAACAAAGGAAAGTGATTCCTGAGTGGAGTGGCTAAAAAGGAAACCGAGGTTAGGAGGCTCCTTTCCTCGCCTTGAAACCCCTTCAGCGCAATCGAACTGCAGCTGAGTGGCTGCACAGCTTTGACCTCATCCCCGGAATGATCAAAAGACAGAACTGGCTTAGTTAGTTACCACAAAAAACGTATCTGCGAACTGTAAACAGACAAGATATGGCACTCACTCGTAGATATTTCTAGGAATATCCTAACTTTTGATTTGCTGTATGTCCCTAACAACCCCTTTAGTCAGCAGGGACCAATTAGCAGCCCCAGCACATGGGACTGAAACACAGACCTGTGTTGATGATGCACTTAATGAGCTTGTTTGAGAAGTTTCAGATCACCCAGCTTCCTGTCAACCTCCACTTAGCACCTCTACCGTAGGTGCCCCGCCAATCAGAGCCCATGCTGGCAAGGCTAATGCAGCCTTGAATGTTGCCATTAGCCTACCTATCAAAGGCCAGAACAAACCACAGAGGCAAGCAGCTCTTTACCTCCACTTCTGCTACTGGGAGGTTAGTGAGAAATAAAGAACCAGAGGCACTATCAGTTGGCTACTTTCTTTGATGTATTTGCTCAGATGAATAGATGCATGCATATCACCTTGACCAGTAGAAGCCTCCTTTCAGATGAGATGCTCTCAGATGCCAAGAGGGAGTTTATAAACACACTGTTCTTACAGTCTTAGGAATCTGCAAAGTCACTCAGAATAAGCCAGCGAGGAAATCCGATGTCTCTTCTCAGAATTGCTGAACATTCTTGGGGTCTTTGTAAGAATCCAGGGTCTTTTGCAGCTAGGGTGTGCAAGAGGCAGGGGAGTCAAGGTTGTGGTCCCTCTCTCCAGAGCCAGGAAGGCAAGATTTATTTGCTTGTGCTTGTCTCTACCCTTCCTCGGCTTTAGCCTCCCTTCTTCCCCCACTAAGCCTAGTACATGCCTTATGCTCTTGTCATGCCCCTTTCAAACAGAGAAATGTTTGACAAAATATCATTGCTGATGGACTAGAACAAGTAAGTGTCTCTACTTGCCGAGGCGTCCTGAGCACAAAGCCACCTTTCCTGCCCGCTGGCCTCGCCCTCTCACAGACCCTTACCACCACCTAGATGGATGATTCTTCTCCTTCCCCCTCCACCAGCTCCCACTGAAAACAGTCTCTGAACAATGCTTTCAGAATATAAATCTTCAGGACTTGCTATCATCCAAAGTAGCCATCAGCTAAGGATGAACTGGACCGAACCAGTTTATGACAGGAGACTGTCAGTGTGCATTCTAAATGCACATAGAAGAGAACATGTACAGTAGCCCTGTTGGTTACATAGTGTTGTCCCCTAGGACTTTAATTCACAATTATGTAGCCCAAGTCATGACACCAAATTACCACAAGAACAGGAACATGTCTTCTGTGATCCAGGAGGCACAGAGGGCTTCAGCAGAGCCAGGAGTTTCCATGGTTTGTGATCAGTTGTGTTTGTAGCTCCCAGATTCCCTCCACTTTCCTGTGATGTCACTCCTCAATTCAAATCCAGCCCCAAGATGTTCTTGATTAAAACCACGAATTCATTCAAGATACTTGTATCCCAAATGCTGCCCCATTTTGTCTAAGTCGTTCCTTTCTGCTCATTTACAACACTGAAGACTCCTAAGATGCATGGGTCTGTGCTTTGCTGTGCTACCCTACGTTTCCATCACTTTTCCACACAACTAAGTCAGTATGAATTCATCTAAATTTAAATAGACTATATGGAATATCTGAATCACAGCTCTTTCCTTTATTTTATTTTTTAATTGGATATTTTATTTATTTACATTTCAAATGTTATCCCCGTTCCTGGTTTCCCCTCTGAAAACCCCCTATCCCATCCCCCCCCTTACCCTGCTTCTATGAGGGTGTTCCCCCACCCATCTATCCACTCCCACCTTGCTCTAGCATTCCTCTACACTGGGGCATCAAGCCTTCACAGAACCAAGGGCTGCCCCTCCCATTGATGCCTGATAAGACCCCTTTAGTTCCTTCAGTCCTTCCCCTAACTCCTCCATTGGGGTCCTTGCCCTCAGTCTGATGGTTGGCTGCAAGTATCCGCATCTGTACTGGTCAGGATCTGGCAGAGCCTCCCAGGAGACAGCTCTATCAGGCTCCTATCAGTAAATACTTCTTGACATCCACAATAGTGTCTGGGTTTGGTGTCTGCATGTGGGATGGATCCCCAGATAGGGCAGTCTCTGGATGGACTTTCCTTCAGTCTCTGCTTCACTCGCTGTTCCTGTATTTCCTTTAGACAGGAGCAATTCAGGGTTAAAATTTTGGAGATGGGTGGGTGACCCCATCCCTCAACCAGGGAGCCACACCCAACCTCTGGATATGGTCTCGACAGACAGGTCCTCCCTCCTCTATGTGGGGTATTTAAGATAATGTGAGGTCCTGGGAGGCTCTTGTTTTCCTGGCATCTGAGACTTTCTAGTTGCTACCCCCAGCTCCCCATCCCCCATTGCTACACACCTCTGTTCAATTTGCTGACCTTCTGTACATCTCCTCCATCTCCTCCCATACCAAATTCCTCCCTTCTTTCCCTTCCCTCTCTTTTCTTCCTCTCAAGTCCCTCCCACCCTCTACTTCCTTTGATTATTTTGTTCCCCCCATCTAAGTAGGACTAAAGCATCCACTCTTTGGTCTTCCTTCCTCTTGAGCTTCATGTGGTCCTTGAGTTGTAGCATGGGTATTCCACACTTTTTGCCTAATATCCACTTATCAGTGAGTATATGCCATGTGTATTCTTTTGTGACTGAGTTACCTTACTCAGGATGATATTTTCCAGCTCCATCCATTTGCCTGCAAATTTTATAAAGTCATTGTTTTTAATAGCTGAGTAGTATTCCATTGTCTAAATGTACCGCATTTTCTGTATCTATTTTCTGTGAGGGACATCTGGGTTCTTTCCGGCTTCTGGCTGTTATAAATATGCCTACTATGAACATAGTGGAGCATGTGTCCTTATTACATTTTCTGGCTTTTGAGACTTCTTTAACCTACCTGGATACTTCCCTTCTCAACATTCCTGAATCACTTATATGAGAGCTGTCTTTGGGAGTCTTAGTTTCATGTTCATTATTTGTAATTCTCAAACCAAGTTGCAAATTCCTCATAGGAAGAACCTTGTCTTTATATCTATATTATTTCCAGTAGTATCCACCCAAACATTAGATAGATAGATAGATAGATAGATAGATAGATAGATAGATAGATAGAT